>NC_087261.1:1860216-2460216 GCF_037042905.1 Lytechinus pictus
GGGTCAGAAGCTGCGGGGGTATTCCCCCCCCCCCCCCCTGAATAGCACAACCTTAGTTTAATGCACACGCATGCACAATACACATGTATATAGGGACGAAGAACGTGCTCAGCTTGATATATTAATGGTCATCATGGTCAATATTGTATCTATTCAAAAATGGTGAGAACTCCCTGAGAAGTTTGCCGGTCACTTGCCGTCCACGCGTTCTACTGTTCAGTTACTAGAATCCATGGCTGCGATCCGATGAATAAAATGTAGTCCGACTTTCCAAATGATTCTTAATAGTCAAAATGGAAGAGTAGATTTGATCTGACCGTTTCACGTGACTGGTTTCTTTTGTTTCTCTTAAAAAAAAATATTCTTTGAAGTGCCCGCAGGCCATCCACGCAACTGAAATAGAAATACGTATTTCTAGTTCAGCGACCCCCCCCCCCCTTCCCTCCTATATTTATTTTGTTAACCGTCCGTTATCTGGGCCACTTTGAATAGGCCTACATTTAACCCTTGAGTTTCTGGAATATATTTTCGAGGATCGTTTAACAGTTTTCACGATGTTTAAATTCTCGAAATCTGAATCGGAGCGCGTGTGCTCCACACGTGCGTATCGACAACGAGGTAACGGACGATTACCCCGGATGGAATATTATTATTCTAGATTTCAAGTGACCGCATCTCCTGACGCATTTCTGAATCTTGTTTTATATCATACAATAATGTTTTAAGATGAGATAGCAACAACATGAACAATGTGAATATCACGAATAATATTCACTATACTTCCACATGAGGGTATGATGAGCGAAAGAAACGCACTCTTCATGTCGTCAAGCCCGTGAAACAAAAAAATGATTAAGATTATTATTTAGTATTGTTTGCAGTATAACACTTTTTGTCTTGGTTATTTGAGTCGATTTGCATAATGAGCAAAAGAAAAAACAACGAGAGGTTTTCATAATGTGGCAGTCGCAGATCTTGTTCACATTGACGGTTGTAGAATTTCCATATATAGCATAAGTGCTCTTGACATGCACATGCCCACAACTTTCTTGTCTAATTTTACCCAAACTTTCGTTGATTTGATTCTTTGATTTGTTTTACTTATACACTCAAACTCAAGCGTGTCATTTCCCTTTGTCAGCAGCCTCAAACTCTTAATGTGTCTTTTGCCGCTTCCTGGATGATGATCCGAAGACATTTTCTCCCGGGGCCACAGTCTAGGAAAATAACGACTAGTTAAGGTGAAATAATATTACCCTTGTGGTACTCCATTGCCCAAACATCAGCTCATCGAGAGAGAAAGATAGAAATAGAGAGGGGAAAAGAAAGAAATAGCAAATAGAAATAAAGGGAGAGAGGGAAAGAAAAACGTGTGTATTGTTGTGACTTTGTGTGAAAGAGAGAGAGGAGGGAGACGGACAAACGGTGAAGGAAGGGGAATTGAAAGACAGAGGGAGAGAGAGAGAGAGATGAAGAGAGAGACAGACAGACAGACAGACAGAGAGGGAGAAAGAAGGGAGAAAAGAAGAGAGAAAGGGGGAGAGACAGACGGACAAACGTGGACAGAGAGAGGAGGAGAGAGGCGGACAGACAAGGACAGAAGGGGGAATGGAAAGACAGAAAGGTAGATGGGGGATATATAAAGCAAATGCATTACTAAACTTCAATATTGTTTACCGTTTAACCTTAAATATGAGGGTATTCTGCTAACTCAAAATAAAATGTCTGCCCAAGCGTGTAATGTATCAATTAGCATTCGAGGAAATACCATATTCGAAACAATGAACTTATATTACAACTCAAGCCTCTGCATAATTAACCTAATTTGGAATATCTTCGAATTAATCTCTCTCTCTCTTTATTCTGTGTGGATGCAGGGAAAGACGAAGAGAAAAACAATAAAGAACACCTCGAGATGGAGACGACCATGTTCATTTGTTCTGACACTAGTGACGTAATTTTGCAAAGAATCACGTGATGTAATTTTCAAATAAACAACTGCCTCACCCATGAGATCAATCTTGATATGCCTATAAAACTAGTCGAGTTAATTTGCCTATAACTGTATAACTTTCCTATAACTAGTCGAGTTAATTTGCCTATAACTGTATAACTTTCATATAACTAGTCGAGTTAATTTGCCTATAACTGTATAACTTTTCTATAACTAGTCGAGTTAATTTGCCTATAACTGTATAACTTTCATATAACTAGTCGAGTTAATTTGCCTATGTATAAATTTCGTATAACTAGTCGAGTTAATTTGCCTATAACTGTATAACTTTCATATAACTAGTCGAGTTAATTTGCCTATGTATAAATTTCGTATAACTAGTCGAGTTAATTAGCCTATAACTGTATAACTTTCATATAACTAGTCGAGTTAATTTGCCTATAACTGTATAACTTTCATATAACTAGTCGAGTTAATTTGCCTATGTATAAATTTCGTATAACTAGTCGAGTTAATTTGCCTATAACTGTATAACTTTTCTATAACTAGTCGAGTTAATTTGCCTATAAGTGTATAACTTTCATATAACTAGTCGAGTTAATTTGCCTATGTATAAATTTCGTATAACTAGTCGAGTTAATTAGCCTATAACTGTATAACTTTCGTATAACTTGTCGAGTTGATTTATCTATATAACTGTATGAATTTAGTATAACTAGTCGAGTTAATTTGCCTATAACCCTACAACTTTCGTATAACTAGTCGAGTTAACTTGCCTACAACTGTATACCTTTCGTATAACTAGTCGAGTTGATTCGCTTATAAATCTACAACTTTCGTATAGCTAGTCGAGTTAATTTTCCTATGTAGCTTTCCTATAACATCGACTTAATTTTGCCTGTAATAGTCCAAATATTTCCTCCAACTGGTCAAGTTTATTTTGCATTATAACCAGTAGAGTTTATTTGTCTATTGGTTGTTGAGTTAGTTTTTGCCTATAACTTGCCGAGTTTATAAGATTAATTGTTATCATACTGGTCGAGTTCATTGTTTATTACTGACAAATCGATTTTATTTGCGTATTTGTTGAGTTAATTTTGCCTGTAACTAAACGAGTTACTAGTTAAGTTTATTCGTTTATTACTGGTCAAATTAATTTGCCTCTAACTAACTGGTCCAGTTTATTTGCTTGGTATTTGTTAAGTTTTGTTTTGTTTGTTATTGCCTATAACTAGCCGAGTTTATTGGTTAGTTTATTTGTTTATTACTGGTCAAGTTTATTCATTTCTTACTAACTAATCCAGATTGAAAGTATTAAAGGATGCGTACTGAATCACTTAACGATGGAAAGCTGAATATTAGGATCTTGAAAGAAAACACAATTCATTAATTTTGTGAAGTTGTTGGCTTCCAAACGAAATGTCATTATAATATTTTCTTCATAAATTCAATACTAAACATGTTAATATTTTCAGTTTCTATAAGCGAAATCATTGAAGTCATGGTAATTATTAAAAAGAAATATAGGAAGATGAAAATAAAGTGTCACTATTTTTATTATTGAAATCACTATAGACATCATTATTTCCCCCAACACAAAAGTAACTTTTGTTTGTGTGCTTCATCTCTTAACCCTCAGCTATACTATCGAATAGAATTACAATGATTTTGTATCACATCTTTCTGTTGGAAATTAATAGACATGAATTTACGAATTTTGTATACACAGTTTATGTACATAAAAATCAGCAGTTCCGGTGTGCTTAGATCAAATTACTGAATCGCATGCATATTATTCAGTCTTCATATTTTGGATTCATCCTTGAAGTTTGTAATTAATATGTTGGGTCTTTCCATGTTGTACTAGTCCTCGGGTAATTTGGTTTAATCACGAATATGATGACTTTTGGATACCTTTTTTTCCACCTCAATGATTTTTTTTTTCATTTCTCAATTCAAGAAATCAAAGATAAAATTCATCATGTAATTTAAGAAAGAGGGTATATACTCTTCAAACGCTGAGTAAAATTTTACTCAATATTGGGTAGAAAGGCATGCATGTTTGCTGGGTATTTTTAAAGAAAAGACAAGACAGAGGAGAGTATTTTTAAAATGGAAAATGGGTGAGTCCAAGTGAGGAAAAGAATTATAGAGTTTGATTGATTGATTGATTGGTTGGTTGGTTGGTTGGTTGGTTGATTGATTGATTGATTGAGTGAGTGAGTGAGTGAGTGAGTGAGTGAGTGAGTGAGTGAGTGAGTGAGTGAGTGAGTGAAAGAAAAAAAAAGTGAGTGAGTGATTGATTTATTGATTGATTGATTGATTGATTGATTGATTGATTGATTGATTGATTGATTGATTGATTGATTGATTGATTGATTGAGTGAGTGAGTGAGTGAGTGAGTGAGTGAGTGAGTGAGTGAGTGAGTGAGTGAGTGAGTGAGTGAGTGAGTGAGTGATATTCACCACTGCAACATGGAAAAGAACAATACATACCGTGATAATGGCTAAGAAACCCAACATAAGTTGATTGGAATAGTTTTCGAATAAAAAGCCCTGATAATCTTAACGATTTTACATTCACTCTCAGCTGAAGTCAAGGAAAGTCTTATTATTATCATGATTATTTAATGAACATTTTGGATATTTTTAGAAAAGAAGTAATGGATGTGTAATGTTATATGTTTTCTCATTTGCATAGAAAATTTATGAAATTGAACAAATTTATTTAAGCATATTTTCACTTTCTAAATTTTTCATGCGATTTTAATGAAATTTTCAGTGTTATGCTTGTTCGATTTTCTGAATTTCATTAAATGCAACTTGTTATGTTCATGGTATTGGCAATAATAACGTATTGATCTAGTCGGCTTGGAGATTGAGGGGATGGGTAAGTGAGGAAGAGGATGGGATGCAGAGAGAGGGGGAGAGGAAGGGAGGGATGGGAGGAAGAGGGGAGAGGAAGGGAGGGAGGGATGGTAGGCCGAGGTAGGAGGAGAGAGAGAGAGAATATTGGAGGAGGGGGTGAAGGGAAGAAGGGATGGACAGGGGGGAAAAGAAGGAGGGAGGAAAAGAGGGAGAGGAGGGATGGAGGGAGGAAGGAAGGAAAGAAGAGAGGAGGGATGGAGATTGGTAAGGGGAGATAGGAGGGATGGAGATTGGTAAGGGGGAGAGAGGAGGGGGTGGGGAGAGGGAGGAAGGTGAGGTAGAAAGTTATTGTTGAATATAGTTCATGTTTCAAGAGGTTTAAAGAAGCAAATAATAATGGAGGGATAGAGGGAAAGAAAGCGACGGAAAATATAGATTAGTAAGGAGAATTCAAAATGGAAGATTGTTATTGTCGAGAAAAAGTGATAGGCATGATCCATGGCTTGAGCCTCGTTAAGTTTTATATATCAGCCTGAAAAAGTATCACGTCACACGATATGAAAAATAAGCTGGTGGTTCTTTCAACGTAAAATGCGTTTTTATGCCTTTCATACCGATTCTCGCCAAAGGTTATTTGAATATGCAAAATAGCATTCTGTAGGGGAAGAAGGTATATAATTTTTCATCAATCATTTTCCTTTATATTTGTTCCAGTAGATTCTCTGCCGCAAAATAGCTAACACTATAATCTTGCTTTGCTGTTACAGTGTTGGAAGGTAAGATAACGGGGTTTTTAAGCTAAAACATGGTTCATGGGTTTTATAGTTTCTGATCTTATCTTCCATCACATTTGGGTCCATCCAATTTCATTCTCAGCAATATCTATATTAAATCCTGCCTGATTCAGATATTTCAAAATAATACATCATAATTTTACTTTTTAAACCGTTTCTTTCATTGTTGATGACAAGTTGAATTCTAAAAATAAACCAATAATTATTTCACCTATTTACTAAAGTACGCTGGTATGAGTTAAATACTCTGGTAGGAAAAATTATGATTATACTGGTATGAAATACATTTTTCAAGCGATATGATTTCTTTCTTTTTCGTTTTCTGCTGGCAACATTATTCATATTCCCTGTGAAGAGCGATACCGCCATATTTTCGCGCACTTAATAACAAGGAGAAATAAAGCATCACTAAATTGAAACGTTATTTTTCAGACCCTCATGTATCCATGGTGTATATATATTTTACTGGCATGTAATCTATTTCTCTAGTCCTGGTACTACACTACTATTTTTTATAAAATGCAAAGGTACCATGTATTTTTATGGCAAACCAGTACTATTTAACAATTTGTTTTACACGTTTACAATATTCATTCGGTTCTTGCGAGCGAACAGTTTACCATCGTGTGTATTTCGGTGAAGTCTTGGTACGAAAATGGAATATACGAGAAAATTGATTGTTGGTATATTTGTTTCTAATACGTTCCAGGGGTTTGTCTGGTTTTCATCAAGTCCGAAACGCAAAAAGGTACGTTAATTATGTATTTCTGTATTTTTGATAGATAATGTACTTGATTAAGTATTCAGGCCTGCGATGGTAATGCAACAGCTAGGCATATGTCTCTAAGTCATTTCAAACTCTTCAACATATTCAAGGATTGTGGGTAAGAATAAACAACAACAACAAAACTATATTTTTTTAATGAATCTATAAACTTGTCCATCACCGATGATAATCATTAAGACGTCTGTTATCAAACAATGTTGTTGATAATGCCAATTGCAAAACATCGAAACAATCATTCATGGTTTTTCTCTTTCCATGAGGAACTATGATCAAATTATGATAATTTCACTTTTACCTATGTAAGCATTTTTTTTTCCAAAGACATTTTGCTTAATATAATTATGTTTCCCATTATATGTCTTTATGAATAGAATGCGGGTAAATTGCCAATTCGTCCACTGCCAACACGTCCACTCACCACATGGTCTACTTTCATTTAGTCTAATGCCATTCCGTCCATCAACATTTCGTCTAAAAACCATTAGGTCCAATAACCATTTGGTCCAATCATCACTTCGTCTAATAACCATTTCGTCTATGACAATTTTGTCTCATAACCAGTTGGTCTATATTATCCATTTCGTTTTCATTCATTTTGTATAATTAACACTTAAATTAGACCAAATGGTACATGGACTAAATTACTATTTGACCAACATGATTAGATGAATTGGCAATTGGACGAATTGGCTTTAGACGAATTGGAAATAAACTGGAATGTGTAGGCTACATGAAATCATGATTAAATAATAATTTCTTGTGAATTACAGGGACAAATAAAAATATATACTATCGTTTCTTATTCCACAAATACATTCATTCATTCATCCGCGCACAGTATTTCAAACGACTACATCCATCTCCCATTTCGTTAAATTTGAGTGCATTCTTGAAATATGGCTGGTCAAAGTAACCCCTCAATATTCAGTATAGAAAATCAAATCTGGTAGATTCTAAACCATTAGTTTAATCTATTCGATTTTTTTTGTCGGTAAAACAAAATTCACCAACGCATTGGTTAATTTTATATACCAATTCTTTCTTAGAGCGTAGATTTGTCTTAAAAATGTACCGGATTATACGTAATTGCCGATTTGATTTGTGTTTAGAAATGAGATCAAAGTTATTTCTGTCGTATTTATGTTTTTGATATGATAAAGTCCAAAATCCTACATCGGTGTTGGCTTTACAACATAAAGGCATTTTATCTTTAGGTATAATATCGCAAAACAAAAGGCGATGGCCATGATGGCAGCTGCGCATATTAAAATCTTCATTTTCTCGAAACCCGGGTCTCAAACACAGCCGCATGAACGAATATGGCGTGAATAAGATGAAGATAATTCGTTATTTGATAAATAAATGTGCACATTTACAAACATGTGCATTTAAAAAAAATATCAGTTCTAACTTAAGCGCCAGGCACCGGAGTCGCATTCGGAATTAAGCCGATTATTGAGCGCGCGCGATTTCGCTAAATGGCGCGATGTTCCAATGTCTATAATCATGATAATTGCAGTCTTCGCGTGGCCATTGTGTTAAAACAATAGTCAATAGTCATAGCATTGTATTTTTTTTTATTGCATGTATTTGATTTATGCCCTGTTTGATTGATTTAGCCTGGTTCCTATAACTGCTGAGATTAATTTAAGCTTTTACTTGTTCTGTTTATCTCAGAATCGCTTTATTTTGGACTTAAACAGGGGCCACGGAACGGTTTTCAAAGTGGGTGGGGCTGAGCCAAAAATGGGGGGGCTGACCATGCAAAAAATCATAATCATTATGGTCATTTTTACGTTTTGTACATGGTCTTGGAAAAAAGAAATTAAAAGATAAATAATAAACAGTATAATTATACAGTGCGTATCAAAAAAAAGTTTACACTTTGAAAAAGCCCTGGGAATTAAAAAATATACAACATGTGGGTATTTTTTTCACATATAATCTTAGGTTTGGGTCTCATCTATCCAATGAAAGTAAAAGTTTTGACAGAATGTTACACTGTCTTGAGTGAGCAATGTCCATTTTTGTAAAGCTCGCAGAAATCTGTCTGCGCAGAAATGCTAGTTTTCACGCTGTGTCAAGGGGAAAGGGCGAAATCAAATTTACCTTGCGAAACATTTCTCATACATTCCCCTTGCACTTTTAGTCAATTGAAATAAAACAGATACATTCAAGCATTTTGTAACAGTTTTGCTACCCAAATTGAAATTTTAGCACTTAGTAAGCACAACATTTACCCTTTTTGTGCCAGCTGGATCTGAGGACATAACTAAATCTGAACAAAAGTTTATATCAGACATCTCCAGCATTTTTTCACTAACTTTTTATAATTTAAAGTGGGTTTACATTTCATTTTTTATTTAATACTTGTTTCTCCACACCTTTTCCAAGCTTGACAATGATTAACAAAATGAAAATCAAGCCTAAGCCATTTCATGTAAATCACAGCTCAGTGTAAAGCAAATATCGTCACGATGGCCTCGGTGTGTGGGGGAGTGGGGTGGGGCGCAATGCACTCTTCGAAGTGTTTTGAGCAAGGAAACAAGTTAAAAAGGTAAAAGATATCTTCAAATCAATTTTACTAGCCAATTTCAATGTGTTCTTCATGATTAAGGTTTACTTTTATTCGCATAACTATTTCAAAGTTCTGCGCAAATCATTTTTTACAAACTTTTCAAAAGTAAGTGGTGCTCACTCAAGCGGAAATATTTTTCGACAGTTATATCGTCATTTGCTTAAATGGATCTGTACCAATGTTAAAATGTGGAAAGATCTTCAGGATATTACAAATGTATAATTTTACAGGATTTTTTCTAAGTGTAAACTTTTTTTTGATACGCACTGTATAAAGCTCTTGTTAGAAATACTAGAAAACAAACAAAATACAGGAATAAGTTGCCAACATAAATTTCAAATTGTAGGACTATATATTTTTCTCCAGGAAATATAATACTGTAGATTGTTTTGACTCGGGATACTTAGGGATGCTCCACTGTAAAAACACTGGTGTTCATTTAGCACTGGCGCGGTATATCGGAAAAAAGTGTTGAAACAATACCAGTTAAAAATCAAACCGATATTGGTTTAACACTGATTAGTGTTGTTTAAATGCCTATCTGGTGTTAGCCTAAAGCCGCGGTGGTGTTGTTTAACTCCTCTCTGGTGTTTTCCTATCAAGATACCGAGCTGGTGTTAAATTAACACCCGTATTTTTGCAGTGTTCTGAACGCAAGCTTAAGCATCTGTTTTCAGATCCAAATTCTGTCTCCTCTTTATGTTGTACTTATTTCATAACCTGATAATTCGAATATACTTTAAGTACGTAATTCATGCACGACTTCGTTCATTTGAAATATAATCTGCAATAAGTGATGAAAGTATTTTAAAAAAACTACTCCTAATATAACTTTGCGCCGCATGTATATGTCGTAAAATATCATGGTACACTGTTCGCAGGGTATGTTGCTTTGGCTATGAAGCCGAGTCAAGCCGCCTAAGACTTTCCGACGAATACGATAAAACTGTGTCACTATTGGAGTGAGTGCTTTTGGCTCCAATTCGGCCAGTTTGGTGTAATTTTGAAAAGTTTAATTTTGTATGAGATTTGAGATTTTAACTAGAATCCTACTGGTGGTCGTTTGAACTGACCACTAATGGACAGAATGCATAAATACGGTCTCTATTTTTTTTCAAAAAGTTTCTTTATACAAGATGTAGGGCTATACAATTTTCAGGATGGGAAAATTGAGCATAAAATATTCATGGTAGTAAAAAAAAGCGACAGTGGTTTCAGTAAAATCTGTAAGTTTCAAATAGTGTCTAAATAATATTTATCTATTTATTTATCATATTTCCGAACAATATGACAACGTATAGACACCCGGTGAATAATGAAATAAGAGCACAATCAATTGCCTAGTGGTATATAGGCTGAGATAATTGACAATTTTGTCAAGAGGCTCTCTACATTGATTAATGCAGGCATGCATAAAATGAAATGATAGAAACCATAGTTCGAAGTCAATGAAATGCATTTTTTTTTTGTGATCGGGTATGTTTAAATGCTAACTGAAAAGATTTCAAATCATATATGATAAAATCATTATAATTTGTTGCAGTGGCGTAATAAGCCACAAAAATTGAGGGGGTCAGATATGACGTATCGGGAAAATTTTACAATTTTTTTAATTACAAATATCCAATTTTGTGATAGACTGACATATTAAGAAAATGATCATTATTACGCCCTCCTCTCATTCCTTTTCTTTCCTTTTCTTTTTATTTTTTGCAATGGGGGGGGGGGGGTCCTACGCCACTGATGTGTTGTGATATTCCAAATGATTTTAAGATAGGAAACATTTTCTTTTCTTTCATCAGATTCCGTATTTGTATTTTTATTCGATCATTCAATCAAGCTGCATTAAAAAAATATATTTTTTTTAAACTCCAGTGTTGATTTAACACCAGCCCGGAATCTATATATGTCCACACCAGAGAAGTGTTAAATAACTCCAGTTTCGTTTTGGTCTAACACCAGAAAGGTGTTCATACAACACCAATTATATCAAAACAGCATCGGTTTGATTCCAAACTGATGCGTTGTTTCAATACTTCTCTTGTCTGGACATTCCGGGCTGGTGTTAAATCAACACCGGAGTTTTTGCAGTTTATGTAAATTGCCAATTCGTTTACTGTCAACTCGTCCAGTCCCCACGTGGCCTACCTTCATTTAGTCTAATGCCATTCCGTCCATCAACAGTTCGTCTAACAACTATTAGGTCCAATCTTCACTTCGTCTAATCACAAGTTCGCCTATGACCATTTCGTCTCATAAACAGTTGGTCTAATATCTATTTAATTTGTATTCATTTCGCCCAATTAATACTTAGTCCAATTAGACCAAATGGAATGTGGATTAAATGGCTATTGGACCCACTAAGACGAAATAGTGAGTGGACGAAATGGCAATTAGACCATGTGGATAGTGAACGAACTGAATGGTAGACCAAATGAAAGCAGACGAGTTGGCAATTGGACGAATTGGTAGTAGACCAAATGAAAATAAACCAAGGCCAAGTATACAGACCTGCACCTACAAAATTCATATATTTTAGAGACAAATTCCAAAAGAATCAAGCTGAAAATTAATCGAAAACTTAAAGAAAGTTTATATATTTTAAAGTTTCACTTGATGAGAATAAATGATATGCACATTATCATCGGTATGCAAATACTGTAAATAAAGGACCAAATGACGTCATCCACGCTTATATGATTATAGGAAATATGAAATATTTATATTCTAATTATAATCAGTGAAAATGTGGAATTGTAACTTTTTAACCAAAGAGCAGCATTTACTGTCAAATATAATTATATAAAAATGATGTTACATTATAATTCGTGATGAATTATTATAGAAATCGTGAGTGTTAGAATATAAGCTGTTTCATTTCTCGGTTTGTTTATCTCCATTGTGCAAGCTTTTTGTGAAAATAGGCGAAATGATGAATGCCTTGATTTTTGTCATTTATATCCGATCGATCTTTTTAAAACCTGTTTTAATTTTGTTCAAATAAACTTGTAGGGGCAGACTTGACTCATTAATGAAGTGAGTCTCGACAGACAAGCAATTCGTCATGCCAGCTTGAGAATCGGAGATACACCTAGATTAAAAGATTATTTTGTGTGGTAGAAAAATTGATTCGAATCATTAAATCTTCATTCTCAATCCTCGCCACATTTTTGGCCGTTTGTTTAACACCAACCTCGCGTATAATCATCTCCGAGTTTGGATGAGATGCTCGTGCGGTAATTGTGGCATTGTCCTATTCTATTGTAGAATGACATAGGATTGTTTCTACCTTTGCGGGTTTTCATTTGTCACATAGGCTTAGATATCAACAGCATATTAACCGTGTAGGAATAAGGAAAACAGTGATTGTAGTTGATTAAAATGCGTATAAATCTGCAAACAAAGTCGTTGAAAAGTATATCAAGGTCGAGATCCCACAATGCACAAAATACAAGGTTGCTCACTCGCGCATGTGCACGCGTGGGGACACATCAATCGCACCCCAAAAAAACAAAGTTTCGGTGGCGCTTTTAATAACTTGTTGCAAAATGCAAAGACTGGAACTGTTATCAAAGTTGGTATTGATTCAAAAGGACATAATGATTGTCGAGTATTGTTCTATCAAGAAATGTAGATGAGACCCGAATAGCTATGCGTTTATGATTGACGGGTTTAATGGTGATTTCAGAGGGAAGTGGCACGGGTGCAGGCCGGCCAGGTGTCCTTCCACACGCGACGGGTTGCATCATGTGACGGCACAGATAATTTATCGGTCTCCTGGACAAAAAAAAAGTTATTTATTAAAAAATAGATAAAGACCACCAACAGACAATACCGATAGAGTTAGCACATCGCTGTTAAAGATACTTTATTGTTATTATAAAAAGACTCAATCATCTTGTAATGCGCAATAAACATTTCAAATTAATAATGATGAATGATGTTTATAACTTAATGGTTTCATTGGTCAGTACACTCTCAGATATTGGTTAAACCAACCAAAAAGCTGGTTAAAATATAACCCGACCTTGGTCCTACTATTGGTTAAAACGATCCCATTATATTGTACATGTTATTTTGTTTTAACCAATAGTTTGTAATTTTGTCTTTGAACCAAATTATAGGCTTATAGCCCATTAGCACACACAATAAAGAAAATGGTGAAAGTGTATTTAACGTAATAATAAGAATGGTTGGTAGAGTTTTAACAAACACGGTTTTGGCTATATTGTAACCAATAATGGTTGGTGGCGTTTGATCAACGGTTGGTCAAATTTCGACAAGATTGTAAAATCGTATATTCAATAGAGTATTGATAGGATACCAAAATGTTAATTTATTGCACTCATTATAAGAACAAATTATAACGATCATCGATTATTATCATAACATTACCATGCATGCTGGCAATCTAATTCATTATTTCCAGGTTATTTTCATTTTCAACTTATTTCAAATATTATCTTCTTATGATTTTGGCAATATATCAAGTACTTTTGTATCTTTTTTCTGTTGATTATTTTGTTTTCTTTTTAGTGCATATACCCTCTTGGCACAATAATTTGCCTCTTTAATTCAGTTCGTTCTGAAACCTATATAGATACACATCGCTCAAAATTTTCATTATGAAAATTAATCCGCCAGCCGACTTTTTTCCTGCATGGAGCTGGATATTTTCTACGGGTTCTTGAGTAATTGCTATGCCGATCGGGTCGGGGGATAGAATGGTATCCATTCGTAGAATCCTCTTATTTCAATATTCACTGATCATTCTTATGTAAAATTTCTTAGTTGTTGTGGTTTTTTTTTGTTCAAGTGAACAAACTGAAGAATGTTATTATCCAATGCGTTTTCCAGCTTTGGATTAGCGTAAGATGTTTGTGACGTCATTTGATTTCCTTTTCATTCTCATTTTCCTCTCTTTTGTCCTTTTTTCACTGTTTTTTTTTTCACTACTTGACAAAATGAGGGCGGTCGCTCCTTGCCTTTGCCCCCGAAAATTTCCGCCTTTTTTGTTTACAACAATTTTAACATGTTCGAATCGTTTTGTTCTATACTCATTGAACATAATGAAAACATCCAACTGAAATTCGCCTCAAAATTAACGAGCTTTGTCTTTAAATGTTCATGTTCAATATCTTTAATGCTCTTTCGGCACATTTTTCATTTTAGTACTATAAATATTAACGATGCAGCAGGAAATAGGTTATTCACTCTGACATTAATTATTTCAACCCTCTCCCCCCCCCCCCCCCTCTCTCTCTCTCTCTCTCTCCCTCTCTGAGAGTAAAATGATATGGACAAAGTTAATGGCAACACCATCATGATTATCATAATGTTGCCTGAAAGTTAAAATATTATGAAATTCAATTTGTAGATAGGTCACTATGGATGAATATACGCAGTGGTTATTAAAAAGTAACGAACCGGTAGGATTATCAAGTTATATCATTCCGAAATTTTCATTATTCAATTAGCATTCATGACATTATTGATGAAGTTGGGAGGAAAGGGGGAATCGAATTACGAATCGACGCCAGCATTATCTTTCTGCTCTGTATAGATATCGAACAGTATTAACAGAAATAGACACTTCTTTTATTTCATGTTTTATTATTTATTTTTTATACCTGATAATCAATGAGTCACGATCTAATTCGGGGGTTGGAGCTACCACCTCCCCTAGAGACACCTCAAACAAAGCATCTTGACTTGTTAAATTGTCATTAGTCCCTCTAGCTACATACCATCCCTCGGTGTATATTGGTACAGACTTTCCTGATTTGGGGGGAAATGGTTGACTGTGGGAAGAGCGCATTGCTGGGGAGAGAAGATTCCGCATCACGGGCATCTAGAAAGCTTTCTAATTTTCAAAACGCCATCTATGGCATTGGAAGAAGAAAAGAGAATAGTTTCAACTGATTTTTCTCTCTCTCTCATGTTTTGTGTACACTTCCTCCGTCCAACATGTCCAAGGTGAGAGAGTCGGTTCATTAGTCTTCCCACGATAACATTACCAATAAGTATAATAGACATACATGTTCAATAGGGCCATTGAATTTTGTTGACAAACAGCCACTTAAGCCGTCACGCCCTTTCTTCATTAGCTCATCAATCCACAATAAACTCCCGTTTCTGAGTTCATTTTATGCCAGACTCTATTATACTGAGCTCAACGCAAACATAATACAGACAATAATTTTTCTCACGCCTCGGTGTATACATCGCGCTAAATGCGTGTATAACGGTACATGAATGAGATAGTCCGGGCTTTAAACTTGACCTTCGGGTCTTGTTCGGGTTTGTATCGTTGGTGTTACTAAATGCATGATTCTGACAATGGAATATAAAAGATTATTGTAATCAGGTTTTTAAAACGATTGATTAAGGAACTAGACGAGAACTTTATCACCTTCATGTTCTCACACGTTTAAAAGGGAATGTTATTATGCATGGTGTTAGTCCGTTAATCGGTTCATATTAAGGTGTAACAATTCTTTTCCCACGTTTTAAGTATTTAGATTTCCAGAATTTACGTTGGAATAAAAATTACAGTTGGTTCTGTTGTTTCAGAACAATATTTTTTTTGGGGGGGGGCTGGATTTTCTGCGTTTATTGGCTTAGATATACAAAATAAATTTACAATGTATGAACATAACAATAATAATATTATGGCATAACGTAAATAACAGTGACGATTTTGTAATCATAGAGTTATACATAAATACAGTGTGGCAAGCACACCTTACAAGGGTGGGAATGCAGTGGCAATCTATATAACCAAAATTCTGCTTCAATCTTTATTGGGTATATTCGCGATCGTCTCCAATAACTATGTTCATTATTTAATAATCATTTATGGTCAACAATATTATTGTTATATCAGATCTTTCTCTCTTTTGCGTGAATAATGTTTAACACTTTATACACTATTTCCGTGCTTTTTGAAATCTGAAGGCGTGGTTCAAAGTTCACCGTGACGCAAACATAGTTTAGTAAAAAAAAATAATAAAAAAATTGATAATAAATGTAATTATTGAAAGTTTTGTAAAAATCTTTCAAAGAGTAACTGAGTTATGGATATGCCATTCGTTAATTTTGTGACGTTATATTCACCCATAATACGACAAGAGATATGAATCCCATGAAACTCTTTTTTTTCCTCGATAGATTGAACATGAATTTAAGGTGAATTCAGTATCAGACACATAACTTTGAACTACTGGCGTACAGATGGGGAGAGGGGCTTGGGGTGGTGCCTGCCACCCCAAGCCCCCCCCCCCCCCAAAAAAAAAATAATAATAATAATAATAATAATTAATTTCACGACCAAGTTAAAAAAAAGAGAAAAGAAAATAATAGAAAAGAGAGAAGGTAAAATATGATCAAAATCTATCACAAAATTAGATTTTTGTAATACAAATATCGAAATATTTGCTCGCCTGCTTCGCTCGCTCGCAAATTTTTGTTGATTTTACCCGATACGCCATACCTGGCCCCCCTCAAATATTTTGGCTCATTACACTTTGAACTCAATAACAGTATAATATCATCACGAACCATTACAAAAATAGGAATTTGAATTCGTATCACGGGACATGGGACAATTATTATGACGTATAAATATTACAATTAATATTTCATTCCTTCATTCGTCAAACCAAGCCACCTTTCTTCTCGATTTTTTCTTCTTTTATTACCAGCTTATCATTAGAATAAACTTCCCATTAATCATCCATTGTTCGTTTAGTGCCATTATTCTATATTTTCACATATATTTCCTTTGTTTAGCTCACTGTTTTATTTATTAATGCTTATCGCTTTGCAGAAAGGGATAAAAATCTTCAAAGTATATTCCGTATTCCATTTTGAGGACAAGAGAACCATAACTAATTTTCGCGTAAAAAGTTAGATATCTACAAAAACAAAAAGGGCAGGGGATAATTTACTGTAATATTAATGATCGGGCAATTTATTTTACTTATTTCGATATTATCGATTTAATATCCTAGTTAGATGAATGTACATTCATTCTTCAGTTTGCGTAGCTGTTATATTATGTTTTTTTTATTTGCTTTAGCTGCATATTGTTGAAATGTCATTTTTGTATGATTTCGGATTATGTCACTGTTCCGATACAATTTGCATGCTATGTCTATATATTACAGTGTAATTTGATTTGTGTTTTTTACAGCTGCAATCATTATCATTTTGTTTTATATTTCCTTGATCATGTATGTATGAATGTTATTTGAATGAATAATAAAGACTATACTACAACACAAAAAAATGAACTCAAAAGGACCAAGTCTTAACCCCACAGACCCCGTACATACTACACTCCTCTCCGAAAAAGGATCCTTCTCATTCGCGTTTAATGTCGCCGCGCTTTTATCTCAAAATCATTGTATTGAATCTCTTCCAAGGTATAAAACGGACCGCCCCTTTTGATTTTTTTCATTCAATAATTCATCTTTTGTCTTCAATTTCTCTCACCCCACCTTCTCCGCATTTGCGATTAACATGCGGATCTATGACAATAAACTTTTGAAGTATTGTTAATGGAGAATGATACGCGGTAGCCGTTTGGCCATGCAATATGGTATATTGCTGTAACAGCGCCTTCGTGCATGAATATCCACTCATCATGACTATTACATGAAAAAACTTTGACTGTATTGAACGATACGTAAAGTTTAAGTGCATAATCATGTTGGCGATGTCTGGTTGACCATATGGTTGCTTTACCCGATAAGCGTTGTCCGTTTATCAAGTCAGGACCGTATCATTAAAATAACCTACAAAATAAGATTTAACATAAGGGAGGCCGAGGCACGCTAAAGAGAATGGATGAAATTACTTATACAGTAAGAAAATATAACGAATTTTTGCAATGACAGGGTGATTTATTGATCTGTTTATATTATTCTGGAATATATAGGCATATGCAGAGTGGCCTGATCAGCATAAAAAATCAAACATAATATGAATGCAAGCAGATCTAAAACAAAAACCTCATAATCATTAAGCCTGACATAAAAACAGATCGAATAGCATAACATATAACATAAAAACCGAAAATTTTTGGGATAAGAATAGAAAATTTTAAAACGAAATAATGTGATATAAAAAAAAAGGCTGGTCTTCCTCTGGGATCTGTTTAGTTCCTCAGTAAAATATATGAAAATGAATGCCCGTTATTATAAAAAAGACATGAAAATGGATTAGTTACAATGTAGGATAAGGCAAAGTCAGAATCCATTTAAATTCGGCGATGAAATCCCAAATATACAGCATCAAGTTGTGTATTGGGCTAACAAAATTCATTCCAACTAACATTCATTAAGACGAAAAGTAAAAGGATTTTTGGTATCTTGTATTTCATCTCAATCTTGGTGCACAGCAAAAACTGTTTTTGTTAACCGGTGTACATAGATGACCACACCAGTTATTTTACACCGGTGTTAAAATGACAGTGTTAGTTTAACACCTATAGGTGTTATTACAACACCTTTGGTTGTTACATTTACACCCTTTGGTGTTGTGTTCAATCTCTAGGGTGTAATTTTAACACCTCAGCGTGTGGTCCTCTATTAACACCAACTGGTGTCAGTTTTAACACCACAGTTTTTACATTGTATAGACTGATATTTGAAGATAATAATTTAAAATCCTTCACCAAAAAAATAAAAATGAAAACATGATGAGGAAAACAAACACAAAGAAAATTTCCCTCACACTATACCCCGGAGAGATCAAAGTAATAAAATATGAAAGAACTGATCATACTGCAAAAATACTACCCCGGATTCAATAACAATAGGCGATATAAGTGCGTCTTTGCACCTGGGCTGAGGGATTCTCTTAATATATACTTTCACATCCTTTCCCCCAAGCACACATACCCCTTCTCCTACAAGCTTTTGCGTCATGTAATTACATAACCAATGGTACTTTGAATGTTACTGGTATATACTCAGGGCCGTTAATATTATCTCAGCCGGTAACTAGATTATAAGAACTTTATTTTTTCTATAAAACAAAAATTAATATTCTTTTCTGCTAGGTAAAAGTTGCAAACACTAGGATACAATCATTTGGAGATATTTTATGTATATATTTATTGCGCTTATAGGCCCTACCTTTTATTTTTTAACCTTAAATTAAAAATATCTAATTTTTGTTATTATTATTATAAATAAAGGCGCAATTTCTATACACAAATTTTAGCTAAAGTTTGGCTTTATCAACAGTGCCCAATGTGTTCGATTTTAAGACCTTTCTCTCTTGCACCAATTAAAAATATGATTTTAATATAATCGATAAGTACAAATTCTTTCCTGCGCATTCCCTATAAATAGTTACCTTTGGAGAAAATGTTCAGACAAATTCTCATTTCAGATACAATTCTGATGTAGCTATATTTCATCACGTGACTCAATTTACACCAATCAGAGAGGAACATTCTCAGCATGTATATCATTTGAAATGTATTTTATTAAGTTTAAGTTGAAGAAATAATTCAATATTTCAAGGAGTTATAACTTCTCCTTAGACTGTTATGTTCATAGGTTCTAGTTTAATGATTTTTTTATTAATGAAAATATGGGCCTTCATATTGACCCAGAAATCCATTTGCATTTGATTTCGTTTTGTTATCTGAAATACAATATGCAATTCAATACATTCATTTACTATAAAGCATTGTATTATGCTGTCTTGCATGATAGTGTTCGTAAATCTTAAAAAGAAACTTGAATAAACAATGAAGTATTTTTTTTAATGCAATAGTAATAAGCACAATATTTCAAATATCATAATCGTTAAGAACCATGTGTTTGTTGAAATATAAATACACATACAATTAAATCAAACGAAACATTGAAGCTTTAGAAAATTACAATTACAACAACGAAACTGTGGTCTTTACGCCACGGACCAATGAAAGTAAATAGTTTCATTGGCGCCGAATAACATGCGGGCATGTCCTTCTTAAATTTCATACGGGGAAATTTATTCCCAACGAAAAACAATATGTAGTAAGGTTGCATTTATATTTTGGTCAGCCTTTCTGCAATCGCGCTTTGGGAAGGAGATGGTTGAAAATAAAGGGGTACCTGTAAAAACTGAGGGTATGCCCTCTTCAGTATTTAATATTTGTCCTATTATTTTACAGTCAGCTATAGCCAGTAATCCGGAACTGTATGACCAAGGATGGAAAGTGATAATAAAATATAATTTTCATGGCTTGGTATAGTATTCCAACAAGAATATTGTCGGCCTTTGTTTAGATTAAGTTGGATCATTTCTCTGTTGTTTTTAGGATTGCCCAATGTTCTCTTTATCTACGCATGTGCATGAAAGTGTTCCCTTAAAAAAATGTGCTTACATATACGTTCATTAAATTGAGCAGGGTTAATGATAAAGAAGTAAATGTATTCATTTCATCATCGTCTTGCGTATAAACGCATGATACTTGTTTTACTGATGAAAGCTTCTTCATTTTACTTAGAGAAAAAGTTCAAACTGCGATCCCCGTCTAATGCTTGCATTTTTCTCTTAATAACCCTGCAAAAACCTGCACAAAATTACCCAAACCCTAAAACTATAACCCGTTAACATTAACCCAAACCCTAACCCTATACCCTAACCAAAACCCTAACCCTAATGCAAGAGAATCAAAATAACAGATGTAAAAACGATAATTAGTCTTTAAAACGACATTTTTAATTGAAAAGTTTATTTTTCGATATTTTATATTAAAATACATTGGTCATACAGAGATATCAAGATTGGAAGTTAATTAAAATAACAGATGAATCGTTTTTATTTCATTTACTCATTCCCTAGTATATTATATAATTATGAGAAGCACAGTGGATTATGTACCATAATATAAAGATACAAAATACCTAACCCAATTAACCTATTTACCTATTTAAAGATGTTGTTTCCGTTTCAAGCTATACTGAAACCCTTCAATCTGATTGGCTAATAGTAAGTTTGTTATATAAACTATACATTTGTTATTATAACAAGTCTGTGTGAAAACGGGACCATGATGATATTTCATGGAGTCATAATACCAAGGAGATATCATCTCTAATACCTTCAAGAAAATAATGCCCATGAAGGACGTTGCAAGAAATTTGAGTTGAAATTGAACGCAAATCAACTACAAATTAATTCGTTTAATGAAATTACTTACACTTGGTTTGGAGACTTATACACTTGTTGTGGAATTGAATGTAAGTTCCATGCAATAATAATTACAATTTACCTAGCGCTCATTAGCCATTCCCAACGAAAGAGCATAGAATGGATTAGATTATAATGAAAACAATGATATTGATCCTGGCTTCTCAATTATTTTTCACTGAGAGCCCTTAAAATATGTAATAAAGTGTGAGGGTCACTGAGCATAATGCATGGGACAAAAGGGATAAAATGTGTTTAATATTCTCCTTAAAAACAGAAAAGCTTCTGCAGCAGAGTCTGCGAAACCATGGAATTACTACGCTTGCTGCACCAGTACACTGCAAAAAATATTAAATTTTGTAAAATTACAGAACTTACGAATTTCCCGTAATAAACTGTTTTTCCTTCTTAAAATACAGGTATATCGGTTCTGTGAAAATGCATATGAATTATGCAGAGTATTCATATCATTAACGATTCTGTATTTTTTCTGTAATTTGTTTAATGACTGGGTGTAAGCTCACCAAGGAGATATCACCTTGACAGTTTTATATAGTTCGGATTAACTTTCTATATACTCCCGATAATCGTTTTGTTTGATGACGACGAAGCTTTAGTTTTTCATTTAATTGTTTCCATTCTTTTTTTAGTCGAGAACTTGACGATTGGAGCCTAAAAATTATTTTATAATCTGTAATTGAATGAGATATATAACGAAATAGGGGCAATATAAAGGAAACAAGAAATAAATGAGAAAATGAGAGGGTGCTACTCTAACGAATGGAGGGGTTTAAAATGGTAAATGACTGTGATCTGGAGAGAGGCGAGAGGGTTAAACGATATAAAAACATACATTATTTTGTGGATTTGGATGAGTTCATTTCACGTGGTTTGGTTCGCACGAGAGTATACGTGGCAAGCAGTATGTTCTCACTCACCGTCACGACAGAATAGAGATTGTTATTTGCTTTAGATTGATTAAAAATCGCGAAATTAAAACTTCACAGTCTACCTCATGAGTTCATGTATCTTTTATTCTTCTGATGAATTGAATAGGGGCGAATGTTGTAACAATCATAGAGATTTGGTCCAGAACACACAACATACGTGAGTATAATAGCCCCTCTGAGCAAATCGTATTCAGGAGGAACATGCATACGTCCTCTACATAATTTACCTAATTTACCCCATGACTTTAAGTGCGTTTAACTGTGAAATTTAAATTTGTATGACGCCTTTGTTGATAATGTGAATCCAATCTTAAATCACATATGTTTGAACTAGAGATGGATTTAGATGCATTCGGGTATATTTGAGCAACCGGTATATATACAAATTGATTCCCACAGTGTTTTGTTTCCCTTAGTCCAGTTATCATTATAATGGTTAAATTAATAAAAAGTCTATAATTTTTACTCCCTCTAACACTTTACATTCAACGGAGATACATTTTAATATACCTTACTGATCAAATCCTATCTTACAAGGATGATTATCGGCTGTAATTGCTGTAGTTAGTGACCATTCCAAACCTGGATTGATTTCCATCGTAAATATCTATTCATAAATCTCACCGAATAATGAAAACATTTACATTAGCGTCCGAAAGGTCATTACCCATAACAGTCAATCTGAATTTATTTTGAATCCACGAAGAGCGTTCAGCGGGGTCAAAGTTGAATCGAATCAACTCTATCGCGAGTCAAAATAATTCTGATTTTGATTTTATATACATTTATGCAAAATTAATATATTTTCATTGATGCCACTGTATAATTCTGAATCGATCAAAATTTGAGATTCGATTATGGAAAATTCTACACCGACATGACCACTTGTGTTGACATGATACTCCGTTGTAGATGTTTTTCATTTCTATACTGTTATTGCGAACAGGGGCTCATCCCGGATTTTTAAAAGGGGACACGTTTTCCCGAGGAAAACTTGACAAGCAACAAAAAAGGACCTCGCTTTCAAGGGGGCACACTTGTGTAAGAACGGCATATTTATATTCAAATATTGATTGTGCCTCTCAAAAGGGGGCACGGGTCGAATACCCCCCCCCCCCTGGATCCGCCAGTAGTTACAACGTTACAGTAATGATACTCTTGCTAAATCCTTGAAGAGTTTGATTATGTTTCACATTTTTGGATGAGAAAAATTATCAGAAGTATGACCGCTCCTTATATCTTATCTTAGACGGTATCCATCCCAGAAATTAATACATGCACGTGATAAAACTTATGGACTGAATACTTTTCAAGGGACAGGACCCCCCCCCCTACATTCCTTACTCTGTTACAAAACGATATACAAGCCACATAAGTATTCATATATGTTAACAGATCAGTGTTATAAGTTTCTATCTCATTTATCCCATCAAGTTTTGATAAACCGTCATGGACGGCGATCATTTTATTGTATAAAATGATTTTATTTCGTTGTTGCAAAGTGTGTGCGTTTCACCTTTGTCTGCTATACGCACGCTTCGCGCTGATCACGAAGATTAGATTTTGCAGATGAATTTTGTATAGTCCCTAACATCTTGCATATGGATGCTGATGTACGGAACGGAGAACTACATTGGGTATTTGGGAAGAGTGGAAATTAAAAGAAAGTAGCACTGGTGTACTTTGGAGGGGCGGGGCTTGTTTAAAAAAACAATGTTTTACTTTCCATGAGTTCGTATAAAACCATTTGTTGCTTTTAGTCTGAAAGGTCCTCGCTCGCTTCTCTCCAGTTTCATGAATCTATAGTCCGGGTTATAATTGAGCAAGGTGCCACAAGAAAAAGGAGAAATTTTCATATAGTGCTTCTAGACCAGTTTTTTACGCTGAATATGAATATATGAGGTAACCAGGCTGTATCCTGAAAATTAACCCGTGAGGGCGCTTTTTTCAAAATGGCCGCCAAATTTTCAGAACATTTGAATTTTCGTACATAGATTTTGACATAAATATTCCATTGCCACAAAATTAGTGTCATATGAAAGACAAATAAATTTTCTACAATTTGGTACTATTTATAGGGGATAAGTAGGTCATTTGGCTGAGATTTTAAGTAGAAAACTGCATTTTTTGTCATTTTTTCCCAAAAATTGAAAATTTTGCAAATACATGATTTTACATAATTCTGAGAAAAATGAATGAATTACCTTGAAATGTTCCAGAAAACTTTATTGACATACTATTATCATGTGGATGAAATTCCAACTCTGTATCATTCTTCTTAGCAAATTTATAAGGTATCAAACTTGAATACTTCAATTTCAGAAATGTCGCTTTTTGTATGCATTTCCATAGACTAATACGTATAACATGTACTGTACATGTATAATATGTATAATGTATAGTTTAATAAAATTTAAATGCAATTATCTCCGCTTTTTAACCACTTGGAGAGTTAAGAGTAGGCTTTTCTCTATCAGCTACATAAAACAAAATGTTGGCACATCGAGGCCTAACACTCTCATGGGGTGGGGGTGTCGAAGCCCCCCCCCCCCCGACCCCCTTTGGCTATATCATGTTGTTGTATATTGCCTATTTATTGGAAAATCACTATTTTTTGAAGCACCCATCGAGGCAAAAGGCATTTCTGCTATACAGTACAGCCACTTTAATTACTTTGAAACCACTTGGGGAGGAAAAGAGTAAGCTTTGTCATGTTTGTTCTACCAGCTATATCAAAAGAAGTGGCACGTACATCGAAGCCAACCCCTCTCGGGGGGGGGGGGGCGCTGGGAAAGTCACCCCTCCCCCTTTTGCTTATTGCCAATGTATTTGGAAATTCACCATTTTGGACCCAACATTGAGGCAAAAAAGCGTTTGTGCTTAATAGTGTTTTATTAATTTTGAGAGAGTAGAGTTTGTTCTACCAGCTACATAAATAAGCGCTAGCACATCGAACCCTAGCCCTCTCAGGGGCTGTCTAAGTCACCCCCTCCTCTATATCATGTATGTTGCCTATTTATTGGAAATTTCACCATTTTGGATCACCCATTGAGGCATAAGGGCGTTTCTATATCATACAGCCAATTTTATTTTCTTGCAATTACTTTGAGAGAAAAGCGTAGGCTTTGCTCTATCAGCTACAAACTATTAAGAAGCGCTGGCACGTCGAAAAATATCCCTCTCAGGGGCTGTCTAAGTAAACCCCTCCCCCTCTATATCATGTATATTGCCTATTTATTGGAAATTACACCATTTTGAATCACCCATTGAGGCAAAAGTGCGTTTCTACTATATAGCCAATTTCATTTTCTTGCAATGACTTGGAGAGGAAAGAGTAGGCTTTGCTCTATCAGCGCAGCTGCATATAAACAAGTGCTGGCAAAGAAAAGCCTACCCCTTCCGGGAGGCTGTTGAAATCACCCCACCCCTTTTGCATTATTGCCTATTTATTGGAAAATTCACCATTTTGGAGCCCCCATTTAGGCAAAAAGGCATTTCTGATATAGTTCTGCCACTATTACTGCCTTGAAACCACTTAGGGAGTAAAGAATAGGTTTTGCTTTATCAGCTACATAAAAAGATGTGCTGGCAAATAAAAGCCTACTCCCTTTAGGGGACTGTCGAAATTACCCCCCCCCCCTTGAAATTCACCATTTTGGAGCCTCCATTGAGGAAAAAAGGCGTTTCTGATATATAGTTCTGCCACTTTTAAATCCTTGAAACCACTTAGGGAGGAAAGAATAGGTTTTGCTTTATCAGCCACATATAAAGAAGTGCAGGCAAACAGCAGGAGGCTGTCAAAATCACCCATCCCTTTTGCATTATTGCCTATTTATTGAAAAAATCACCACTTTTCTGCCTTTTTTCACCCTTGAAAACTCTTGGAGAGAAAAAATAGGCTTTGCTTTAACAGCTACATATAAAGACATGCTCGCAAATAAAAGCCTATCCCCATCAGAGGGCTGTTGAAATCACCCCACCCCTTTTTCATTATTGCTTATTTATTGGAAAATTCACCATTTTGGAGCCCACATTGAGGCAAAAAGGCGGTTCTGATATATAGTTCTACCACTATTACCGCCTTGAAACTACTTGGAGAGGAAAGAGTAGGCTTTCCTCTAACAGCTACATATAAAGAAGTGGCTCTACTATATACCAGAAACACTTTTTTGCCTCAATGGGGCTCCAAAATGGCGAGTTTTCCAGTGAATTGGAAAAAATCGTAAAAAAGGTGGGGTAACATCTATATAGTCCCCTGAAGTGGGTCAGGTTTTGATATGGCAGCAATTCGTTATATATAGCTGAAAGATGGGAACCTACTCTTTCCTCTCCAAGTGGTTTCAAGAAAATGAAATTGGGTGTTTTATACAGCAGAAGTGCATATCGCCTCAATGGGGGCTCAAAAATTGTGAATTTTCAAATAATTAGGCAATAATGCAAGAGGGGTGGGGTGATTTGACAGCCGCCAAGATAGGTAAGCTTCAATGTGCCAGCACTTCTTTGTAGAGCAAAGCATATTCTTTCCTCCTTAATTGGTTTCAAGGCAGTAAAAGTGGCAGAACTTTATATCAGAGATGTCTTTTTACCTCAATGGGGGCTAAAAAAAGGTGAATTTCCAATAAATAGGTAATAACGCAAAGGGGTGAGGGGGTGATTTTGACAGCCCCCAGAAGGGGGTAGGCTTTTATTTGCCAGCACAAAATTGTGTAGCTGATAGAGCAAAGCCTATTCTTTCCTCTCTAAGTGGTTTCAAGGCAATAAAAGTGGCAGAACTATATATCAGAGACGCCTTTTTGCTTCAATTCCAAAATGGTGAATTTTCAACAAATAGCCAAAAACCGAAAATTAGTGGGGTAACTTCTACAGCCGCTTGAAGGAGATACGCTTTGATTTGCCAACACTTCTTTATATGTAGCTGATAGAGCAAAGCCTACTCTTTCCTCTCCAAGTCATTGCTAGAAAAGAAATTTGCTGTGCTATGTAGTAGAAACGCCCTTTGCCTCAATGGGTGATGCAAATTGTGACTGTCCAATAGATAGTCAATTACCGAAAATTGGTGGGGTAAATTCTACAGCCCCCCTGAACATTCTGAAGGGGATAGGCTTTGATTTGCCAACACTTCTTGATATGTAGCTGATAGAGCAAAGCCTAATCTTTCCTCTCCAAGTCATTGCAAGAAAATAAAATTGGCTATACTATATAGTAGGAACGCGCTTTTGCCTGAATGGGTGATCCAAAATGGTGAAATATCCAATAAATCGGCAATATACATGATATAGAGGGGGGGGGGGTGACTTAGACAGCCCATGAGAGGGCTAGGGTTCAATGTGCCAGTGCTTATTTATATGTAGCTGGTAGAACAAACTCTACTCTTTCCTCTCTAAGTGGTTTCAAATCAATAAAATGGGGTGTACAACAAAGCACAAACGATTTTTGGCCTCAATGTTGGGTCCAAAATTGTGAATTTTCAAATAAATTGGCAATATTAAGCAAACCCCCCCCCCCCCGAGAGGGGTAGGCTTCGATGTGCCACTTTGTATGTAGCTGGTAGAACAAAGCCTATATACTCTTTCCTCTCCAAGTGGTTTCAAAGCAATCAAAGTGACTGTACTGTATAGCAGAAATGCCTGTTTTTGCTTCAATGGGTGCTCCAAAAAACAGAGATTTTTCCAACAAATAGGCAATATACAACAACATGATATAGCCAAGGGCAAGGGGGGGGGGGGGTGACTTCGACACCCCCACCCCATGAGAGGGTCAGGCCTTGATGTGCCAACATTTTGTTTTATGTAGCTGATAGAGAAAAGCCTACTCTTTACTCTCCAAGTGGTTAAAAAGCGGAGATAATTGCATTTAAATTTTAAACTATTTTAAACTATACATTATACATGTACAGTACATGTTATACGTATTTAGTCTATGGAAATGCATACAAAAAGCGACATTTCTGAAATTGAAGTATTCAAGTTTGATACCTTATAAATTTGCTAAGAAGAATGATACAGAGTTGGAATTTCATCCACATGATAATAGTATATCAATAAAGTTTTCTGGAACATTTCAAGGTAATTCATTCATTTTTCTTAGAATTATGTAAAATCATGTATTTGCAAAATTTTCAATTTTTGGGAAAAAATGACAAAAAATGCAGTTTTCTACTTAAAATCTCAGCCAAATGACCTATTTATCCCCTATAAATAGTACCAAATTGTAGAAAATTTATTTGTCTTTCATATGACACTAATTTTGTGGCAATGGAATATTTATGTCAAAATCTATGTACGAAAATTCAAATGTTCTGAAAATTTGGCGGCCATTTTGAAAAAAGCGCCCTCACGGGTTAATTTTCAGGATACAGCCTGGTTACCTCATATATTCATATTCACCGTAAAAAACTGGTCTAGAAGCACTATATGAAAATTTCTCCTTTTTCTTGTGGCACCTTGCTCAATTATAACCCGGACTATTGCATACTCAAACAATATCATTGTTGATCTAGGGGGGGGGGGTTCAATTAGAATAATATATGTTATATTGTATCATGTTCTTAATTCTCTTTATAATCATTTTGTGGAGATTAATTTTGAATCAAATTAAATATTAATAATCAAACCATTATACGAAACAAAACTAAAATGTATTTGTATCGTTGTAGACATTTTCGGGTTCATTCTAATGACTGAACATTACTTTTCATGTCCATTGTCACGTGATGTGTTATTTCCTTCGATCGCAAAGTGAATACTTTATAAGATACAATTATACGGAGTCAACGAATAGATCGCAAAACACATCGTTCAAAATATAGTTTGATTACAAACTTAACTCTCGTTGGCGATCTTTAGAACCCGCTGGCTCACTTCTCCTTCTCGCAGAATAAAGACACTTTACAAGTTAAAGTTGAAAATGTAGTATAATCGCTCTCTTGAATATTTTCTCATCATCGATATCAATGTTGTTTGAAGACTACTGGATGAATTGGTGGAATTTATAAAGTTTAATCGATATATTAAGTTCCGTTCACTACAAACATGACAAACTGGTGATGGGGGTGGTCTTTCCATGCATATTTTTGTTCATCATGCAAAAGATCTTGATGAAAAGTGAAAATTCAAAGGAAATGATAAAATAATCTAGGAATGTCTGGATATGGTGCGAAACGGCCGCGTTTACTGAAATGGAATTGGGAAAAATTAAATTTTAACGGAGAAAGAGATGAGTTAGGGAGATAACAGAGTATTGGTGGGGATGAGACTTTAGAGAGACAGCGACAGACATACATAATTATAGAGAGCGGAAAGAGAGAGAGAGGGGGAGAAAGAGAGGGGAGAGAGAATGCCATATATTTGCATTAATCGCTTCCAGGAATTATTTTCTATTTATAAAACGATTTCATCATTATATAACAACGATTCACAATGGGTTCAAATGAGCCTATAAGGCAGAATAGTAATATCACGATAGACATAAAGTCATGTATAATGTTTTAAAAAATTGTTTTGCTTTCTTACTTTATAATTTGTTATTTTAGAGACATAAGGATAGAGAATGTTTGTGGTTTTGCAAATTGCAGGTCTTGGTTTTTTTTTTAAATGATTGTGTTTATATTGGCAGGTTTCATGCATTATTTGATATGGTATTACATGCATATCTTATAATGTTCAACACATAAAAAATAAAAACGGTGGATTTTGTTCGTTGAAAAGGGGATGTAATGGAAATGGAATGAAAGATTTGTTTTTGTAGAATGGGGATAAAGTAATGCTCTATTATAATAAAAGGGCCTAATTTAATTCAAAATGATAGCCAAGATAATATATTCATTTAATTATTTGGTATATTTGAAAGAAAACATATATCTGTACTGTTGAATAACAAAACTGTGGGCTGACTTTATCTACTTTTTCGAAATATTTTAACATATAATTTTCCACCAATCACGACAGTCTCCCACAAGGCGAGCTATGGCTATATTTTGAGTGACGTAAATAATCTAGATTTTGTGGGGACATTATATATTGTGGGGTTTTTTTCGAGGGTAAATTCATAGAAGAAACGATGTTAAACTAGGTGAATTATGGTGCCAATATTAGACAAATAAATGTACTCGTTATGTGATGGTTTAGAAAACCTACAGGCGTATAATCAGGCTGTTGTACTGGAATATTAGGCGTCTCGTTAAGAAGCCCCCTTCCAAGAAAAAAATAATAATTTAAACAACCCATGAACGCAGAATGTACAGTGGAAATGCTAGTAAATCTCAAGAGTAAGAATAAGTGACAAATGTCGCTAATAATGAGTGGTATATTAACATTTATTTATTTGTGGTGACAATACCATTTTGATGAATAATCACTGATGTTTCGGGACGATCTCACATTGAGCAGTAATTTATTTTTGGTATTATTTCTGTGCCTCTCTGATGGGAGGGCGAGTTTCCTTGAGTATATCCAAAAGCAGACTGAATTGTGACGAATACACTAAAATCGGTGTTAGGCCGTCCAATATCCCACACACTCAAGGCCATTGGTTCACTAGTTTCTGATCCTTTCGTACTACCAACCAATCAATGGACACCACCAACTAAATGCGCATGCGTGGGATACGCGTGCCTTGTCTGATTCGCCAAAGCTATCCCAGGCGATAAAACGCCCCAATGCATGACCAAGGCTTTGCATGTTTAGATGACTATTACAATTGTTTACTCAACCCTAATCCTCTTTTCTCACCCCTGGTATAAATAGGGGCGGATCTCGAGATGGGGGATCATTTAGAAGCAGGTCTGGTGTCTGGTAATCTCTCTCGGCCACCTGCTATTGCAACTTTGTCCAAACCTGTTGATTTGGAGGTTTCATCGCCGCCTTCCTCACCGCCGCTCCTCAAACCTGCGGTTCCATTTCCACTTTTACCACCACCCTCATCGTCGGGGATATCAACCTCGGGATCGACCGACATCGTCAGACCATCGGCGACACGCACCTCGGCTCGTCACAGCAATATGGTGCAAAAGATCAGCCCAAAGCACGAGGCTGAATGTTCAGGGGCGGCTGCTACTGCATGTGCCGCCGGAGCTACGGGGTCAGTACCCAGAGCATCAGCCTCAAGATGGGAGGGGAAAACGACTAGGGCACGAAGCACAAAAGCCGACAGAGACGACTGGAAGAAGCAGAAGAAAATCAAAGTTGATAAGGTAAAAAAAATAACCCTCCAAAACGCTTATTTGCATCAATCCATTTAAAATGCTACCTTGCGTTTTTCTTCTTACAGATTAATTACATTCACAAAATTGTTATTTCGTTCTACTTGTACTTTTTAAGTTCCATTCGTATCTGTGAAAACTTTTTTTCAGAGATTGAACATGCTGAATACGGTTTTCATTTTTTTGTTAAAATGTTATTTAATTAATTGTACTTTTATTTTTGAGAAATATTTGTATTTGAATATGCAGAATATAGTTTCGATATATATTTATTGAATGGTATTCCAATCGAAGAAAGTCTAAATCTTCCACTCGACGTTTTATTCTTATACTGAAAATAGTAAGTTGGTAATTTTACATAATAAATTATGCAAACTTTATAAGGTTTCGACTCGAATAGCATTCCCAACTCTGTTAATGTGTTAATACAAGCAATAATTGTTTTATTTCTGAAAATTGTTTAAATTCTACAAGTTCATACAGCATACTGCAGTTGAGAAATTCACTTCAATATATTATGATTTCTAGATAAATGCTTTAACAAAGCAAGAAATTAGCTTTGAATAAAACTTTTCCATCATGCTAAAGATCAATTTCTTTTTCTACCATTATGCAAAACAATATATATATATGATATGGCGTCAACAAATTCTACCTGCAGAATATTTTTACTTGAATTTTTAGCTTAATTAATTTCAATGTCTTTTTTTTTATCGTTTATAGTATGACGAGTTCAATGAATGGATAGATGGTGACGTCACAATGAGATATTTGCCTAAGGACATTGATGCACGCAAGCACCTGAGCGGATGGGCAATGAGAAACACCAACAATCACAACAAGAAAGTACTCAAAAAGTCATGTCTCGGTAAGTCTTATAAGATTGTATTTGATTGCATGTGATTTAATTCAGTTTGATTTGATATTAGAATTGATATGATATTCGATTCGATTTTATTTTATTTGAATTGCATTTGATTTGATTCGATTTAGTTGATTTTTTTATTTGGTTTAATCTGATTAGATTAGATTTGAGTTGGTTTGGTTTGGTTTGATATAATTGATCTGAATTGATTCGTTTTGACCTGGCTTAGACTTAATTCAATTGAATGGACAATTATTCCAAGTCATGCAACAAAGTCGCAAATTAAACATTATGATGTTTCTGAAAGTGATTCACTAATATCGCAGTAAACGAATTAATGTTTGGTTGCAGAATATTTCTTCAAGTTGATCTGGATAATAAAAGACTTGTTTCTAAGAATATAATAACGAGGCGGAAATGTAATGACTCTCTATACAGGGAAGGGTATCAAGTTATAAGACTATCTGTAAACGACTCGTCACAATGCTACTGCTTGCATTACGATTTATAGAGCATCCTTTATAGTTCAAGGAGGAAATGAGTACATCAAGTTTAAATGACGTTTCTCTGAAATAGGTGTTTCTAAGTTTACCCTTTTCTGTCTTTACAAAATAGAGTGGTAGGCTGAAGAAAACACTATTGAATATCCAAACTGTGTGTGTTATCTTGAATCGGATTATCAATATTTTGAAATGTGTTTTTGATGAGTTTGATTTTCATTGTTTATGTTTGACCTTTAAAAGATAACAGATGCTATATAATTATGCCAGAAACAGATAAACATCATTTTGAACTCATATTCATTGAACAATTTTCCTTCATGATTGTGAAAGTTGGAATTCATGTTTTAACATCTGCTCATGGTTGTGTGGGAACTTCATAGAGATAGGTGGTCAATTTCTTTCAATTATCATTGTCAGTGCCATGAATACAGACAGACCTAAGTAAAATAATGGTTTCTTGCGAACATTCCCACGAAGACCTGGGTTAAGGTGTATTCTCCTTGAAAGCATCTTCTAAAGAATCATTTTCAATGAAGGCCGACATTGCCGAAACCCACAATAGATGCGCTAAAATCAAAGGCCAACATTGCCTATTAATTGGGTCTAAACCGGAATGGCCCACAATGGGGCTGTGCACAAGACAATGGGCGCGCCCGTTACAATGGCGAGTGTACCTGCCCGTGGGAACACCTCCCGGTCTATTGATACCACCTATTTCTGTTTGCTACCTTTTGTTTCCTCCTTGATATTGGATTGTCTTTGAGTACTGAATGAAGAAAGCAGGATGCGGTCTTCTTTGAAGAGTTTATTAGTGCCCCTCTTTAGCACATTTTCATTTGGGGAACCGAATAGATGAAAGGGGGACCGATGTATACAGGTGCTTTTAATTTAACAATTTTTGGACTTCAACGTTCAGGATATGAACATGTATATTGCTTGCAATAGATTGTTCGATTTTTGTAAGGGATTCAATGGATGAGCTCGAAAGTTATAATGCCCTGCTGAATTACTTTCTCACTTACGTCCTTAACAGTCTGTGGGCCTGTGACTTCGTTGTCTTTACACTTAACATTTATTTTCTTCTACATACTTATTATTAACTCGACTATTTACTTAGCTGTTTGCTTCTTGCTTCTTACTTACACTCATTATGTCAGGCCTTCATATACTTACTTACTCTCTTTCCTTACTTCCTCACTTACTTACTTTTTTTTAACTTACTTACTTACTTACTTGCTTATTACTTACTTACTTAATTATCTTGACTTCATAATTTATAGAATTAATACATTTACTCACTTTCTTTCATTCTACAGACTTATTCAACTTTGTTTATATAACTCTATTTTCATCGAATAATGTTTCTTATTTGTTATTTTCTCTATTCTTGCAGGCGTATTTCTGTGTTCGAAAGGATGCCGAACAAGTACGGGAGACGTCGTGACTGTTCGACCAGCCACTTCAGACCGTGCTCGTAAGAAGCAAGCCGATAAGAAATGCCCGAGGAATGGATGCGATGGCAAGCTCTTTCACATGATCTGCGCGGGAAAATCGGGTTACCCTGTTACACATTTCTGGCGAGTAACTGGTAAGATAAAAAAAAAATTAAATATAATTTCACAGTGTTATGCATATTGATAAAGATTTAAAAAAACACATGTTAAATTCAATTTTGTGATCAGTCATTAGTTGTTTCTTATTGTATAGTAATGATGATCGCCATCAGGCTTAACTCATAATAGACTGAAAAGCCTTAAATATCCCTAATTTTCTTGCTGACGATATTGCATGTAAATACATTTACAGGAATGACTACGATTGCTGTTTTAATCATCCAAACTTGACATAACAAATTTTCTTCTCATTGGTGATATTTTAATTGTTGTGCTTATTTTCTTCGCTATATTCATTTTAGTCAACCTATCTTGGTTGCAATTTCTGATACATCTTGAAAATTCATATCCTTGCACCACCTTCGCCATCAATAATACTATATATTATCATACATTTTCCTTTTGTTCCTTCTATCTTTAGATACGGTCATCCTGTTTCAGTCAAAGGGTGTACATGATCACCCTCGCCCGGACGTGGTCAAGACTACATCACAAGCCAAGATGGCCCTACTAGAATACCATCGATCACATAGACACGAGAGACCGAAGGAGATCTGCAAGAAAGTGGTATGTATTGTTTTTATCGCAATTATTTATGTTAAGCTGTATACAGGGGCTGTATCACTTAGGGGCTTTTCATGTAGCAGAAAGGAGGAAAATACATTAAAATGTGTTTATATATTAGTGATTACACTGTTCAGACTAAATTCATTATGTTGAATATTAGAATCAATGAACATCAATGCCTTTTGGGTTTTGTTTCAGTTTGATATTATCACGGACATTGCACGATAATGTTCTTGTAACTGCCATTTTCAGTAATTTGAAGAAAACAAAATTTCCGTTTGATTTATTTAATTTATTATTTGTTTCTTTTCCTTTTTTTCAACAGGGTACGCATATTCACAAATCTTTCAATCGTGTTGACCGGGTGGCTCGACAACTTCGTGAGGTCCAGAATTCGGAGATCACCGAACCTGGCTCAGAACTCCCCAAGGAACATTACTCTCTACGCTCTCACATCCGATCATTATACAGTAATGGGCAGAGACAGACAGACACAGATAACCACCCTTTTGTTGCCGGACAAGGTAAGAAAACATTTGACGATTGTGATATATTGATGTATCATAAAGATTAGTTGTCGTTTTGTTTTGTGCGTTGAAAGGCAAACCTAAATACCGTAGCCACCGGGATTGTGTCACGGAGCATATTTCCAGTGATTTTCATTATCAATATTGCTCTAAGCCAATCAGAAACTAGGATTTGAGTAACGTGATTTAAGACAGTTATCACGATTTCACCTGCCCCCCCCCCCACCTCCCATTTGTGCAAGTGGATCAAAATTATTAGACGTGCCTTTATCTTATTGTCTTAGTTGACCTCAAGATGCAACCTCTATTCAAGATCCAAATTGCTCATTGTTAGAGCTGGGTTCTTGTTACTCCAATTTTATCCCGGGTTCGAATCTAATTTAATGTGATAATTGCAATAGCCCAGAGTGAAGTATACATCAAGTTTGTCTGAAAGATGTTATATTTAGGGGCAGGTGGTAGGTTGGTAATTACATAGTTACATAATTCGTAAATTATGCTTATGGTAATACTGATTCTAAGTTGTTTATAAGTTAAATATTATATTTCTGGATTCATGTCTTCAGTAGAATTAAGTCTGCATTAAGCAATGTTTCAAGTGTTAACAAGATAGAATTTCATTTTATTTTTTGACGACAGGTACTTTTCAAAATGCGTACAGCAACCGACAATCTTACGGCAACTATTACCCTCCATCCCAGCCTCAGATGGACGGCTGGACTCACTTCTCAGCCTCACAAGACGACTACAACTTGGCCTTCCAAAGCTACAGACAAGATGGACAGCACCCCTCAACCACATCCGGTTACCAGCACCAGACTGGGGCATATCCTTACAACCCTCAACTCCATTCCGCTGACGGTACGACATACGATTACGGGTACGATGGCAGTGCGGTCATTGCGGCGGCCGCTACGTCCTCGGGTGTGCCGAAGGGTCACAACGGGGTGGACAGCTCTGGAGTTCATTCTGACTTGGCGAGATCGGCAATGCCAACGTACCACAACCACCCTATGGACGCCCTTGGACAGATCTTGATGAGCAACCAGCAAGCTCCGATGGAGATGAATCCTTCAGTCTACGGCACCACCGAGTTGATCAGTCCTCAGCAGGGTCATACCATCCTGACACCGGTGAAGCAGCCGGTTGTATCCCCGCTGAAGAGACCTGCACCTCCTGATCTTCACTCTCTACAGGACTCCAAGCATCCACGTCTAGAGCCACCTACGACAGTCGGTGAGACCTCAACCATCAAGCTTGCCGAGCACACGCCCTCTATTAATATTGATCTCTCGAACTTCTCCGACATATTTGATATCCCAACTGCTCTTGGTGACGAAGGACTCGCAGGACGTCCAAAGACACCTGTCTACCAGTCCCTCTCTCCCGCGGTTCCAGTACATGATAGCGATGCTGCAGGAACCTCCAGGAGAACAGAAGACAGTTCTATGACAGAGGAGCGTCTTTGTTCCAGTGCTTCTCCAGATATTTCTCAACAACATACGAGCGTTGATGGGAATTCAGCTGTTGCTAGTCCTGCAAGTAGTGTTGACAGCAACGGATCACATGCATCACCTCCACCACATCCTCCCGTTTTAACCACTCTCAACACTCATGCTCCACACAGTGTTCAAATCAGTGGACCTATCACTACAGCGCCTCCTGGGACCAACGAACAGGATGGCAACTTCCTGGACCAACTCGTCTCGCTGTACCTCGGTAAAGAAGAGAAGCCCATCTCAACGCTTAAGAATGAGCTCCAGGTTTACACCGACCCACAATCTGGCCAGCGTACCTTGACCTACCGGACCAACGACCAGACCCATCATGGTCCTGCTCTTGACCATTTCAGAACCCCTGGACATGGTGGTCATCACGAAGGCTACTCCTGGTACGACCGCACCCAATCCTACAACTCATCAAATGGACACATACCTGTCTCAGAAAGCCTGATTAGCCCTCTTATGGCGGGTCACTTTGACTATACCACATCCATCACTGACTACTATAATAGTCAGCAAGCAGCTGCTGCTGCTGCCGCCGCCGCTTCCACTGAATCGACGTTGTCAACTTTTCCATCCACAAGCCAATCGCAAACGACGTCTTCCACATCTGGTACATTCGGTCATAGCTCAAGATATATGTTCTAATTGCTCATCGTTTGCCCACACAACGAGTGAAAAGACAGTACTCCAGACAAACAATCAAATTTTATGCTGAGTTTAAATATCAATATATTTTTGTATTTCATTCAGAGCCTCAAATGGTACTGAAATTACAGTTTTTAGATCAAAGAAAATGCGATTGCCCTATTTTCATCCTTTGTATTCTACCTGCCCATTATCGATTATGGTTCAAAATCTTCATGACCCCCCCCCCCTGTCTCTTTCTCTCTTCCTCTTTCTTTCCCTTTCCCGGTCATTTTGTAGTTTCATCTTTTCAATCGCTGTCATGAAGATCATATATTTTTCTTTAAATTTTCACACCCCCTTTAAGTTAATCATTTAAAAAAGGAATTACAAGATCTACATGAACACTCATTTGCGAAGAGCGTATGGCTATAATTAAATTTATGAATTGGCAATATGGGCAGGCAATATAAGTGTACAGCAAAACAATAAAACATTAATTCTCTAAGCAGTATTATTATAGCAACAGTATCATCAATTTTTATTAATATCTCCTTGCAACGCTTAATGACATCTTCGTTGTTTTATTGCGAGGACTCCGCTATTACTCGCCTAAGGGTGGAAGCCTTCGTTGGATCATATTGCCTTGTCTTCTTGGTCTCGGCCAATTACATCCGGGTATCTGCACCGCTAATATACCAAGGTCAAGGGTCAAACGAGTATACACGAGGCTGAATTACATATTTCATAGTGCAAAAAAATTGACCAGGTAGTCTTCCCATATACGGTGCTCTTTTTATACTTTAATTGCAAGCAATAACACTGCGACCATGCAGTGCATAAAATTTCCATTATGAAATGTTTTGAGGGTTTTTTTTAGACGGTATGCTTATTTTTATTGATATGAATGTTAGCTGTGTTTGCCATGTTGGCCGGGAAACGTGTAATATTCCTATTTATTTCATTTGAGTGTCTTAGTTACTTTTTCTAGACCAAATTTATAGAGAAGGCAATATAGACTAGTTATATTATTCAAACATTGATATTTCAAAAGACGTGTATCACGTAGCGTTGTTCTTAATTCTACCAGTTGGCGTTATTTATAAAGTATTTTTTCGTCGTCTTTTGTTCTTCCATTTCGATATTATTGGCAGGCCAATTTCCTAGGATATTTTATTTCTTTGTGGCTAACAACGTTCTAACTACTCGGAATTATGAGTCTTGAAAGAGTATATACTTTTATTTTTATTTGAAAGGTTCGTATGACCTACTGGAAAAAAATGTATATAATAGTTATGTGAGTAGGCTTAAAAACCAATGACGATTTGGTCATAATCCGTTGCAAGTCATGCTGTCAAGTATCCGACATCAAAATGCCTAACACGCTTTTTTTTTTTGAAGTGATTAATTAATTTTGAGTTCATATGCGGATCTCGTATACCCGACAGAAAAAAAGTGGGATACGCCAAAACAAATTACCCGTTCCGTTATATACATTTGCTTTCATTTAATAATGATGTTGATATTTATTCGAGTGTACTTTACAATTCCAGTCTATTTCAGTACTTTTGTAGAGGAGTATAGAAAACTTCACGAAGAAACTGATCATGGATGCTTGGAAGTACTAGGATGAAATAATTTAAGAAATATATAAAATGTATAAACCCAGAAGATATTTTTGTTAAGGTGGATTTTTTCTCACTATTCAAATTACTTTTTTACTTCTAAATTTATAAGATGTGGTACTGTAGTTTCAATGCTGAGTGAAATATTCATTGTTATTTCCAGACCCAGAGCATTCTTTGTGCCTTAAAATAGTTATTTGTTGTTGTTGATTTGGTTGTGATGTATATAGAAAATAGTTGTCATTGTGCAATAAAAACCAAAATATGCCTTAAATTTTGACTGCAGTTAATTGCTATCATTGTAGAAAGAGAGAGGGTTGTCTTGTTTTCTACAAAGTGAGTTGCAAAGCGAAATGGAGATGGGATAGATGAGGAGTTGGATAAAAGTGATAATGAGAATGTGAAGAGAGAGAGAGCGACAGAAGAGAGTGAAAGACAGTGAGCAGAGAAGGGGGATAACTTTAAGCAGACGAAACAATACCGAAATCTAAAAAAATAAGGACATTTTTATTTCTTTTAAAATATTATTTTGCATGAAAAGAGCTGCAAAAGAATGTATGAAGTGTAAAAATGTTTACTTTTCTTTTCATTCTCCTTACTTTCTTTTTTCTTCTCCGTTATATTTTTTCCTCTTTTTTTTCATCATCACACGTCTTTTCTTTCTTCACATTTCTCTACTTATCTGCATATTTCTCATAAATATTTTCCCTTTCTACTTCTCCTCTTTTTCGTTTTTCTTTTTCTTTTTGTTCTTCCTCTATATTCTTATCGTTCTTTCTCCTTCATCATCTTCCTTCTCTTCGTATTCTTTTTTCTTTCTTATTCTCGTTCGTATTCACATTTTCATTCTTTACAATTTTTTATCTCCTTCCTTTACTGAAGGCTCCCTATATGGCATCCTCATATTCTTTTATCTTCTTCTTCGTCTTCTTCTTCTTCTTCTCAATCTTCTCCTTTTTCTTCTTATTCTTCTTTTTCTTCTTCTTCTTTATTTATCAATGTTGTTTCTGCTGGTTTCGACAGTCTTTATATTCAGAGACCACAATGCAGGACTGCCACAATGCTGTTGATGAGGAGCCTCGTTATTGTTAAAAGTTTGAGATTCGTCGAAACAAAATCGGAGTTAAAATATAAATTCGAAGAAAATGTGTTGTAGATGAAAATATTAAAGAAAACACCATAAAACCTTATTGCATATACTAGTATTGACAAAGTATACAATATGGTATTATGACTTTTGCAGTATATTTTCATGGAAAATGATTTGGCAAAATAGTTATTTGCACAGAGAACAACTGGTGTCGAATACACAATTATTTCCTCCTCAGATAAAATCACTTTAATCAGTGAAAATACCTCAATTCTAATAGACTTTCCCATAAGGTTGGAAATCTGCCCAGTTTGTTGTAAATCTAGAGATCGTTCATTTCCAACTTAAATTTCGCTGTGAATGTTGAAATAGTAAGCCCTTCCTAATTAAAGTTAGTCCATATTGGATGTTGATCATTGAACTGGAAATACAGTGCTGACGAGAGAAGGAAGTCACCTTTCCCAAAGCTAACGTAGAGGGATTGACTCCCAATTTTCCTAGCTTCCCTCTCCCAACGGTCAAATTAAATCCATCCAGTCAGGGTGTTAAAATAGGATAATCTAGGCCCCCATCTTACAAATTGTTACGATTGATCCAATCTCTCACAACAACGGAAAGCCAGCAATGTCAACATCTAAAATGCCTATTTGTTCAAAATATTTTATAAATAATAGGCCAAGCTATATTCCTAAATCCATCGTTTTCTTAAAAACTCAGTGTGCTTCTTTTTGTTTACAGAGAATATGATACAAATTTCATGTAGAAAAAATATGACTTTGATGGATTTACATATATAGTTGAGGTTGATCGGATCAATCGTAACTCTTTGTAAGACGGGGGCCAGGGTAAATTGAATAAATGATATTGGACACCGGTGTAGGACCATCATCAGAAATCATAAAGAATTAATCATTTGGAAATGGAATCGAATTTATAATTCATACTCAAAATATGGAAACTGCAATGCGAAATGTGAAATACTAAAAGTGTATGAGTGTTGATTAAAAAAATATTTATTCAAAAACCTGCTGAAGTGAAATTCATATATCATCACCTTCTATACTATCCGATGAGGAAATAAGGGGAAGTTCATCCTGAAAAAAAGTTTATTGTAAGAACAGCAGAAAAAAAGGGTTGAGGGCAGTGGCGTACCTAGGATTTTCCACAGGGGGGGGGGCAAAACCGTCCGCCAAAAAATTTGACAAGCAAAAAAAAAAAAAAAAGGGTCTTCAATCACAAATAAAGGATTTTGTACCAGAGAAAAAATTTGACAAGCAAATTAAAAAAAAAAAGGTCTTCAAGCTCGTCAGGGGGGGGGGGGGCAATAAAGGTCTTCAAGCTCGTCAGGGGGGGCAAAAAAGGTCTTTCAAGCTCGTCAGGCGGGCAGGGATACGTCCTTTGCATGGGTTGTGGCTCGTCAGGGGGGCAGACCGCGGCCCCCCCTGCCCCCCCCCCCCCCCCCCGTAGGTACGCTAGTGGTTGAGGGAATCAATTAACTCGGATTTTTAAAGCTTATTAGAATATTAATTTTCGATTTGTAATGTCAAATGCGAGCATCTTCCTATATCATCATGTATCGAGAATTAAAAAAATATATGAAATGTCATTTTCTTAAAAAAATATTGCATCTTTGGTATACCAACAGACAAATTATTTCACATCCGCTCCTGAAAGACGTTTTTTGTCATCATGAACCGTTAAAAAATTACATTCCATAACATATGGGGCAGCTGCTCATATTATGAAGTCACGAATTTTATAAATGAAATTTTATTAATTCTTTTATTTTCTAATGGATTTTCCTCAAACCTCCATTAATGTTTTTTTTCATGTATTTTTACAACAAACTATTGGTCAGGTCAAACTTCCTCTCCAATACAAACGGATCTAATTAGTGGCGTACCTAGGATTTTCTACAGGGGGGGGGCAAAACCGTCCGCCAAAAAATTTGACAAGCAAAAAAAAAAAAAAAAAAAGGTCTTCGATCACAAATAAAGGATTTCGTACTAGAAAAAAATTGACAAGCAAAAAAAAAAAAAAAAAAAAAAAAAAAAAAAAAAAAGGTCTTCGATCACAAATATAGGGAAATTCATTTTTAGATCGCATAGTTAATGATAGACGGTGACCAAGGAGATTTAAACAGGAGAAACAACGGAGAGTTTCTTTTTGAAGTTTCCTCTGATGCGGTGAGAAAGGTTGTGCGTAAAAAGAAAATAGAGAGAAATTGAGAAAATGCGGGGATTGGAGAAGAGGGAGGAAGACAGAGGGAAATGATGTAAAACACGCATTTCTCTCCGATCCCTCAATTATATTACCTCCTGTTCCCCTCTTAAATCATCTTTACCTGTGACTATTCCATATACACTATTCATTTCGATCATAACCACTTCCTCTCCGAACCCCCCCCCCATCCATTCCCCTCCCTCACCCATGAGCGAAAATCCCAGGGGGGACGTGTCCCCCTACAATTTGGAAAGGGGGGGGGCCAATGTCCCCCTATTATTTGTGGTCTTCTATGATGGAAAAAAATACATAATTAAAATACATCATTTGGGACGAAACGACCTTAGATTTTGGGTGGTAACATTTTTTTTTTTTTGGGGGGGTCAAATTTCCGGGAAAAAACCTTGATCCGCCCCTGCCCTCACCCCCCTCCCTCCTCATCACTCACACACACTATCTCTCCCTCTCTCTCTCTCTCTACACTACAAAACAACATAAATGTACATCAATCAATTCCATTTATATACATATACCATTTTATAAAAAAACAACTTTACAATAAATAACATACATTCTGATTTAAAGTATTGTTAAACCCCAATACGTGTACTCCACCGTTCCAATTCAACTCAAGATTGAGGACTGTGTATTCCCTAACATTTTTATTATTCTTATTCTATATGATAATTTATATTGATCGATTGTCCAATGGGACTGCTTCAAAATTAAGTGTAATTATTCTTAAATGTCCAAGCAAAATGGTAAACTCCTGATTCGTCTATTGCCAACTTGTCCACTCACCACATGGTCTACATGTACCTTCATTTAGTCATTCCGTCCATCAACATTTCATCTAACAATCATTTGGTCCAATAACCATCATGGTCCAATCACCACTTAGTCTATTCACCAGTTGGTCTATGACCAGTTGGTCTATGACCATTTCGTCTAAAAACTTGTTGATCTAATACCCATTTTTTTTCATTCCTTTCGCACAATCAACACTTATGCAATTAGACCAAATGTTTTATGGACTAAATGGCTATTGGACCAATTGATTTTTAGACAAAATGGTGAGTGGACTAAATGTCAATTAGACCATGTGGACAGTGGACGAATTGAAGACGACCAAATGATAGTAGACACGTTGCTAATTAGACGAATTGGCATTAGACAAATTGGAAATAAACCAGCAAAATTATGTGTATTATTTGTTTTATAAGATAGTGATGTGGATCCTTGTTATTTGATAAACCATCCTCTCATCTCAAAACTATGACTGGTCAATAGAACCAGTCAATAGTACTAGTCATCAGCTGAAATAAATGACTGGTCACATGATAGCTTTCAGCCAATCAATTGATAAGGATCCATATCACCATTGTATAACATGCGATATCATCATCTTTAACAATGGTAGTTATCTGCTGATGAGTAGAAGTGGAATTATGGCAAATCTTTCAATACGAGGGATTTGATCTGAAATTTTACGAGGGCAAGATCTGACTAATTCACCTTTGACCTAAGATACTTCCCACTTGTTAATCCTTTTAACTGATCTATTTGTGTGTTTATTCATTCTTATACATGGGTTGTGAAAAACTTTGCATCAAAACATTTTTTTTAATGGTGACAGCTCACTGAGTTCAGGGCCCCGTCTTACAAAGATGCGATTGATCCAATCAACCACAACTATGGAAAGCCAGTAAGGTCAACTTCTATTATACATGATTGTTCAAAATATTTTCCGACTGTGATGTATATTCATACATTCATCGTTTTCTTAAAAATTCATTGTCCTTCTCTTTGTTTACAAAGGACATAGTTCAAATTTCAAGTAGAAAATATTAGAATTATGGATTTCCAAAGGATCGAGGGTGATTGGATCAATCGTAACTCTTTGTAAGACGGGACCTAGGAATATCGGTATTTATGAAATGTGACAATGATTGACAACCTCATATTATCTGAAAACAATCTCCTAAATTATGTAAAGAACTGTTTAAAGTCAAAAGAATGTTGCATCTTATTTCAGAATACTAAAATATATTTTTTTTTTCAAACCTGTTGTAAAAATATTTATTTTTTTAGGTAACAAAAGATTCAAGACATTATTTTATTCATCTTGTTGTACAGATTTGCTGTATGTATACACAGCTAAAACTTCACTTTAGCAATATTTCTATGAATAAACAAACTTAAATCGAAATAACTAGAATCTTCTCAAGAAATGTTCTTTGCCTACAAAATGAATATGATCCTCTTTTTTTTACAATTTTAAGATGTACAGCCCTCCATGCTTCAAGGATATAAGATGGACAAATAAAGCCCTGTGAATTTCAACCAAAAACCAGTACAATTTCCTCTTAAATCATAGCAACCAACAATTCCCAAGAAATATTAAACTCTTACCTCCATTACATACAGAAGTAAACCCAAGCCGGTTATCATTATTGGCGATATATAATAAAAATATATAACATATTTTATAAAACCTTTATATTATTGGTTTATTCAACTTACTAACCAACCATGATCATGAAACAAACATACATTGCAAGAAGTTCATATGCCATTAATTGCATATTCCAATTGCTATTGGTGGATCAATTTTAGCCAAAGCATAACATTTTCTACTCTTGGTTGGAATAAGAGAGAAAGAAAGAAAAATACTAAGCTTGTGCTTGATTTGGAGTTGTATGATGGCTTTGCATTAAATTGCAAGACTTGCATCATTTGAGGATATAAAAGTGACATGGGATTAATTGCAAATTTCTTTCAAAAGCCCATATCGATTTATTATGTGAAGCCTCCTTTAGATAGATAGGGAGATGAAAGATTGGCTGTGATATGCCAGAAGGGGGCGCTGTTGACATTAGATCCTTGGTATTTGGATGGTTCCCAGGCATTCAATGAATTTCTGCTTCTCTAGGCGGTCTCCATGGTGCATTGTGTTTAACACTATCTACAAGCCATGCGATACCTTCATGAACTCCTTCTCTATACATACCAAGGAAAATAGAAAAAACAACAACAGAAGATTGGAAGTAAGCTCTTCATTCAATTAGGAAATTTTGTGCATGAAAATACAAGTATGAAATAAATAATCTCATTATCATTATGGCTGCTGCTGCTATCAATATCATTATTTGAATTGAATTTATCAGGTTTATTTCATTTCTATATTCATTTTATTTTCAACCTACAAATCAGAGAAACATAAAAACAAAAACATTACATAAATCAATACAAATCAATCTTAAACAAAATATGAGCCTCCCCTTTCAAATTAGTAATACAGGTATTATCAAAATTATAAACATACTTTTTGTATCATTATTACTATTTTTACTGTCATAAACATATTTATCAATTAAATTTTATGCATTTTCAGTATTATCATCATTATTATTGATCATCGTCATTATCATAATTATCATCACCATACTTTATATTATCATTGTATCATTATTATTTTGATTATTACTATAACGTTTGACAAGTTGGACCATAATATTTTAGTTAGAAAATTAATTGATTTTAGAGTTAGACCGTTTATTATTGATTGGATCATTAGTTTTTTAGAACAAAGATCTCAGTGTGTAAAATATCAGAATAACTTTTCAGAATATGTAACCACCCACGCCGGAGTGCCCCAAGGCACGAAATTAGGACCCATTTTATTTTTGATTATGTTTAATGATGCTTGTCAAGAACAATTGTTGCCTTATTTCAAATACGTTGATGATCTCACGTTACTTGAAAACAGAAACTTACAAAAACTATCAATATTACAAAATGTATTAGATGATTTATTAGAATGGACAGACAGTAATCATATGACACTAAATCCTAGTAAGTGCATGGCAATGAACATAACATTTATGAAAAATGCACCCTTATGTGAGTCTTTGCATATCGGCGAATCAGAACTGCCTTATGTTGATACCTTAAAGATTTTAGGAGTTTATATCCAATATAATTTAAAATGGGACTTCCATATAATTGAAATGTTAAAAAAGTGCAATAAAAAGCTCTATATGTTTAGATTAGTGAAAAAATATAAATTACCAATTTCTGACTTAATACAAATATATATCGGATACATTCGCCCTGTTTTAGAATATTGTGTGCCTGTGTTTAACGGAAGTTTAACTTTAGATCATGTACAGAAACTAGAAAGAATCCAGAAAAGAGTTTGTAAAATTATCTTCGGTCAAAGTTATTCTACTTATGAAGATGCTTTAAAACGATGCAAACTGGATACACTAAAAGATAGACGTGAACAATTATGCTCTGATTTTGCAGTATCTGTGAGCAAAAATCCACACTGTGAAAACTGGTTACCGGAAAGGAAAGTTGTTGGCATGACCTTACGCAATAAACAAAAATATATGCAATACAAATGCAGGACCTCCCGTTTTAAACATAGTGCAATACCGTATTTCATTGATCTTCTTAATAACTCATAAAGTGTATATTTTCATTGTAATTTTATTGTATACTGGATTTTTCTTAATGTATCATTAGTTTTATCATTATTACATAATTTTTTAATGCTACATGTGCAATTGTTATATATATTTGTAAATACATACATTTCAGCTTTCTAGCTGCAGTATGTGTATGATTGTTTTAATGGAAATAAATAAACCATGAAATGAAATGAAATGAAATGAATGAAACTTTTGTACTAACAATCATCATTATTGTTATTGTCATCATCATCATCATCATCATCATCACCATCACCCTCATCATCATCATCATCATCATCATCATAATCACCATCATCATCATCAGCATCATGCATCTTATGAAGAATTTTAACTTGTAAACAGAGTGAGAAAACAATAGAACCAAGAGAGATAACTGGAACAATGAATGTTGACCACACATGTCCTTGCTTCCCTGGTAGAGAAAAGGGTAAAAACTACGTACTGCAGCCCACAGAGTAAGTACTGTTGCCCATCTCAAACTGGACATGAATGGCAACATCCACAAGAACCAACACACTTCCCTTGATACAAATCAATACGACAGATATACATAACCAAAATAATCTAATAATAAATCCACTTATGGGATCACACGCATAAAACATTTCCCAAAGACTTGTGTGTTAAAATTGCACTGTTAAAAAATTCATAAAAAATAAAGTTGAAATTAGATGGTCGAATGTTTACTACCATTGGATGGGATATACATCTGACATTCCATATCTGACCAGAAAAGGGTACCTCGACCAGCTCATTTAAAAAATAAATTGGCATTTATGAAAACATCTCCTGATGGGATCAAATTCATCACCTGAAACAGTAAAGTAGCCCTAATTCTTCCGCCAGCAAAAATATTTCCAAAGTCATCAATATTTCTTCCCAATTTGGGCAAATGATTTTCAGTAGTTACCCTCCCTATACCGGTAATCAGTGTTAGATGGCCAATAATATTCATACACTTTTGTCATTCAGCAATATAAAAATTTGGAATTGGTTGGGTCGAATGAATATCTTTTGCATCCCTCTTGTAATTAGGCTCGCGGCACCTTATAGGAGAACAATTTTGTATTTGACCCTACTGCTGTGGTTTGTTGCATCATGACTAAACAAGTTTCTATTAGCTGGTGTGTGACATGTCTTACCCGGTCAATGCAGATACTGGTTGTAACCGACATGCTCTGTGACCCATCAGCTTAGCTGTCTTGTTGAATTCCTTCTTTACCTCTTCTGCTGGAAGATGGCCCTAAAAATAAAACAATGTGAATTAAACACATCAATCAAATACAGTCAGTAGAAGTAGAGATAAGCATAACATTTCTAATAATATTTACATCTCTGTCATAAATTGAATTACATCAAATCTATCAAAAACAATCATTAGAGATGTTTACCGTTTCTAAGTATACTCACATTTCCGTTATAAATTTAATTGAATCAAACTGATAAAAAACGATCAATAGAGATAAGTTTAACGTTCCTAAGTACATTAACTTTTCCATCAAGTTTTGTTATTGGATCATACTTCAGATTTGTTGGCTTACTTCAAGCATCGATGCAGTGAAAAATTGATTTCAGTGATTTGTGGAAGTGGGCCCCATAACACTAAGCTTATGTTTTGTTTGTAAGGCTGAATTTTAATGATTGATTATATTGTTTATCTAATATGGAATCAATCATACAAAGAAATTGTACCATCGTTCGCCTAGGTTTGAATTTTATCTCAAAGTACCTTATTGGTGCAAGACAATATTATATGTAACAAACTGGCTTACACTATATTTGTAAATACAACTTCTGGCTTTCTATCCAGTAAATAAGATTGTACTGATTGATCTGATAAGTCAGAAAAATCTTGGAACCAGTAGGATTTGAACCTCTTTATCTCCTGACTGCCAGTTTACACTACATTTATCAAGACCTGAGGGGTGTTTCACAAAGATTTAAGTGTGACTTAGAGTCGCACTTAAATTCCCAGTTGCGTACGGTTCAGAAGACATCACCACATTGGTCAGATCATTCGCACACGGGATGCGCACTACCGTGTACATGTATCTATCAATCAGATTGGGCGTTGCATATCATGTACGCGTCAGCATTTAAGTGCGACGAAAGTCATACTTGAATCTTTGTGAAACACCCCCCAGGGCCGGTTTCAATTCAATATTTAAGCCAAATTTTTAGTATTTTACTCAGCATTTTGCCTAAGTAAGACACTTATCAATCTTTGGTATTCAATTGCATTTTCTGGCTAAGTATTTTGCTTAAATCTAAGTCAGCCCCCTCACCTGGCTAAAGTCTGGCATTCATGCAGTTTACAAACATACATGTAAACGTACACAGTCTAACGTCCTGTGCACAGGAGGATACATTAATTGTGCATTATTTGGCTAAATTCTTATGACGTCACAATAGTTATTAATATGTATTTTGCTTGAATTTGGCTTGATAAAGTAAAATAGCTAGATTAGATGTGAATACGAGTGTAAGCATTTTGCTTAGCCAAGTTAAGTACAATGCTAAGTAAAATACTTAACAAAATCAATACTTTCAATTGAATACCGGCCCTGTACTATAGCCCTGTTAATAAAGCTGTCTGTAAATTATGCATGGCTATATGCATGACTGATGACTTACATGTATTCTTGTGATGAATTTGATATCAGAATTTTACTTATTATGTGTGTGAACTTTCTATAATTCTCTTATAATCTTGAAAAATTATGATCTTCGCAATCATATAGTTGCTGAAAATGAAAAAGGTTTGAATAAAGTGAGAATTATCAAATTTCATCTTTACACGTAGCTGATGTTATTGAGTATCCGGCTGAGCACAAGAAAAAGTCACCAGAGTTTAGTACTGCATAAAGTCAGATGAAACTTCGGAACTGCTTTATGAAAAAGTACAATATTAAAAACAAAATAGACCAACTAAAGGGTTATGTTTTCAACCTTGTTCGTACTCACCTGGACATCTTGTTTGTTTGCTAAGACAAGAAGAGGGACTCCCATCAATGCTTCACTTTCTAACATTTGCTCTGTATTAGATAGAAAATCAAACAGAATGACTTAATGATTCATTCATTCATTCATTCATTCATTCATTGCATCATCATTGTGATACTACCACTAATAATCACGATGATGATGATGCAATGAACGATAAGAAAAAGAATATAGAGACATATAACAGAAACAAGATGAACAATGGTGGTACAAACAAATCTGAAAAGTGAAATAGAAAAAATAAATTGATAAAAGTTCCATTCATTGTATCATTGTCATCATCATAATAATATAGCACTAACAACAATAACAATAGAAAAAAAACAGGAGGCAAGATGAATGAAACTGGAAAGTGAATTACATGTAGTTCTGATTATAAAAATATGGATAAATTCAATTCATATACAAAATATCATGAATTACAATTATGGACCGATGTTTCTGTCACCATCAGATAATTTTTTAGTTTATCGGTTTGCCTCTGAGACTGCAATAGTTTTTTAACCTCTCTAACTGTAGCTTGCTGTATAGGCAACAGAGGCATAGGGTTTTCAAGTAGTAGACATATCACCATTTTTTTACTTGATGAATACACTAGATCTGAATGAAGTAGAACTTACCAAAAGCTATTCTTGATTCTTCTAACCTATCAGGGTCTGAGGAATCTACTACATAGATCAATCCATGAGATTCAGCATAATACTGTAAAGATGAAAACATAAAGAAAGAAATTTTAATCTAGATTGGTGCAAAATGTATTAACATCATCATCATCATCTTTGACTTGTTGCCTCCTTCTCTTCTCTCTTCTTTCTCTTCCTCTTTTTCATCATTATCATCATCGTCATCTCACCAACATCACTTCATCTTCATCACATTCATCATCATCACCAACATCTTCATCTTTGTCACCTCATAATCATCACCATCATCGTCATCATCACCATCATCACCATCGTCATCATCATCAGCATCATCATCATCATCTCATTATCATCATCATCACCTCATCACCATCATAATCACCTACAGGTTGTAGGAAAAGGAAGTTGGACCATGTGTAATTTGGTAAAACTGTTAATGAAACTATTTTTACATATGGACCAAACAAGACTAGCTATGGAAGTGTACTTTTACAAGTCTGTCACCAATGAAAAGTTGCCATTATGAGATAGTTAATCATAGTAACAGAAAAAAAATCTGATTCTAAGCAACTGAAAAACATGGATAATAGTTAGACAACAAATATTGATGAAACACTGCCCGGGAGTTGTTCATCAGCATCTGTCCGCCGACAATTGTCAGCGCTGACGAAATTTGAGATTGTTTTATTGGCTGAGAAGCACAAGCCTAGACTTGCTAATATGACAACAGTCAAAGAATAACTACATGTACTTTGTTTAGTGCTGACAGCTTTCATGAAATGGTGCTGAGGTTTGGCTTTACCTTATCCCATAATGCCTGCAGCTCCTCTTGCCCACCGAGGTCCCAGAACATCAGCCGAATAGATGAGGTATCAATCTTTCCAACTGACAAGAGATAAATAAATTCATGCAGTATTGTGTCATTAATTCACCCTAACTGATATAGAAGCAAAAGCTTTGATTACCCAGAATTAAAAGCCATTTTTCTGTTCTATAGCTCATGTTATTTAATGATGTGCACCTATCCACCAAATCCTGGATGTAATTATCAATGTGACACCCTTCACGCATATTTGTGATTTTTACTCAACTTATTTGTATAAAAAGAATAAAGGATAGACTTACAATTATTACTGGAAAATCATGAATTAAAATCCATGAAGAATAATCACTAGTAACTTAACATCAGTGATGGAAAATGAATGAATGAATTCAGCCTATCAAAATCAAAGTTATTAGTGAAGATTAGTGAACACTAAACTACTTACTATTTAGGCCAACAGTGGTTGTAATTTTGTCTAGTGCCTTAGCCTTGTATCCCCTCACAAACTGCATCTGTGCTTGTTCTAAGAAGGTCTGAGAAACAAGTATTTAGAAAAAGAAGACATGAAACAAAAATAGTCAAATAAAAATTTGAATATATCATTAATATCAGAGAAAATATTAGCCCATTAAATAAACCAACAGAATGCTGGTTTAATGCATATTCACAGCTTGTAAGCCAAGTATTTTTCCTGAGAAAATCTCAAATTAACCAGTGAGTCTTATCACTGACCTGAATTATGTGACGTCACATTGATTTCAAGGGTTCGTTCTTAATTGCCAGATTATAAATTCATTTTTTTTTCATTTTGCAGAGGAAAACAATACTGACATTATTTAGTGCTTCGAAAAGTGGATGAAGGTTGACAGCATTTGACCATGTTCTTATAGATTCGATTTGTTTGGCTCCTATTTGGCCAAGATTCCTTAGGGGGTGTTGAAAGAAAATATTTGCAATCAATTGCAAACATTCTGCGGTAATAGATATATCAATTTTAATTGTAGCAAATCAGATTACACTGCTTGTTTCAAGAAGTAAATTAGCAATCAATCGCAAGTTTGCAAAAACTAATGATTTATTTAGGAACCAAAATAGACTTGCAATTGATCGCGAGTTTCTTGCAACACCCCACAAGTCAGGAAAAACTGTTACGCACAATCTGAATACTGACAGAGAGCTCAAAGCTGTGCCAAATACCGGTAAGTGTGAAATATAACAAGTCCAAAAAAAAACTCCAGACGAATTATGAAATGCGGGAATTGAAAAGGGTTAGCTTTCAGTTTGAACACCCAATAGGCACTGTTTTAAGTATCAGATTGATAAACTTTTAGGAGGAAGATACAAAGAATTTGGATGAGAGATAGACCTGGAAACTCGACTGCAGACCTCTGCATTTTCCAGTACATCTGGTAATATGGTAATAAGATAAGAATAACGAATGAACTCACCGTTTTACCAGCATTATCTAAACCAAGGATGAGAATAAAGAACTCATCTCGTCTGAACATGAACTGCCATAACCCATAGAGAAGAGAAAACATGGTGACACACCTCGTACGGAACCCCTGAAAATTGACCAAATTTAGAGCATAAATGAAAAAGAGAGAAATAAATAGTTATTCTACAATGATTGTGATATTCTTGATTTCCTCCTCCTCCTCCCGGGGGGGGGGCACTCAGTATATAATGCATAGTGGGTATGTGCCGCGGAGGGGACCCCCATTTTTACACTCAAATTTCCGTTCTGAGGCATAGCATTTTTGTCTTATTGAGAAAAAGAACAAAGAAAGCCGCTCCAAAGCATAGCATTTTCTTCTTCTCGAGAAAAAAAGATGAAAAAAATCCGCTCCAGGGCTTCGCATATTTTCCGTTACGCCGTTCCGGTCGCAATTTTGGTGAAAAGCGGCCGCAGCTCGCTGTCTGACCATCACCTCTGCGCTAGCGCGCCCGGCAGTCGTTCCCCCGGGCTAGCTGCATGCACGTTCCATAGGGATGCATACGCGCTCGCACGCAGGCGACCCGTTCCAAGGACCCCCGTTTTCACAAACATTTGTTGTTCCGAAGCCCGTTCCGAGGACCCTCCTTTTTACAATAAGCCCGCTCCAAGGCCCCCGTTTTTTGTCTCGCCCGCGGCACATACCTACTACTTTTATGGTCGAGTGCCCCCCCCCCCGGTCCCCTGATGATATTCAATTTCATCTACTCTGTCTCTGGTATTCGGCAAAGATTACTTCTGGATTTAACAGTACTCACCCTCACTCACAATGAGTGATGATGATCTTCAGCATTCTCTCAATGTGGCAGATCCAGGATTTATTATTTTTTATTTGGTATTTTTATTGGATTTTTAAAATTATTTTTGTATTACTATTCTGTATTCAGGACACGAGACCGAGTCTGCCATTATTTTAAGGAGGTTGAATTCCTTATTTTCTGACAAAGAAGAAAAAGTTGTCACTCATCTCTAAACCTCAAAAGGAAGCAACTGCTCTTAAGGGGAAGTTCACCCTGACAAAAGACTATTATTATTATTGATGATTGTAAAAATTGCAGAAAAAATAATCTATTATTAATAATATAAATAGAAAATATCGCTGAAAAACTTTGACTTGAGAAAAATCCATCAAAAAATAATTATTTGATTTGTGATGTCATTTGCAAGCAACTTTCCTACATATCGATTGGTAAAAAATCAGTGAAATGCCCTTTTCTCAGAATTAATGTTACTAGATTTAGTCTTCTAACGCTAGATAAGTTCGATTCCGATCAGCATCGTCGGCGTCGCAGCCTTCGTGTAATTTTACTGCCAAATTTGCCCATCACAGAATTCAATGTATCGGACTGAAGGCAAATGTAGGATTTTTATGAATCTTTGTTGCAATAATCAAAACTAGAGTCGCAATAAAATTGGGACAAAAACGAGATAAATGAAGCATTATTTTAACGGGCCGATCATGTCAACTGAATCTATCTATGGAATAAATCACAACTTAATTTTACTTTTCAATACTTACCTGGCCTAGCTTGATCAAATTGTATTAATTCTCGGACTTTTATTCCAGCTTGATGATATTCTAATGACGTCATCACAGTGCAGTTAGCATGCAATTAAGATCGCGGTGATCGGCCGTGTGTGACCCATATCATACAGTGGTTTTTTTAGGGGGAGGGGTCACGATTGAACTTGTTATTTACATGCTATTATCAATAGTACTAGATCTAGTAATACTTTTTTAATATGTCACAATCATATATATATACATTTCACTTTTAGTGTTGATAGATCTCTATATAACGTCTCATCTACACAGGGGGGGGGGGGGGAGTATATAATTCATAATGCTTTATAATATGATAGGGTAATTAAGTCTAAAGCCCGGGGGGGGCACTCGACCAAAAAAGTGGTAGGGGTGTGCCGCGGGCGAGGCAAAAAACGGGGGCCTTGGAGCGGGCTTATTGTAAAAAGGAGGGTCCTCGGAACGGGCTTCGGAACTACAAATGTTTGTGAAAACGGGGGTCCTCGGAACGGATCTCCGTATCTCTGTGACGTGGTGCGTATGCATCCCTATGGAACGGGCAATCGTGCATGACGCAGCTAGCGCGGCCTCTGCCGGGTGCGCTCGCGCTTAGGCGATGGTCGAAAAGCGCTCTACGGCCGCTTGTCAATGCGACCGGAACGGCGTAACGAAAAATATGCGAAGCTTTGGAGCGGATTTCTTTCTTCTTTTTTCTCGATAAGAAGGAAATGCTATGCATTGGAGCGGCTTTCTTTGTTCTTTTTCTCAAAAAGACAGAAATGCTATGCCTTGGAACGGAAATTTGAGTGTAAAAATGGGGGTCCCCTCCGCGGCACATACCCACTATGCATTATATACTGAGTGCCCCCCCCCCCGGGGTCTAAAGATCAAGGGGCATGTGGGAATATTGCTGGGTAATAATTGAATTGAAACAAACTGTTACTGTTTGTAAATTTCCCGGGGTTAAGGAAAATGTGTGAAGTGTGAACTGTGAAAAGCATATATATATTTGTTCGCAATGGAATGATCAAAACAAGCTATATGGTATCATTTTAAAGAGAATAAAATGATCTGTTGATTGATATCAAATATGAATTGTGTAAAATTGGGAGTTGGGAGAAATTAATGGCCAAACTCAGATTTCCAAAAAAAAATTGAGTTTTTTTTTAAGGGTTTATAAACCCCTCAAAAAATGTTTGGAAATCTGAGTTGGCCATTAATTTCTCCCAACTCCCAATATTACACAATGCATATTTGATATCATTCAAAGGGTCATTTAATTCTCTTGCTTGTTATGATCATTCCATTACGAAAAGAACAGGATTCAAAAGTGCTGGATGAGGCCTGAATTGAAAAGCTGCAAAGCGAGCTGCGAGCAGAAATAGTCATAGTGTCAATAAAGAACATAATTCAATAGAGATAAAAATTCATTCAAAACAAGACCCTAATTCTTATTTTTTTTAATGTTTTGTTGTGGTTTATGTAGTGATGGTTCTGTAAGATAACATGGTTTGAGACGTGGTTTGAAATACCCATACATGCATGTCTGTTTGTTTGTTATGTGTTTGCTTGTGCAGTGGTTTGTTTGATTCCATGTTAATGTTGATATTAAGGTGCATGAAAACAAAAGAAACAGCTGAGAAACTCACTGATCACCACGGAAAAAAGGACAGTGACCATGGTGACCTTCAATATTGTGTCATTTTGACCTTGCCCCACATTTCAAGGCACTGCACCACCATGTAAACCATAATCATACATGTAGGGTACTATTTTAAAGAGAATTAAATGATATATTCATTGGTATCAATCAGACATTAATATTCACTAAAACCGAGGAGGGATTATCGTTGATAGTCAGATTTCCAAACTTTTTTTAAGGAGTTTATATAGTCTCCTGATTACGGTGCTCACAGCTTTTTAGGAATTACTTCCTGCCGGCACAACATTTATCTCACTTGGGTTGAGTGCAGCACAATGTGCACGGGAATCGAACCCACGTCCCTCAGATTGAAAGACGGGATTCTAAACCACTAGACCACGACGCCGCCCCATAGGGGGATCGGAGGTGTCACAAATCCCTTTCGATGCTAACACTGCAAGATAACCCGATTTTGTTTATACTCAGTCGAGAATGTGCCAAGTTTCCGTCTGGAAAATAACAGATTTTTCTCGCTCAGCCTCCCAAAGCTCCCTCGCATTTCGCAGCTTTTTCTTCAGGGGTGGTGTCACGAGACCCCCGAGACCCCCAAGTTTAATCTCGCCCTCTCGGTTCTGATGTGGCAGCACAGGGGAGAGGGAGCGTTAATTTATGAAATTTAATGCCCCCCGCTAGCCTGATGTGTGAGAAAAACTCCTGGTCAGTTCTCACTTAAAGATAGTTTTTATACTTTATAATTCCCATGCATACAACATAATGAAATGAATGGAGTATATATAGGATTTAGTTATTGCCACTAATTGACAAGTTAATTACATGAAACATTACAGTGCGTAATTTATGGGGTAAAACATTTGGTAACCGGAGCTACCATACTATCCTCAAAATGATTATCAACAATAATTATCATTATGTAAGGCACTGTCACATAAATCAAACACAATCATAAAAGGCCTATCGACATCACTTGATATAGACTGTTCCTGTTTCACACATTTTAACGTGAATTATTTTCTAATCAATATATGGACAAAATTAAAAGAGGTTAGTGGAATCAAGCTTTCGATGTGATTGAATTTGAACAAACTTTACATGGCCATGCAGCCAGCGCATGATACAGGGCTACATGTTTAGAAGCACTGCATCAGGAACATAATGGACCAATAAAACCAACCTAACCAAATCACGTGACTCACCAATGAGCTGGTGCATGCATCTGGCGTGTCTTATTAACCTCCTGAAATTATAATGAACATATGACTTCTCATGCAATGAGTTCGATTTTTTCATCTGTATTATATGATATATGATACCGAGGTTTTTTACCTGACTGCTAAGAAAGCACGAATGCCTGTGAGCAAGCAACCAGGGGACCCCAGGGGACCAACGGCTTAAGGTCCTCTCCTTATAATGTTGGCCTGATTACATCCATTGCATAGCATTGGTATTGAGTGTGATTTATTGATTACGAGTTTAAGCATAAATTATGAATAGATGGTTCATTGTGACACGTAAGTGCGGAGGATTATAAAAATACACGATGATTTCCTCTCGGCTTTCAACAAAATAATACAGACTACACCAACCAAGAGGTTGATGACAACGTGAAGCTTTCTGCTCTGGCGCCATCTAGTGACGTGAAATGGTGATCTTCACACTGACTCGGAGAGATCACTGAACTATATACCAGTGGGAGAGTACAGCCCAGGGATACATTTTGTTTGAAATATTCCAATATTTTCTCATTTTATTTTTACGTAATGTGTCATGTAGTAAAAACAGACTCATTGTTCTTATACATCATTTTCAAAAGTAAATAATGAAAGATATACATTCAGCCATGTAGCCAGTGTTTCCAAAATAGCGGTTCGATTCTTCTTTTCCTTTGCTGAAAAAAATAACAAGCAAAAAAATAAAGAAGAAAAAAAAAATCATCAGACAAGACTGATGGCCATACCGTTTCGGAAAAAAGGAAGGTAGGGCCTAATCAGTAAAAATTGTTTGCATTTCGTTAAAAATTGCCTTCCTCCCCTATTTTTTCTCGCTTTTTATTATTTTTGTCATTTTTGGAGGGGTGGTGGGTCCGATTTATCCCCTCGAACCTCCCCTGGCTACGGGCAGTATAGGAGGAAAATTACTAGAATGCTAGATCTGAGCAATAGGCGTATCAAAATTCATTCATTCGATCACTTTTCCTGTGATTTAATCATCACCAAAAACTCTCCCATGACCACCACCACCATCATCATCTCCATCTCCATCATGGCCTACATTTTCACCATTATCACCATCATCCTCATTCTTCTCATCTCCATCTTCATCACTATAAAATTAAGAACAAAATAACATTTCTATTCTGCTTTATAAAAATATATATTAATTTAATGAGTATTATTCCGTGGTTGTCTTTTTTCAAGCAATCCTTCTCCTGCAAACTGTAAATGTTAAATTTTCTTTGTTGGTTGTAGATCATTATTGTTTAGAATGACTTTTTTTCTTTCTTTATGATTCATACCAAAATCAATTACCAATAATTTTATATTTCTTATGTAATGGAAATTGTATGAATGCAGAAGAAAACAATAAATCAAATCAAATCATTATTTTATCTCCATCAGCACTATCAATTAAAATACATACAAAATAACATAATAATAAAGATAACAAGTTTTTGGCCTATATTAAAGAATATCAGATCCCAACTTTTGCATTACGGCATAACGTTTATCATTGTCTAAATTGCATCGGGTTAGGGGCGCTACTGGAACAAAGGTGACCTGTCCTATTTGACTTTTAAAGTGGAGTGGGAAGAAATAAATAATTAATAAAGAAACAGAGGAATATATAAAGGAGGAGGAAAAGAAGGACATCAAAAGGAGGGGTCTGGGTGGCACCCATTGATTAAAATTTAAAAAATAGATCGTCTAGCCCCCCCCCCCTCTATATCAAAATAACACCATTGAAATAAATTAAAAACGTATCATAGGGTTGCGATTCAGATTGATATTTTGTGCAGAATAGGTCAATTTGGATAAAGTGAAATAATATCAATGCAAATCATTACTGTAAACGGGCCCCAAATTATTTTTTCTTTCTTTCGATTGCAAATTATACCCTCCAAGAAAGATCATAAGATTATGATGGTAAAACAAAATTATGATCCATTTAGAACTGGAATTATAAATAAATCCAATACACTATCCAGATCAATCTCATTTTCAATGTCAATTTTGACTGTCATCCAGAAATGTGAATTGCTTAATTAGTTTGGTGTGTGGGAGGAAGTATTCATTAGTAATGATATCTGGGTGTGTTGATCTTAATATATTAGCTGATAAAGACTGGATCATTGCCAGTCAGGTCGCGGGCATAATCATTGCATATACTGTCCTGCATATTCATCATAACTATTTTTGCAGAATGTATGTATGTATAATTATTTTAAGTAGTATCTAAAGAAAAAGCCTAATGAGCACACTCTAACAAAAAGGTTTACCAAAATTGGGTAAAATGGGAACATGCATGTTGGTTAGATAAAAACATACCCAATATTTTTTAAATTTCACGCAATGTTGCGTTGAAATAGCGCAATATGGGGTTAAAAAAAAAAAAACACCCGCCAGCAAACATGCTTGTTTTTCTTTCCAATATTGGTTAAAACTTTACTCTGTGTCGTTAGGGTGCAGTAATGTGTATGGTTATTTAAAAAATGCTTTCATTTTCACCGGAAGTAATCAAAGCCTTTCCAAATATCAATTTTTGTAAGGCATGAGGGGGGGGGGTTACAAAGTCAGAAAAGCCCGGGTTTGGCACCTCACTTGCATGCACATTTCATCGGTGCCCCTGATAATAATATTTTTTTTTAAATAGGTCCCAACTTGTGTTGCTTTCATAATAACTTAAGACACTGCTGCTGTTTATTATTTTTCATTCAAATCACAATTATTATTTCCTTCACGTCGTCATTTTCTTGATCAAAAGGCTTTTTTGCTGTAATTTACAATAAAAAATATATATAATCCGACTATACCGCATTTTATTTAGCGCATGGGTGTTGAGATTATTGGAATCAAAGAAAATGAATCGAAAGTAGACAACAAAACCAACTCGATATCCAACTCACCATGCCACCACGAGACCACAGCAAAATAATTAACAACATGGATTTACAAAATAGCGTTATTTCATTACTATGGGAATAAAATAATCGCTCATAAACGATTTTAGTTCTGTCTATTATAATGACGACTTATTTCATATTTTTCTAACTATATGGCCTACGTGACCAAGCACACGTCTGTATCTTTCGAAGAAAATTAGTTTTGATGATCTCACTTTTTTTTTTAAGGGGTCGTCGTCTGCAACATTGCTAAGGAAACCGCGCAAGCCATGCTGATGCGGTGAATCGATGGGTGTGGGCTGTTCAAAATCGAAATTGAAGCAGAACTTTTAGAAGTTTGTTTTGTACATAAAGCCACGGGTAGTGGGGTAGTTACCCCTTAAATAATAACTTCAAATCCTGACTTTTCGATCACTCTTTTTTTTGCAATTCACTCACAAATCCAATAAACTGGAAATCATTCAGTTTGATATCAAATTTGAACCCCCACAATGCCCTGTGATCACACTTCGCTCGCTCACTCTCTTATTATTTGATATTTCTTTTCTTTTCGTAATAGCCTCCTCCCATAATATGCACGGTCCCCTGTGTCTATTTCGGATTTTAGCCACGCACTAGGCCTCTATACACTGGCATATACGGAGGGATGGCTTGGGGGTCGTGCCCCCCCCCCAAAAAAAAAGAGAGTGGAAAATGGGAGGGAAAGGGGGTAAAAATTGTCTTCTAAACATGAAAATCTAACACAAAATTTGTTTTTCGTATTAATTTGGTGTTGCTCAATACTCCCATGTTGCCCCCACTCCCTGCATTTTTTTAATTATTTTTTTATTATCTTTTTTTTTTTGCCTCATTACATCACTGCTCTATTCCAAAACACGTAAATGAATGTATGCAAGTCGAATCATGGTCGACTGAAAAATGACAGGAAGATGTGAAGGTAAATGAGGGGGTGTGTCAGGGGATGGTCACGAGCTCAGTAAGTGATCATGCACTCGGTGTGTTTACTATCGTTTCTCTTCAAGATCATTTCAAAGTCAGAGATTATTTTTTCAGTCTATAGTGACGGGTGTTTAGACTGGAATTCATAAATAAACCAGCGACATACTGTATTATGATTTTGATTGAAAATCGGGAGGTCGGTCTCAGAATTCATTGGGCCGATTATTATATAGGCCTGACAGGCCGAACGAAAAAAGGGGAAGAAGAGGAAGAAAGAGAGAGAGAGATATATAGAGAGAGGGGGAGAGAGAGAAGGTGCATGTGATACGAGCGAGAGAGGCGAGAGAGCACATGGAGAGCGCATTCAGCAGGGGCGTACAGATGGGGGCGCCCCCCCCCCCCCCCCAAAAAAAAAAAAAAAAAAAAAAAAAAAAAAATTACGGCCAAGAATGATAGAAGGATGAAATAATTTTATCATTTTCTGATAATATTAATCCAAATCTATCTTAAAATTGGATATTTGTAATAATTTTTTTTATATATTTTGCCCGATACGCCATATCTGGCCCCCTCAATTTTTTTGTCTCATTACGCCACTGACATTCGGAGCTCAGCGCATTGTATGATAATGAGAATGATAATTTATATTAATTTCATCGATAAATTCTGTACAAGGGTCAGTATACAGTATACGTAAAAGACAAGGCTATAGCGGACTGTGAGACGGAGGGACGTAGTAAAGAAAAACAAAGGATATGATTTCAAACCATTGTGTATATAAGAAAAATGAAAAGTTTTTGTTGGATAAAAGAAGGGCGGCACGATAGGAGGGGTCGATCGCCAGTTATGATTTTCAAGCTGAGTGAAGAAAAGGGGGAAAGAAGATAACCTAAGAAAAAGGGGATATATCAAGAAGCGTTTAAAAAATATAGAAAATGGGCCATGTAACGGTTACCGTTTTCCCCTTGCTTGTCATGGGTGCCCCCTCCCCCCGATAAAACTATCAAAAATAGCAACAAGAAAAAGAAGGAAAGGACGAAGAAGAAGAAGTAGGAGGAGGAAGAGGAGGAGGAGAAGAAGAAGAAGAAGAAGAAGAAGAAGAAGAAGAAAAAGGATTAATCGCCTCATAATTATAGCCATTTTTATTGATTTCAATACATTCTTACTGTCATCGTCAAAAACAAATTTTAGGGGGAAAATTAAATATATAATGGGTCTGGTATACCAGGAAAAGAGAGAGTGAGAAGAGGGAAGGAGAGATGTAGGGCGTATACATTATTGTGAAGGTGACCGCTCGCATGGCTAGAGGAAGGAAACGGCAGTCAGCGTTCTGCGGAAGCTGATTATTTTCAAACTCCATTTTGGTATCCATGACCTATCGTTTTATCATAGATAATACTTCCCCGGTTTATAATACTGCCAAATGACATTTACTGAATGACGTATGTGTGCGGAGTGCAGACCACTAAATTATTCATTGAGGAATTAAAATAATTCAAAACATTGACTTTAAAAGAGCGAACGATGAATTCCTATCATTTTTTTTATTTTAGGGCCTGGCTTTTGTGTATATATTAGGTCCATGATTATACTCAATGCTCTCGATTCTTGGGGGAGGGGTGCGAAGATATTTTTTTTGCAGATAGAAAAAAAAAGATATGGGAAATGTTACCCTATCGTATGAGCATTGTTTTTATTTCATCCAACGACATTTTAAAAAAATGTTCTCTATAGAGACAATCGGTCGTGCGGCGGGACCACGGTTTGAAAGTTGGGGTCGGGTGGGTGCTGACGTACCTTACACAAAACCCATAGCTGTCATAATTACGTTTTAGAAGACGTTTCTTGCAGTTTAATTAGGCGCCTGAAGATCACCCCCCCCCCCCCCCCCCAAGGTCCGTGCAAGATGTTGCTGTAGTTTGGTTTGTCGTTGAACTTTATATTTGTTATCTTTTATTTAGGGATTAGTATTATCTATTATTTCACACATGCTACTTCCAGGTCATGCAGATTGTCCAGGAAATCGGCCGTCCGTTGGTGAACTTGGGGGTGATCCTTCCCTTTCGCAGGCTCCCAACTCAATGATTATCAGGTCGATATGAAATAGTTTTTATGAGTGGACGATTTATCGGTATAATAGAGGGGGCGAGCAACTCATCATTGGTGGGGTGAGGAAGGGGGTAACGTAGTATTTCTTCTTTCACGATAAGGTTTTTTCTCTCAAATATTCGTGTATGAAATAGGCTTTCTGCACACCGACTTAAAAAATAAATGGGGGGGGGGGGGAATAAATTGAAAGAAACTGAATTATCGAATCAACGAAACCTAGCACTTTACATTATAACGCGGTGTACCATATTGTAATTAAACTGAACTTAAAGGGATGGTGACAATTCTTTCACAAGGATGAATAGCATATATACATTTGCGTATCTAGTCGTCATCTCCTCCTTATAACATCAACTCACTCGCAAGGTCTTCGTCCCCCCCCCCCCTTCCCTCTCTCTCTCCTGTAACACAAATTTCTCATCATTCCCTTCACTTCGTCTCTTATATTCTACTCCTCCCTCCATCTCATCAACGATCTAGACAAAATTAAAAAGGAAAGCTTGCGTTTGGAATTGGTTTTAAACATGACAAATAAGGAAATGGTTTTATTCATCCCTTCAACATGAATCTCACTTTAAGAAATGAAAGTGAACATTTATGACGTCATAAATAAGACGAAAAAATGGTAACATACATACGACATTCAAAGAAAAATCCCTTATAAAAGGATATACATGTAAGGCATGTGAAGTAGGTCTACATTACGTACAGACAACACTGCTAATAAAAAATAATAAGTAGGGATAGAAAGGAAATGCGAAGACAAAATGTAAGTAATACGAATTGTGACCATATATATTACTTCTAAGAAAAATTATCTCAGATTTAAGTAGAAAATTGAAGAAACTGGGGCGAATTTAAAATAAAAAGAGAGAAAAAAAAAGAATTTGGTAATTTGGTATCCGAAAAAAATGCAATATCTTCTTTGTTAGATTGCATGATTTAGTGATAATTCTTAAATTTAAATATTGAGTTTTGGTATCATTCTCCGTGCCTTTGACTTCACTCTGATCAGAACTGATAAAAGCCGGTTGATAAAGAGTCGAAATTAAACGCAACTCAAAACATCAAACGCATCTTTATACTGTCAACCAATCACAGGAGCGCATTTTGGACATTTGTTTTGATTTTTTGAGTTGCGATTAAACCCAATTCTTTTCACGACCGGCCAAATGTCTTTGGTAACAAACACACACATTTATTTATAAATTAATCATAAATAATCTACCATCTGAACTATTATGACATTATACAACAATAATCCAGAGAGATCACAAAAGAAAGAAAAAAACGGGTATTGTCATGCAAGTCCAGCTTACACAATTCACAATTTTTACCCGTTATTTTGGAGCAAGCAACAATTTTTTGGCAATAATTTAGACCTGGAGATTGGAGGAAAAAAACGCTATTAATTTTCCGAAATCTAGGATGAAAATGCAAAAAAAAAATATCCAAATTTATTTATGCTTTTGCGCATATCACTTTGGTTGTTGGGATCAAAATTATATTTCAGTCTCCTTCCTCTTTACAAATTGAATCAATAATGAATCAAAATAAACTGTTTTGTCATTTCAAGTAGGTACATGCAATCTTATAAATAATAATAACACACAAGCCGCTGAAATAATTTGGCAAAAAAAAATCCAGGCATTCTTCATTAGATACTTCTTCATTTCCCGTAAGTTTATGACATCAAATATCTTTCACATACACTTAAATAAATATTAACCTACATGGTGTTTGTTCGTGATTCCAGCACGAAATAGAAAAACAAGATTAGAAAAGAGCACAGTTTACTTAATAATATTTCAAAGTCGTGGTATAAAACAAGCAGCATAAAATTGCCAAGTTGAGTTAGCTCAACTGTCTATTGTGGATAAATGTTACGCACAGACCCTCATCTGGTAAATAAGATTGGCACCCCGAAAAATATGAACACCAAAAAAAGTCTGAAGAGGCATTCCGTAGAGTAAATATATGTATAATAAATACCATACTTCTCCATTAAACTTGATGTTTACAGACTGACTTGATATGATCTAATTCACAAAAGGACAAATACAAAGTATTTCTATGTAGGTCTAAAGACAATTCATTGGCTTGAATAAGACACCGAATTATATCATCTATTGATCTAGGAATGATATATCCACGGATATAAAGTTAATACACCTCTCTATAACATCAGTCCTTTGTCCGGCTTCGAGTTCAAAAGAAACTCCTACTCGTGGAGCCATGTCCAATCTCCAAGCCATTCAGTCATTATCTGATCAGAGCAAGATGTCTTCGACGATGATGATCGTTACCAGCGTATAGCTGCAACGGCTGGGGAATAACTCCAGATTCATTTCATGACGTCAGTTCAGTGTTCAAGAGCTTGTAATGATCATGGGTACCATTTGCTGCGGCTGCTGTCGGTTCTCGGCTGCCATGGTTGAAAGTTTGCTGACCTCTACTTGCCAGTTGGGCACCTTCTTAGCTGCCATGTGACGACGGGCATGCTTCGTCAAGTGGTCCGAACGCATGAAGCGACGATCACACATCGGACAGAGGAACTTCTTCTCTCCAGTGTGAGTCCGTTTGTGTCTTGATAGTTCGTCAGATCGAGCGAATCGCTTGTCGCATCCTTCCCAAGTACAGTGGAAGGGTTTCTCGCCTGTACAAAAGAGAGTGACAAGAAACAATAGTTCGGGTTACTTAAAAAGTTTTACAGTGACGTTATTATTGTAACTATGGCAAGTACATTTAATTTTCCACAATAGATATGGGTCATTCGTGAAAGCTCTTGCTTTAACAAGGATTACTAATACAACACTTCTAATTTCGATTTTTTTTTTTCTTCAAAAAGCAAAGTTAATAGCCAAAGACCTCCCCAAATGTGACACAGATTATTACTAAAAATACTAATATTATTGAGTGGAATTACAAGACATCTATCCAATATACAGCAATGTTCTTTTTCAAAGTCATCAATTTTAGATTTAGAAGTCAAGCACCATAATCATTTGAAATCATTACGATGTAAACAATATTTCACTAAAACATTTTAATCTTCAAACAGTTTTTCTGCAATGGTTTTGAGTTTGGAGGAAAGAGAGAGTGTACTAACCTGTGTGAGTTCTGACATGGGCCTTAAGATGAGAGCTTTTGAAGTAGGTCTTGCCACAGTTGGGGAAGGTACAGATGTGATTCCTTCTTCTTGAAAACTCTACTGCAGCAGGAGACACCGGAGCCTTGTCTGACATCGACGATGAGCTCTGAGATGGTGCTGGGGCAAGAGGGCACAGTTTCTGTCCTTCCGATTTGGGTATTCCATTCACAACAACCATGACATTGGCTGGGACTGCCATCACCACCGCTTTGACCTGATCAGACTGTCCGTTGTTACCTGACCTTGGAGTGTTCTGTTGGGGAATCTGGATAAAAGACACTGTTTGCACGTTTGAGGACTGTTCTGTTTTCATGATAGACGGTGCAGGAGATGCGTTCTGGCATGAAGATGGCACCTGGAAGGATCCATTGACGGCAATGTATTTTGGCTGTGGCTCGCAAGGTTGCTGGACAGTGTTTCTGAGTTCTTGCACTTGTGGCATCAACTGCACTGATCGAGTAATTGATCCATCCGGCGACGCTATGACGGGGGCGCTATCTCTCCTCGTTTCGCTGATGACAGAAACCCTGTTGTACGATGAAGTTGTTTGTGTGGTCATTTGTGAGATGGGAGAGAGACGAGATTGCACAGACTGAAACGAGGTCGTGTCCATCGTGGGCAATTTACTTGGAATCTCCTTGGATGCCATGATGCTTGGTGTAATGCTGACCAGATTACATGAAGCCATCCTTTGTGTGGTGACGATGGCGCTGCTTGTCTGTGGCATGGAGAATGTGTGTCCCATGGGCATTCCTGTGACGACTACTGGTTTGGTCGGAGGAGGTGTGAGAGGCGGTGTGTCCATCCCCTGTTGGAAAAGCAAGATAAAAAATACAAAGTGATAAGTGCATTTTATCAACATCATTCGAAAGATGAGTCAAACATTGAAGTTCAATTTTGCTTTTTAAATGATTTGGTTTTCCCTATGGAGCATAGTGAAATGATCATGAATATTAATTTTGAATGACAAATTATTGAAACATTATGTGGTGAGGTATAATCCAGAGGCTGATATACAACATATCTAGGGATGTCAAAATATCTTTGGCATACACACCCTCATTCTAGCCGTCGTGAATTCCATCATATCGGCAGGTTGATGCTGACTATTCTCCTCGTCAATAGAGACTGGCGAGAGCGGGTCGCTGAAGCTGGAAGGTACGGGAGAATCGCTCCGTTTGATCGTGACTTGAGAAGGAACGCTCCGCATGGACAAGAGGGTCTGAACAGCGTCGTAGTCGGATTTCTCGATGGGACGAGGACTCATGGTGAAGCGACCGGAGGCAGCTGTAACGATATGGATGCCTTTCTCAGATGCGTTCGTTTCCTGCAGGAAGATAAATTGCAAAGACATCCATGATAAGATACGATATTCGTCTTGAAAAGTTAAAGATATCTAAGTTACACACTTTATACTCTACTTTTCTTTACAATACTACATTCCAAAAGAAAGAAAAAATGTTTTCGCTTTAATCAGGGACGATTCGATTCGCGATGTAAAAGAGGATAAATTCTCCATTGCATTTTTTTAAGATTAAGAAGATAAATGAAGATCGGGGTGCGTTTACGAAATTACGTTTGATGGTATTCGAACGGGAAGAGTACAGGGGGGTTTACGTCGTACGTGAATAAAATAAAGATTTACTTTGAAGAAATGGTGCAACTTGGAGGCCTAGACCCAAGTGCCTAGCTCTCGGGGGGGACGTCGTCACGTCGGTAAGATGCGCGTCGGATCTGATACCATATCAACCGTGCGATGGATTTAAATTAGGGAAGGGGATGAGAGATGTAACTTCATCATGCAGCCTATGTTTACTTTATATTCTGTTCACATGTGTAGGACAAGTGCGCGGGAATGATGTAAGGTTATATCAGAGCATGGACCTAGTATGTCCATGATCAGAGCAAGGACTGATGAAATCACACGCGCTTCGGTGTATGATCCTCATGACTGCATCCAGAATATATTGCCTTTGATATCTCATCAACTTCGCTCATTTACAATGAACACGTTGAGTGAACGTATGTTTGAAGGGCACTTTCAAACACGCGATTTACTCGTGAGCATAAATGCATGTTGTTGAATAACTTTTCTCTCCTGTGAGAACCATGAATTGACAATTTATAATCAAGGGGTGCGGGCGTTCCTTGTGTTTTAGCCACGTTCATGTCAATGGGGGCGTAGGTTACCAAGAATTACCGAGTTCATTTCAAGTTCACGCATCTTTTTTTTAACTGATTGGAATAATCAAAACATTCACGATCGAGACACGACAAGGACACACATAATATTATCACGCGCCAAGGAAAAGCTAAAGTTAACTCTTAAGTTAAAGATAAAGGACCCCCCCCCCCCATATTATCGACATTCAACCATTGGTGATATAACCAGGGAATGGAATAGTACATCCCTGATAAGTGATATAACATCCTCTACCCCCGTTACATAACCATGGTTCGATTTCACGTGGGCTTTGCCATGGAGAAACACCACTGCACACACCTCGGACTGACCCCCTCATGCATTATTCATGATCATTCATATGTTAATCAATTTTCATTCTAGTCGATCGATCTCGATCTCGCGCGCGCGATGAAATCGTAGTTACGAAACGTGTGTCATTGAAGTAATGAAGGTCAGAACATAGAGCTATTAGCTCCATGGTCAGAACATACTGTACTCCCATGATAAATCAGGAATTCGTTGCCTCGATTTTTTTTGGTGCATCAAAATTTGTGAAGTTGGGCTTCACGTAAAGATTTATTTCCCCCATTTTATATGTGTATATATAAGTATGGTATAGCGCTAGTCCCATCATGGTTTCATCTCGATCATTCACGTACCCAAATACGAACAATGAAACTATTCTAGCTACCGTACATTGTATATTCAATTCGTTATTAATTATTTAAACAATTGCTGGTCAAATTTCAGCCAGACAAAGTCTGTCGAACGCACACATTCTGTAACCATACAATTAATTACAGACACGTGCCTACGACATGTAATTTTCTGATACACTTTAGAAAGAAATGAATACAGACACAAATCTTTATGTACAGTGTATGCGATATGGACCATGTTTGTTTACAAACAAAATGTTCAAATTTTATATTTTATCCCGTCACCGATCACCGAAACAGAAAATAATTTCCCTCATACTGTACATGATGTAGGTCACTCCAACAAGTTCATCTCTGGATACGAGCTTTCGCAATAACATTGCTCATGCTGCGCGTGTCTTTGAAAAACGAGAGAGAGCCGTCAGCTATACGCTGAAGGTGACTTTCAGAGTCTAATATCATATGGGGGAGCGACCAATCAGATTGCGCTATTGCTGCCGACACCCATTTTTATGCAGATACAGACGTTCCGCCTATGTGGTTCAATAACTCAACACAATAGAATCGAGACAACAATGAAAATACATTGATTGCTCATTTGGGCACAGACAAAAACTACCGTCTTTTTGTTGATAGTTTATCATTTCTTTTTCAATTGAGTCTGTTCTGTGAAGATCCAATCAGCTTCTACAAATCAAATTTTGACCAAATCTGGACTCTAGCTGCTGTCAATTATGATATGATGATGATGATGATGATGATGATTATCATAATATCAAGTTATTTCAGGCCCATGTATCAAATCAATGACCTTGTTATATTTGTATAACATTTGTTTTATTTTGTCTTAGCTTATACAGTGTATGTATTAATATCGAATGGAGTGAATAAATCTAGAATCTCTTGAATGCTTTACTACTACTAATAATAATAATGCAGTTCTTATATAGCGCATTTCAGACCTGAAAGGACTCTCAATGCACTTTACAGAAATAAGAATTATACAACATAAAGAATTAGGCCTACTTATAGTTATAATAACACTTAACAACGTCAACATTAATCAGTTACATACATGTATGGCATAAGTATTGGGAAAGGTCTATTTGAGTGCTTCATTAAAGAGAAATGTTTTAAGTTGTGATTTGAAAAGTCCAGGATTATTTTGTGATCGGAGAGTACTGGGGGGGGGGGGGATTCCAAAGGGTTTACATTAAGCTAATCATGGCTGATTGGTAGTGGAGATGGTGGGAGCTGCATGAAGGACTCAATCAAAATTTAAATACTATCATTTTATTGTAGATGAGTATTTGTAGTCCAACAAGGTAAAATTTGGCATTGATCTATTTCTCGACTGGATTGTAGATCAATTTATTGACTTATTGTTTCTTTAACCTCAAAAAGCAACGCATTACTAAGTCTAAGTCAAAGATAAAGAGCTTCAAGGAGAGCTAGATATCTATTTGATTTATACAACTTCCACAAAACAACTTCAGGCTAGTAAGACTACAGTAATCTCATGTTTTCAGCATTAATTAGCAAACAAGTAAAATATAATAGTTAGTTTTTGTAAAGTTAGGATCAACTTGATGGAAATTGGAATATGGAAGTCAACCGAATTTCAAAATTAACTTGAATAACATTCACTGAGCTAAATTTCATAATCTAACTGTAGTGTTTACAAACTCGGCAGATCATACACCACATTTCAGCACAAACTTACAATTTCTGCTATAGTCATAGACTCAAGAGATCTACGGTACAGTATAATTTAACTTTGATCTAGATCTACATTAAATTCAACATCAACAACAAAATTAATGAATTCGAATTATTTTTAAAGTTTTAAAACATTTTACACTCAGCTAAATTTGGAAAAGTCACCAAACAACAATCTAAGCCATATTATGCAAATTTCAATGACTGAAGTTTTTAGCAAAATTTCTCATTCAGTCTGCTTAATTTGAACAGGGACGTTGAAGAAATAAACCAAGACCCTAGCCTAGATATAGACCATGCACATATCAATGAACAATATTAATACAGGCTTTTTTGTTAAATTGAATTCTCAAATGCATAACAATTCAATTCATAACATTAATAACGACATGATTACCGGTTTGTCATCAACAATGTTCAATGAACAAGACATTAAAACAAATTAATTGAGGAAATTTAATGCCCCCGTTAGAGCCTGATGTGTGAGAATAACTTCTGGTCAATTCTCACTAAAAAAATAAAGATATAATTTCTATACAATTATAGATTAGTCATGCAGATAAATAGGCCTAACTCCTAAGAATGTATAGAACCTAAATTAGTTTACATGAAACATTACATCCACTGGCGGATACAGCCTTACAGGCATGACAGGGGGGCACAGCCGGCCCGTGCCCCCTCCCCCCCCCCCCCCTTAAAAGTGAAGACCTTTTTTGGCTTGTCAAATTTTTTCATTGACGACATAGGGCCTACCCTTAATTTTTGGTTAAAACACTTTTTTTTAGCTTGTCAAAATTTTTCTCTGGGAAAATGTGCCCCCCCCCCCCTTTCGAAAAAAATCCTGGATTCGCCCCTGCAACCGCGTGTAGACATAGCCTAGATCTAGGCCTAGTTTAGCCTAGGCCTAGTCCTAGATCTACACTAAATCGGTAGGCCTAGATCTAGATCAAAATTTTCTCAAACAAAGTCATGAATAACTTATGCCATGGGTGACAAAAATTAAATAGAGCCAGGCCAGCCAGGAGCATGAACAGTTGAGTTGCGCTCGAGCGCTCCGGACGAACCGGTACCGAGACGAGAGGAACACGGGGCGAAGCGGGGAGTGGACATGGTGGATGCCCGTTGACATCCGTCTCCAAGCACGGCCCCCATAACTTATAAGTTTTTACGTTTTATTTAGATTTTTGAAAAAATAATATACTTGACAATAAGGTATTCTGAAATCAGGCCTAACTTCAAACCTTTATTATCAAATTAAACAATCATAGACACGTTCATGATTGTGATCAGCAGCAGATTTGGAATCGGGGAATCACGCTCGTGATCGCGAGTTAGGCAGTTGAGTGTCTTGGTTTTGGCCATAAGAAACTGACAAAAATGGGGCAATAAAAGAGAATATGCTTACCGAAATTTGTAGAGTTGGTGGTGTAGATGGCGGAGATGGTAAAATGAATTCCATTACAAGGTAAAAGATAAAACAGAGTACAAAATCCTTCTTGCCTTTGGTTAGAAACACGTTAACATTCCCAAGTTGTTTACGTTAGACTGATTCATTGACGAAAAAATCTTGCAGCAAGCTGTGGATCTGCATCGAATTGTCCTTGCTTGCACTGTATTTCAGCCTGTCTTGTCTGCATGCCGAGCAGCTGTGGGAGCTTACGAAACCATATCAAAACAAAGTAGCACGCGGTCGGACGGAGGCGGGTCGGAGGATTGACCAATCAAATCGCGTAAAATGGGGGGCTCGCCCAATCTTTGGCCTTTTATCACGCGCGGCATGCATGAGAAGCTCCAAATCATACACTTTTCTCAAACGCACGTGGAGGAAGCCTGAATGAGAGCAATACAAAAAGGGATTTCCCGAACGGGGTACACTACTATTTTCAACCTGGGTACGTGAAGCGAAAAATAAATAAGGAGATCAGCGAGCTGTGAACGTGAATTATTTGTTATCATTCTTATGACCGCTTTCTGGTAGGATCGGGCACTATTCTTCCCAACAACAACAAAAAATGCTTGTCGCCTTTGGTTAAAAGTTAGTCATAAACGTCGCTCAAAACGATTTTATCTGAATTGAGCACTGGGGGCTCTTGTCGTACCCCACCCCCGAAAAAAAAATCACGACCAAGAAAAAAAGGAGAAAAGGGAAGAGAAAAGGGTGAATATTATTATTTCTGAATATTATGTCAAAATGTATCACAAACTTTGATTATTGTAATAAAAGTGTCGAAATTTTTACTCGCTCGATGTGCTCACTCACAACTTTTTATAGATTTTACACGACATGCCATATCTAGCCCCTCGTTTTTTTTTTTTTTTTTTTTTTTGCTCATTACGCTATATACTTGAGTAATATTTCACGGAGCGAAACGCTTTCATTTCATATTTTCAATAAATAATAATAATAATAATCATGTCTCCCTTGTAACAAGATTAGTTGTAGCAATCAGGGGCCGCGGAACGGTTTTCAAAGTGGGGGGGGGGGGGCTGACCATGCAAAAAATCACAATCCTACGGTTTTGGAAAAAAAACAGCCCCCCGCTTCCGCGGCCCCTGGCGATAGCCCTACGCATTTACTCAGTTGTCAATCCGGCCATTTTTTATGGACTGAATTTGATAAAGTAAAAATAATGTCATAATGTCACAACTTTGTTATTTCTATCCGATTTCGATGAAAGTTTCCGAGGTTTGTTTGACTTATTTTACTTTGTTCAAGACACAGAGGCGTAACTTCGGGGGGGGGGGAGGGAATTGGGGCATGTGCCCCCCCCCCCCCCCCCCCCCATCGGCTGGCAGAAAAAATCTTGGGAAAAGGAGAAAAAGAGGGAGAAAGGAAGATAAACGTAGTGGGACAGAAGAAATTATTGTACAATATAATATCATTATATATCATGTTATCACATGCTTTATGAAACATAATTTGCACAGGGTCTATAGATGTGTTCATCGTTCCTGGTTCTCGCATTGTCCGTTTAACAAGATATATAATCCTGTTGTACTAGTAGTCAAACATCCCGTTTTCAAGTCAATATACACCAAATATATTTCCTCGCACTTCGAGTTATTATGGTTTTATGTTATTACATATGCTTCTTTTTCATGACTACTTAAAGTGATTGCCCCTTTAGGTCTGAATATCAAACATTTCCAGTCCGTGCTTACGTTCGCATTGGTGAGATATGAATTCCCAGATCAGTCCTTGAAATGTCCCTTTTTCTGATCTGAATATCTGATAATCATCATTTGGTTAGTGTAATACGTATAATGGTCTTCGTGAATTAAACAAGCCTTAGAATGCCCCTCGGAGTCAGTTCTAAATTTTCTAATTTTCAGCTCGCGCTTCGCGCTCGCAATATTTGATTAGTGAGATGCGTACGATAATCATGATTACAATGACTACAAAAAATGCTTCATGTGTTTAAATGTAAATTCTAACAAAATCAGCAAGCGCTTGGCACTCGCATTAGATGACTGTGGTGAAATATGTATACTCTTAATGGATTCCTAAAAATATGGTCCCTGTTTGGGGTCAATGTATACAAAAATTTCAGCTCGCTCTTCGCGCTCGCATCATTTGGTTTGTGATATAGTACCATGGTCTTCGTGAATTCCTACAAACAAGCCTTAAAATGCCCCCATTTCAGGTCTGAATATATATTCAGCTCGCGCTCGCAATGTTTTGATCTGTGAAATACGCTTATATACGCCATGCTATAATCATGATAAAAATGACTACAAAAAGTGCTTCGTGACTGTGTTTAGATGTAATTCTAACAAAATCAGCAAGAGCTTGGCACTCACATTAGTGAGATGTGTATTCTGAATGGAATATAAAAAAAAATCAGCTCGTGCTTCGCGCTCGAATTGTTTGCTTAGCGAGACAGGTACGTATCATGATTACAAAAAATTGCTTATAATTTCCCTTTTTAGGACTGAATTTTCAAAAATTTTCACAATGGACTGAATTATCAAAAATGTTGACAATTATGAAAAATAATTATGTTCACAGCGCGAAGCGCTCGCATCATCCGTGAGATATCCGTGCATGTCTCTCTTAGGTCAGTATACCTGGCAATAATTGAGCGCGCTTCGCGCGCCGCTGAGTAACTCAAGATTTTTGCTGCAGTGCCCCCCGGCAATGTCGTGTCCCACGGTACGCCACTGTCAAGACATATGTCATTTTTTTATCCTATTATGGAGCACCCCTTTATTGGGAAAAGTACAAACGATTATTGTCCAACCCTTATGGATTGGCTAGAAAGTCAAAAAATGGAACGGAAATTTGTAACCAAAAGTTACGTTTTTTCTTTTAATTTCGCTAAAAAAAGACTTGAGAGCTGTAGGCCTACAACTCTAGTTCCCCAGCTTTCGGAACAGATAAAATAAACAAAGTGACTGAAAGTTTTCATCAAAATCGGACGAGGAATATAAAGTTATGATGCTGTAAAGTTTACCCCTTTAAGAACTATATATCAATAATTTCGATTTACATGATAAAAAATGCAAAATTAATTTTTGATAGATTTTTACATGATACAAAAAAAAAACGCATTTCACGATTTTCCTTTTATTTTCTCCCCTCCACCCCCCCCCCCCCTTTTTTTTTGTTCCAGCCATAGAGATAATCCTTATGGTCCAAACCTAACTTCGCGGCGGAAAAAGAAATTATATCGAAATAAAATTAATGTATATATGCAAATCATTATTTCATACTTTCATATCCATGCGTGCATTTCTCTCTTTTATCAATATTGCAGCAATCCGTTTCTATCGATTTTTTTTTTCACTTTTGATAGACAAACTTCTTAATAATTTTTTTAATGATTTTTATGAAATAGCTTTGGGTATGCATCATTAGGTTATTCATCCAATATCAGCAGCGTCATAATGAAGTATAATTACCCCGGCTAGCAGAGCAGTATATAGCTATTACACGCGCTGTGATTAAAGAAATAATCAGGTACCCATTCACCTCACCTGGGTCGAGTGCAGCACAATGTGGATAAATTTATTGCTTATGAAAAAGGGGCAAGGGGGACAAGTGCCCACCAACTGCTGCAACCCGACAGAGATGACCACATTTGCATAAGGTTGGTTCTTCTACTGGATCTCATGCAAACCACGTAAAAAGCTTTCAACCTGTTTACGGCAGATGATGGCATATGGATGGTGATATGCCAAAATCAACGCATGACTTTTCAACAGCCCAGTTGGAATGCATGGCATTAGAAAGGGTATAGGCCTAATTTCACCTGATAATACAAATGAAATATTTGAGACATTATGCAGGGTTGGGAAACGTGGCAAAATATTACGTGTTGATGGTCAAGTCCATGTCTAAACGATGCCGGTGTGTCCAAAGTTGAAGTGCACCGAAGGATCCTCATTCAATTCAGGCCTATGATCAAATCCGTCACGTTTATACCACCCTTTTATCACGTTTGCCACACTTATTTACAAACGTCATTTATAAACAATGCACACGACTACTCATGCCTCAGATGGGTTGAGCACCCCCGGTTATAGACGGGCCGCCTGACGTCATATAATTGAGGTTATGTTTTTGTCATTGACGCTGCGGTTTCGTCGACACGCGCATGGGCTCGGAGGCTCGTCGTGTGCCCTTCACGACATCACAAAGTCAAACCAATGAGCTAGTCTTTATGAACTAACCCGTTAGTCCCTTAGCGCAGTAATAATGTGAAATATTAAGAAGAAAATGCAAAAGTGAATGAACTTGATTTATTATTGTTGAAAGCTTTAAAATATTTAATCTTACGGGATACAAAAATATCGATGAATACGAAATGCTGCGCTCACAGGCCTCCCTTACTATTATTTGTACCAAAAGCGGTTTAGAGTGAGAAATCTACCACTTGTAAAATCCGACAAAGTAATAAACTCGTGACGAGCTGCACATCATTTTTTATAGCAAAACATCGTTATCATTTTGACCTATATTTGGAATAGAATTTTCTTTGCACCCTTTCATTTGCAACCGTGAATGATATTAATAATAATAATCCTAAATTATGTCTGAACATTAAAATGATAAGTAAAATTGGGTGATAAGGTCGAAAGCTTGAACAATAATATTTTTTCTCTTTGTTTATTGAAGCGGTTTTACTACACGTACTTTGATCGGTTGAACTAGCATCACAGGCAGTAAACTATATACTATATACAAATAAAATAAATAAATATGTAAATAAATACTGGTCCTCAATATATACACCATCCATAAAGTCCGCCCTCCACAAATGTTAGTCAGTTGTTTAGAATAGTAAAAGAAAACTCGAAGGAGAGATCAGAAGCACTATATAGGATCACCTATACTTCTTCCGTACTTGATGATGATGATGCCCGGTGATTGATGATGATGGTGCATGATGATGATGATGATGATGATGATGATGATGATGATGATGATGAATGATGATGATGATGATGATGAATGATGATGATGATGAATGATGATGGTGATGCAGCTGATGATGATGATGATGATGATGATGATGATGATGATGATGATGATGATGATGATGATGATGGTGATGATGATGATGATGATGAATGATGATGGTGATGATGATGATGAATGATGATGACAGTGATGATGATGATGAGGATGAGGATGATGACAAGAATTCCAGCTTCTGTAAAAAAAATGTTTTATAAACACGATGAGTCCACTCCTATTTGAATAAAAAGAGAAAAGCCAAACAAGCATAGCTTTGAAAATTTCATCAAAATCGAATAAAATAATAAAGTTATGACATTTTAAAGTTTCGCTTAATTTCACAATAACAACGTTTGTATGCACATGCAGGGCCCTGTCTTACAAAGAGTTACGATCGATCCAATCAATCTATGGAAATCCATCAGTGTCATATAATTTTTTTCTATTTATTATAAAATTTTCAAAATGTCCTAGTTTGTAAACAAAGGCGAACACAGCAAATTGTCAAGAAAACAATGAATAAATGGAATTTACGTCAGATCTACAAAATATTTTGAACATTCATGCATTTAAGAGTTGTCGTTGCTGGCCGTCCATAGTTGTGATTGATTGGATCATTGCAACTCTTTATATAAGACGGCCCCTGGTCGATGTACGAGGTGGGACTGATCAATGGCGCAGTGCCACCTAAATATCGTGACTCTCTTTTGTATTTTATTATATGAAATTTGACTTATTCTAAGTTTCCCCTCATTGTCCTGTATTATAACAAAGTTTATTCCTCCTTGATGTGGAATAAAATTTTAGCATTTTGTGGCTAAGTCACAATTAAGTCGATCGTTATTGTCAAAAATTGAAATATTGTATAATTCAAACAATAAAAAAAAAAGAAATAGTGAGTGAAGGACAGCATCGACTTATTATGTAACTGAATTTAATATGAATAATACTTTGCGGAAAGCGAAACTTTAGAACTTTACTGAGATTTCTTATTTTAGGCCTATATACATGAGCGTAAATTCTTTCATTAATCATATAAATAATAATATATTTTTAATGCCCATTGGAACACATTAAATTGAGGGACATTAAATATATAGACACAGGCACGTTAAAAAAAATATATACATATTTGGGGCACAATTTTGGTTGAAAAAGGATGACCCATGTTCCGGAGGGGGGGGGGGACACTCCCGTAATGGCAGTATAGGCCTATATAGGTAGGCCGTAAATTATAAAAAAAATTTCACGACTTGTCAGCACGGTTCCCAAGCTTATTTTCACTTTTTTTTCGTCATTGAACCCACTTCTGCCTCGTTCTTACCATGGACCTAAAGTAGTAGGTCCATGTCATGATCCTGATTTTCAGGCGTCCGTTAATTACTTATCACATGTCAGAGTATTCTTATTAAAGGAGAAGTCCACCCCAACAAAAATTGATTTGAATAAAAAGAGAAAAATCCAACAAGCATAACACTGAAAATTTCATCAAAATCGGATGTAAAATAAGAAAGTTATGACATTTTTAATTTTCGCTTAATTTCACAAAACAGTTATGCACATCCTGGTCGGTATGTAAATGAGGAGACTGATGATGTCATCCACTCACTATTTTCTTTTGTATTTTATTATATGAAATATGAAACATTCTAATTTTCTCCTCATTGTCCAGTGAAACAATGATTAATTTCTCCATGAACATGTGGAATTAGCATTGTTTAATACTATTATGATTCAGTCAAGTCTGTCCCTATAAAAATTATGGTCAAATCTGTAAAAAAGAAATATTGTATAATTCAAACAATAAAAAACAAAAGAAATAGTGAGTGATGGACATCATCGACTGACTCATTTTGCATGTCACTGAGTTGTGCATATCACTTTTTTTGTGAAAAATAAGCGAAACTTAAAAATGCCATAACTTTCTTATTTTACACCCAATTTTGATGAAATTTTAAGTGTTATGCTAGTTTGGTTTTTCTCTATTTATTCAAATCAACATTTTGCTGGGGTGGACTTGTCCTTTAAATTCCAGTTCCCAAGTACCCCCATTTGCAGGGTGAGGGCCATCTAGTTCTTAAGCCCCTCATTTCAGCTCTGAACAGTTTTGTCCCATTTGGGGGCAGCTGTGCAAGCGTGACCAGTTATTGGAGACCGAGTTCGTACACTGTAAAAACTGTGGTGTTAAAACTTACTGACATCAGTTGGTGTTGATAGAGGACCACATCCTGAGGTGTTAAAACTACACCCTAGAGATTGAACATAACACCAAAGAGTGTAAATATAACAACCAAAGATGTTGTAATAACACCTATGGGTGTAAAACTAACACCACCAATTTAACACCGGTGTAAAACAACTGGTGTGGTCCTCTATGTACACCGGTTAACACCACAGTTTTTGCTGTGTATACATGCAATAGGCCTATGCAGACCCTAGACGATTCAGAATTTAAGAAACAGAGGGCCAAATAGTGCATGGAGCACTCGGAGTTATGTAAAACAATCCCTTAGAAAAATTAATCTAAACTAAATGGTCAGAATGACAGATTAGGAAGCAGTTTTGATCCCCCACGGCATGCACCCTGCCTCACATTTATCTTGTTTTTATTTACTAAAGTTGTTTTGTGGTGTACTATTCCTGAACACGCATTCTCTTTCAACTTTTTTTTTTAAAATAGAAGTGAGTTGACGTTGAAGCCAGGCGCTATCATACTTTCAAATATCAGTGTCTCAATATCAGCATCAAACTACGTTTTATTCCAAAATCGGGTCGGAGACCAGTCGTATAAGGACGGTGTGCGATGAAAAGTCGACTTGCAATAATCTGGATCAATAATTGCTCTGAATGAAGTTGAATAGCGCCCCCTATGACGTCATGATTGAAATTACCGCCGTTGTCGCAACGTGCAGTAAGTATTCCCACCAAATGTTCTTGAGCGTGATATTTAGTCCATCAAATAAAATGTGAAGTATTTCAAGAGAGCTGATGGGTGAATGTTAACAGCAATTCTTAATCAATGCTTCCCTTAAAAATACAATTAATAAATGAACATTTGCTTTAATATTGTTAATAATTTCATAATATAATTTATTTCCTTGCAATGAAATTATTGGAATACCGGACTCAATATTATATTGTATTCATCCGCGCATTGGTTGCATGCCTGGCTGATCGGTCGATCTCAAACTGGAAGAAAAGAAAAAACTTTCAGGACTAAAAGACTAGTAACGACAAAACTAAAATACTAAAGTTAGGTTCGTGTCAATATTTGGATTATGATTTCTCCTTCGGCGAAATACTTGATTTTGTTGAAATATTGGGATTTTTGTTTTCACCCTTGATGAACATACAAGAAAGAAAATCTAAATTACAAAGGAATATTCTTGAACTTGTGAAAGCTTGAATTGAGGGATGGGAAATATTCACCTATTGAAGGTGTGCATCATTCTATTCTAAAGTCATTTATCGAGCATCCCTTACTCCTGTTCCTAAATGGGTTTATGAATTATTGGATGAATTAACTTTTGATTTTATATGGAAATTAAGGAAAGAAAGAAAACTTAAAGGTCAACTCCACCCCAGAAAAATGTTGATTTGATTTGTCATATTCGTTTGATTTTTTTTTCTCTTTCTATTCATTAGAAGTTTAGAACTCTTTGTTGGGGTGGACTTGTCCTTTAATCAATAGACTATAATATGAACTAGGGGGTTTAAAATGTTAGATTTTCCTGTGCAGGTTAAGGCACAGCGAATTATGTAGATTCAGAAACTTTATAAAAATGATTTGAAATGGAAACAATACTTTAATGTTATCACTAATGAAAACTGATTCGGGTGGATATTAGATTTTTGTGTGATTATATACCAGGTTTCGCAGCTTCCAGATTTTATAGACCGTCAAGAGTGATGAGACATAATAGGCCTCGTACAGAGTTTGTGAAAGTGGTGATTTTCTTCTTCTTTTTTTTAATCAAGCGCAAAAAAGTGCGTCCAGTAGGCCTAAAGTTTTCATTTATTTGAATGCCTAAAAGTGCATTGTCGATTTTAAGACATTTTGTACCCGAGCATTAGGTCAATGCGTGAGAAGTACAAAAAGAGGGGGCACAGCATGGTGCACGCGGCAAAAGGTTGTCTGATATATTCCCGAGCAAGCGAAGCGAGCGAGAAAAAAATTACCTTTTCATGAGAATTTATATTTTGAGATTGATTTGACATATTATATTCAGAAAATAACATCATAATCTTACATCTTCCTTTCCTTTCCCTTTCTTTCATCTTTCCGGTTTAGTTCTCGGTTGTAAAAACTTTTGGGGGCCAGTGCTATATGCGGATCGGGTCCGGGGCAATGGCGGCACCAGGATTTTTAACCTAGGGGGAGGCAAAAGAACATTGCATGGGGGTAACACACAGATATTTTGCCTATTTCACAAAATCGAGCGAGAATCACGAGGCGACCTGCCTGTTTGGACTAGCTGTTTGCATTGGGTCATGAAGATGATATCTCACCAAATGAATAGTGCGAGCGCGAAGCGCGATCTGAAATTTTTTGATATCTTGAGATGATAACTGGGCGCTCTAGCACAATTTGTAATCATGAACTGGATATGGCTATCTAATTAAACAATGATTGATGGGAGCGCGTACCGCGAGCTGGAATTTTCGATTTATGAAAATTATGAATACGCAGGATGCGTATCTCGTTAAAACGAATAATGAAAACTTTAATCGCGAGAAGCACTGAACATTGGATTTTTAAGCCCCATGTGAACAGATAATGTACTTATCTCAGTCAACAGTTACTGCGAGCGAAATTTTGAATTTTATGTAATGACCTGAAAGATTTATGTTAGTGACAAAAATTGTTGGGCATGTTGGGAGCTAAAGGTAGTGAATAATAATTATTGAGAAAAATTTCAAAATTTAAAGAACGAAAAAGCTGTAGTAGGATGCTTATGACAACATTTACTACTAGTATACATTTTTTCAAAATTTCGGGGGGGGGGGGTGGGGAACTTACTGGGGGTAAATGCCCCCCTCCTCGTGCCTACCCCCTTGGTGCCGCCACTGGTCTTGGGCGGAGCCCCCGGAACCTCGTGATATTTTTAAGCATTGCAGATGGCCAGTTTTTTTTTTTATCAAATCGCGGGTACATAATTTATACACATCACATCATAACCTCGACGCAATTGCAGATAATGAACGAAATATTTTGAGGCAGCACAACATTGCAAAATTAATGTGGGAAAAAATAAAAGTCGTCAGCGAGCGAAGCGCGAACCAGAAAAATTTGGCCTTTTTATATGATTTTAAAATTAAATTCTAATTATGTGATATCAGCTTTGGAAATTTGGCTAAAGTAAACATTAAGAGGCTTTTATGGTAAATCTAGCCAGCATGAAGCTTTACTTATAGGTTATAGGACACATTAGGGGGGAAAACTATATTGGCTAAGGAATTTGTTTGTCCTGATGGCGACCAAGCATTATAATTGCACAAAAAGGCAAGATTATATACCATCCACCTTTCTTCCCGTTCTTTATTATTTTCAATCCTCGGCAGCCTGGTCGAGAAGCTCTTTTCTTTTTTTCTTTCCATTTTCTTCATATTCTGATTTTCAAATTTAGCTTTTGGCTCTACCTTCATTCCCCTTGTCTTTTTCCTCTTTCTCTAATTTTCCCGCCATTCTTGCCCGTGCTTTTGAGTCATATCTTTTATAAATCCCTCTCTTGCCAATGTAGTATTTCAGGATATTTTGTACTTCCTCACTTGTTCTTCGATCTTTCCTAATTCTCTTTCCCGCTTTCCTTTCATTTTCCCTATTTATGTTCTTTCTTTCTTTCTCTTTCTTTTCATTTTCCCCTTCCCATTTCCTTTTCCCCTTTCCTCCTTTTCTGTCTTTCTTTTCCTTTCCTCTCTCTCTTTCTCCCTTTTCTCTTTTCCCGTTGAAATCCGCCGGGGAGGGGGCAGCTTGCCCCCCTGCCCCCCGCCCGTTACGCCACGTGTGTGTGTGTGTGGGGGGGGGCTGAATCATGATCCCACCCTCGGATCTCCGTCTTCTTATATAGGGTCAAAGTAGCTCAGTCTTTGAAGAAGAATGGCAGATTAAAAAGTAAAATAAAATCAAAATGGTATCAATGGTGTAAAAGGCGGCCGGGGGGGGGGGCAGGGACAGGCGCTGTCCCCCCCCCCCCCCCGGCGGATTTCACCAGCTATAAACAAAAAATGGGAAAGGGAGAAAGAAAGAAAGAGAGGAAAAGGAAAGAAAAAGAGGTAAGAGTGTGAAAGGGAAAGGGGAAAAGTGAGAAGAAAACTACATAATAAGAAAAAACATAAAAAAGGGGGAAACGAAGGAAAGCGGGAAAAATAACTTAGTATAACTTATGAGAAAGAACATTTTATTCCGAACTATATACAACATTAGCTTGGAAATGAATTAAAAGATGACAAATTGCAAACAAACTTGCCAAGCGGGATATGAAGGTAAATGGAGTGAGCCAAAAGCTAAATTGGAAAATTAATAAAAAGAACAAAAAAAAAAGCTTTTTATTATATAAAGTTGTTTTTTTAAGAACTTAATAACACCGTCGACAGGGCTGCCGAGAATTGAAAATAAAGAACGGGAAGAAAGATAGACGGTATTATGTATGAAGTCTGTTATGCTTGCCGCTAAATTTTATGCAATAACGTTTTCAGGACAAAAGAGTCCTATACAAAGATTTTTATGTCATTATCTAGTTACCGTAAAATGAAGGTTTGGCTAATTAATCTCGTAAGCTACCGGGGGCTGAGCTCTGCCCCTGACCCCGCCCATGACCCTGTGAAGGGCAAGGGCTCTTCATCTATAACCTTCAAAGGGCTCTCTAGCAGGCCCCTGACCCTTCCTGCATTAAGATTTAAGTTGAAGCACTGGCGTACGGGGGGGGGGGGGCTTGGATCCACATGCAGCTTAGGGGAAATAAAAGAAAATAAAGGAAGCAACGAAATGAAAAAATAATGAAATACGCATTTGCTGAATATAATATACAAATCTATCACATAATTAGAATTTCATTTCAAAAGGCCAATCATTTTCCGGCTCGCTTCGCTCGCTTGCGAGGCTTTTCTCACATTTGCTATATAGTTGCGCGCCCCTCGAAATATTTGGTTTATTACGCATCTGCGTTGAATTAATGTGTTGTTTGGCAAGTCATCATAACATTATTATATACAGTAGCATTAAAACAACATGCTTGCACAGGATGACCCATGCACGAAAGCTCGAAAGCTTATTTCTAGTGGGGTCCTCGACATACAGTATTTTAAGATAATAAAATGGTAAAATTATACTATTTACATATTAAAAAAATGAAGAAAAAAAATAAGAATTTACTATTACCAATAAATAAGATATATAGATAATATATACAAGAATATAACGAAGAAGAAGAAGGAGAAGAAGGAGGAGGAATAGAAGAAGAAAGGGAAGGAGAAGGAGGAGAAGGAGACGGAAGAAAAGGATGAGGAAGAAAAATAATAAGGAGAAGAACAACAGCAAAAACGGCGACAACAATAACAACACGAAGAGGAGAATAGAAGGAAGAGATAAAAGAAATAGAAAGAATAGAAGAAAGGACATATCGAAGCTTCAATCAAACTATGTAAAATAAATAATAATACCTGGTAGAGAAGAGAAAAGAACGTGGTCAGTATTCAGGCTAAATCAACCGTATAACATATCATTTGCATCTTTTCTTTGACTCTCAAGTGAAAGATATTCTTTCAATTTCCTCTTAAAATGCAAAAATTTCCTATTTCCTTTATATCGTTGGGAAGGGAATTCCAATGTTTTATAGCATTGTAATAAAAGTAGTTACCAATACTACCTACCCTTTCTGGTAGGCAAAAGTTTAAATGGCTGTTTCTTGTATTATAGTTATGTAATTCGGTAACTAGATTAAAGTTTGATCCAATGTAATGATTCGATCTATTGTGATATAGATTTTATGCACGCGTGGTGCAAAATAAGCTGTTTGATCTCTTGTTGACTTCAAGAAAACCTGCTCCAGAGAGTTCGGTGTAGCCAATTTTTATTCTGTGAATAAAAAGAAAAGAATGCGTGATTTAGAAAATGATTTAGAAAAAGAAATTGTAGCCCTAGAAATTGGTACGTTAAACGGACATGATACAAATAAATATATTGAGATGTTGGAAAACAAGAAAGTTCAGTTATATTTGATAAGAAAAGAAAAGATAGATGGTCTAAAGATGAGATCAAAAGTCAAATGGATGGAATTTGGTGAAAAACCTTCAAAATACTTCTTAAATTTAGAAAAAAGGAATGCAGTGAACAAACAAATAAATAGACTGATTGATAACGAAAATAAAACTATTTGTCTTCAGGAAAATCTTCAATCCGAGATTTTACGTTTTTATTCAGAATTGTATCGAAAGAACGAGGTCATTGATATTGATTTGAACACCTCTTTAAATTATGCTGATGTACCCAAGTTAACAGACTGTTTATCTCAATCTTTGGAAGGCGAGCTTACTATAGAGGAGATATATCAATCATTGTCAAATATGAAGAATTGTAAATCTCCCGGACTAGATGGGTATACAGTCGAGTTTTTCAAACATTTCTGGAAAGATATTAACTTTTTTTTGCTTAGATGCTTAAATTTTGCCTTTAAATCAGGTAGCATGTCACAGATTCAGAAACTTGGTGTGATATCTCTTATTCCAAAAAATAAAAAAGAAAGACTTTATCTTCGAAATTGGAGACCTATATCTTTATTGAATGTTACATACAAAATAGCTTCGGCGTGTATCGCAAATATACGAAGCCCCAAACCGGACATTTTTGACAACCAAAAAAAAAAAATTATCACGTACGTACGTAGTATTATTACGTACGTACGTGATAATTATTACGTACGTACGCAGTATTATTGCGTACGTACGTGATAATTATTACGTACGTACGTGATAATTATTACGTACGTACGTGATAATTATTACGTACGTACGCAGTATTATTACGTACGTACGCAGTATTATTACGTACGTACGTGATAATTATTACGTACGTACGCAGTATTATCACGTACGTACGCAGTATTATTACGTACGTACGTGATAATTATTACGTACGTACGCAGTATTATTACGTACGTACGCAGTATTATTACGTACGTACGTAGTATTCTAATTTTCATTGGTCTATGGAATCCGATATTCGCCGAATGTGGCCGACATCGGCACCCCGCATTGGCCCAACCAACGTCAGCTTGCTAGCTGGGACCATGGTTGGACCATAGTCATGCTGGTGATGATCATGACTTTTCATCGATTATAGGGCCTATATAACAGGGACTTGGGAACGATTTTTTCAGTGGGGGTGCTGAAATCTCTCCTCAAAGGTGGGGGGGACACAATAATTGAATTTTCCATAATTACACACACACACACACCTCTAAGGGCACCACACACACACCAATCAATCCTCCCCCCACACACACATATATATATATATATATACATATATATGACAGTCACTTCTTAGCTTTCTTCTTATAAAAGAACATAGATATATAATGAGATAAGTCGAGCGCGATCGAAACGCGAGCTATTTTTTGGGGGGGAAATTCATGTATTTTGTCCTGAAAAATTGAAACTCCACACTGAATGCAATATGGTTTGAACAGATAAAGAGAAATCAGGCGAACATAAGAATAAAGATTTGATCAAAATCCGACAAGGAATATCAAAGTTATTGCATTTTAAAGATTAGCATTATTCCGGTGAAACAGTTTTAAGCATGTCTTCATTAATATTCAGTGAGCAAACTGATGATGTCATATCCCCAATTGTTCCTTTGTATTTTATTATATAAAATTAGGTTTATTTGATATTTTCCCTTCAAGAACCAAAAAACAGTTGAATTGACAACTGATTTAGTCTATTAGATATTCTTTGCTGCAACTTATTTCATTATAAGGGAGACATATCATTCACACTGGTATGAAAAAATTAAACAATTTTGATTCCATGTAATAACACAAGAAACAGGATAGTGGGGATGTGATATCTTCAACCCGCAAGGGCGGAAATCCCAGAGGGGACAGGGGGACGTGTCCCCCTACCAAAAATAGTAGGGGGACACAATATCAAATGCCCCCCTACTATTTTTGTCTTTCATGGAGAAAAATACATCACTTCACAATCGAAATAATAGCTTTTGGACTAAATGACCTTACATTTTGGGTGAAAAACTTTTTTTTCTTTTTTTTATGCTTGTCAAATTTTCCATGCAGGCCCTGGTCCCTCTACCTTTGGGAAGAGATTTCCGCACATGTCAACCCACCTATTTAATATTCATGACGACATGCATATCACCATAAACTATTGCTAAACTTTAGAATTAAATAACTTAACTATTTGTTATCAGATTTTCATAAAATTGTATTTGATATAAATATTTTCAGCCCGGAGTAGCCCCAAAACAAGCTGCGTATCTGAATAAACATGCGTGCGCGTGTTTAGAGTTAGCCCTTTAGTATCTGGGCGTTGTAAATACTTTGTTTTTATTATAAAAATCAATAATGCGAGCGCGAAGCACGAGCAGAAAATATTTGATATTCCGATTTGAAAAAGGGTGAATTTAAACACTATTTTAAGTACTGTGTCGGAAAATTCTTAAGGGGGTGGGGGTCTACAAAACGTCGTTCATTTTCATTACATTTCTGTCATTCATCAACTTACCACTAGATTTCCAGGAGGTGTTGCCTATGGAAAATAACACATGCAGCACCCCCACATTTTGGGGTGCTTCACCCCCAGCACCCCCGCTTCCCAGGGCCATGGGGCAGGGCGAAAAAGACTGAAATTTGATTTTTATTGTCTGAATTGTAATTCTTTATACAAAACACGGGCGGTCGGGCTCGCCCACACTTGATTCGACATAAAACCCTCTAAGTTTCAAGTCCAACCACACCCTTGTCCCTCCCCGCTATCGAGTAGTCATGGTAGTGTGTAAACTATAATGGTTATCACGTATCGCGCGCGACTACGTCTGTATCGGCGTGCCGGAGCTTGATTGAGTCGCGTTACATGTTATAGGAGGGATGTTATTGGAATTAATATGTGAAAGACGTTGTATGATTTGCGATTGTCGGATGTGATAATTATGTACATTATAACATATATAAAAAATACAAAGGGAACCTGATTTCGTGGGGGTGCTGCCTATGGAAAATAATACACGCAGCACCCCCAGCACCCCCGCGAGTTCCCAGGTCCCTGCTATATAACCCACAATATTCATATGATAACCATTTCATTTGTTCTCGTCATCAGGCTGTGTTTTCAATTAAACCATTCCTTTCAGAAACTGCTAGAAACACATTGGCCGGGAAAGGACAATTAAAGGCCTATTATGTTAGTGTTTTGGCGAGACAGTTTTTTTCAAAAATGTACCCACACGCGACACTGGGATGAGCCCCTATTATTTTACCACCCTTTTGAAATTGCTTCGTTCTCTGCTTAAATTTGAATATGATATGGTATTAATTGATGTAAATTAAGTGAAGATGTACATCGGCGGATCCAGGGGGGTGGCGCAGGGGGCGCGCGCCCCCCCTAATATTTGAGCGGCGCCGCTCAAAAAAAAAAAAAAAAAAAAAGGAAAACAAAGAAAAGGCGCCGCTTGAAAAAATAAATATAAAGGAAAGAAATAAAAAGAAAACTACCTTTTTTCCAACAACTTCGCCGGTAGCAGTGCGCTGCCTGCATATAACTGGTGCCAATTAAGAATAATCAGCGCCACCTAAATCTAAATCGGCGCCGGACAAGAATAATCAGCGCTATTTGGTTATGAATCGGCGCAAGTCAAGAAAAATTGACACTACCAGAGTCTTAACCGGCGCCAATCAAGGATAATCAGCGCCACCTAAATCTAAATCGGCGCCGGACAAGAATAATCGGCGCCATCTGGTTATAAATCGGCGCAAGTCAAGAAAAATCGACACTGCCAGAACCGGCGTCAATCAAGGATAATCAGCGCCACCTAAATCTAAATCGGCGCTGGACAAGAATAATCGGCGCCATTCGGTTATAAATCGGCGCTGCTAGAGGCTTAACCGGCGCAGATCAAGAACAATCAGCTCCACATCTAAATCGGCGCCGGGCAAGAATAATCAGCGCTATTTGGTTATAAATCGGCGCCAGTCAAGAAAAATCGACACTGCCAGAACCGGCGTCAATCAAGGATAATCAGCGCCACCTAAATCTAAATCGGCGCTGGACAAGAATAATCGGCGCCATTCGGTTATAAATCGGCGCTGCTAGAGGCTTAACCGGCGCAGATCAAGAACAATCAGCTCCACATCTAAATCGGCGCCGGGCAAGAATAATCAGCGCTATTTGGTTATAAATCGGCGCCAGTCAAGAAAAAAATCGGCACTGCCAGAGTCTTAACCGGCGCCAATCCGGGCGCCAATCAAGGATATTCAGCGCCACCTAAATCTAAATCGGCGCCATCTGGTAATAAATCGGCGCCGGTAAAGAAAAATCGACGCTGCTTGAGTTCTTAACCGGCGCCGATCAAGAATAATCAGCTCCACCTAAATCCAAATCGGCGCCAGTCAAGCATAATCGGCGCCTCCTGGTTCTAAATCGGCGCCAGTCGATTATTAATTGCCGCTGCCTGAATCTTACGTGACGTCTGTAAAAATAATCAGCACTACTTGTTTGAATCGGTGCCGGTCAAGACAAATCGGCGCTGCCTTTGTCTTAACCGGCGCCACCTAAATTTAAATCGGCGCCGGTCAAGAATGATTAGCGTCCCCTGGTTCCAATAAATAGGCGCCGGTAGAATAATGAAGAATGGCCTATTGCCAACCAAATCTAGATCGTCGCCGGTCAGGAATGATCAGCGGCACCTAGCTGGTTATACATTTTATTGTTGAATGGTCATAATGAATAACAAAGCTTATCGCATGCCCTTACAGAGTGGACTAGGGCAGTTGCCCACAGATGTCATGAAATCTTAAATTTGTTATTTCAAGAAATCCAAGAATCATACAAAGGTGTAGAGCAAATCCTTTAATTTTGATCTTATTTTCCAACGCTTTAGTAAAAAAAGGTCAGTCACTTTTCTTCTTTACACATTCCACATTGTGCCACCTCTATGGCCTTTAGTGTAAGACAGCTACTCTAATGTTTTATGAAGATGATTCGATATTTTATTCCAAAACGTTGCTTATACCGGGAGTGTATAATTACGCAACCATGCAGACGTATATTCGTTAGACCTTACACCACTAAATATCATTTTCAATGTGTAAATACAGTTTGTCATTACCTTTGTTTTAACGTTTAAATGTTTACGCCACAAAATTTGATTTATTTTAATCTTCCATTAAGTTAAATATTATTCATCTGATCACTCAGGAAGAAGTTTAAAACAAAGATAACGATACCTATAAAACTGGTGAACTTTTTCCAAAGCTCTGTCTTGAAAGATCTCTTTCTGAATTCAACTCATAAGCATTATATCCAGTTTCATCAAAGTAATTAGATAAAAATTGCTCATCATTACAAATTGCATTAGATTTAGTGAAAAGCATCACAATATATAATTCTGTATATAGGCCTAAACATCATGTACATGAAAATTGAATGAAATTATATAAACCTGGGTTGGTGATGTATTACCAAATGATTCACGATGACTTGTAGTATCATTGTATATGCAGTGGCGTCGATCCGGGGGGGGGGCAGGGGGCGATCGCCCCACCAATGAAAATATTTGGTTTGGGAGGCAAACATATCGTTTTGCCCTCCCCCAATAGTTCCGCATGTGCAAAAATAAAATAAGATGGTAATGTTACACAGAAATCAGCAAGTGAGATAAAGCTACACAACTCGTTCTTTATTTAAAATCGTGCAAATTGTCCGCTTTACAGATTGGAATATAAACATTTTCAGCTCGCGCTTCGCGCTCGCATCATTTCTGTAGCAAAACCCCATACTTTTCATGATTAAATATATGTGAATAGAATGTCCCGTTATCAGTTCTTATCAAAAGAACTCCCGCTTCGATTTGCAATAATCTTTTATTGGATATAATCTTGTTCTCTATCAAAAACGTCCATTAAACTGTCATTTTTTCAGATCGAAATATCAAAATTTTATGCTCGCGCTTCGCGCTCGCATCTATTTTTTTTAAGATACCCATCATAATCATTGCTACCAAAATGCATAGAATATAAACCTTTCTGGTCAGAATATAAAGAAATTTTAGCCCGCCCTCGGCACTCTCGTTATCTGTGTAGTGAGATATGTATCCTTCTCATGAGTTACTACAAACAGTCCTAAACAGGCACCTTTTTCCTTTTTAAAGGTCAGTATACTATAAAAATTTCAGCTCGCGCTTCGCGCTCGCATTAATTTGTTGGTAAGATATGTGTCTCTATCTCATGAGTCATACAGATATATATATATATATATATATATATATATATATATATATATATAATGTATGTATATATATATATATATATATATATCAATTTTTCAATTTCAATTTATTTCATTCATAAAAACACATAAATATACATAGTAATAAACAAAATATCAATATAAGAATGTGGAGACAGCTTAGAAGAACCAAGTCTTATACAGTGCTGCCACCAAAATGTAAGCACAAACATTTTGAAATGGACATTTTATATATATATATGAATATATATATATATATATATATATATATATACACCTTTTCAACATTTTCTTTTATGGCGCCGGTGAAGTGCAAAAATTTGTGCGCCGCTCGGCAGTGCGCCCCCCCTTTCGCAAAAAGCTGGATCCGCCTATGATGTATAGGTGTTTAAAAAAAGAAAAACTATTTGAAGAGGCTGGTATTTAAAAAGGGAAATTCTATGCGGGAACAATCAAAGCAGAAGGCCTATTGTAGGCCCACATAAAAATTTAAAGCCTGCGGGCTTCGCGCTAGCGTGATCAGATTTCAGTAACTACCGGTATTTGAATTCATGTATGACCTTTTGGGAGATAACATTACGTACGTACGTAATAAATACTGCGTACGTACGTGATAATACTGCGTACGTACGTAATAATTATCACGTACGTACGTAATAATACTGCGTACGTACGTAATAATTATCACGTACGTACGTAATAATACTGCGTACGTACGTGATAATACTGCGTACGTACGTAATAATATTACGTACGTACGTAATAATACTGCGTACGTACGTGATAATTTTTTTTTTTTTTGGATGTCAAAAATGTCCGGTTTGGGGCTTCGTACAAATAGACTCAAAAAGGTGCTTCCTTTTTTAATACATGAGAACCAAAAAGGTTTCATGGAGGGCCGGTTTATTGGTGAAAATATTCGACTGTTATATGATTTGCTTTTGTATACAGATGTGAACGACATCCCCGGTTTATTGCTTTTAATCGATTTCGAAAAGGCTTTCGATTCGATTTCTCACAGCTTCATTATAAAAGTTTTTAAATACTTTAATTTTGGCCCATCGATTATACAATGGTTTAATGTCTTCTATGAAAATATTCAATCTTGTATTGTGGTAAATGGACACCTCACTCCGAGATTTAGAATCGAAAAAGGTTGTCGCCAGGGGGACCCATTATCTCCCTATATTTTCCTCTTGTGTGCAGAGATTCTTGGAATTTTATTTAGAAATACAAGGTGTATTAATGGAATAAAGATATCTGAACAAAATTTGAAATTGATTCAGTATGCGGATGATACTTTACTCACGTTAAACGGTACCGCTTCGGAATTGAATATCGCATTAAATATTTTAGATGAATATGCTGCAATATCTGGATTAAAAATAAATATTCATAAGACACGAGCGATTTGGATAGGGCTAAATAAAAACAAAAAAGACAAGATACTTTTTGATCGTAATTTAACATGGGTATTTGATGAATTCTTTAGATATCTAGGTATTGATTTTTGTACGGATTTGCAGAAGATGGTACAATATAATTACAACGAAAAAATTATAGAAATAAAGAGTCAAATGACATCATGGTTAAAAAGATATCTAACTGTGTTAGGAAGAGTAACTGTGGTTAAATCCTTGTTGGTTTCTAAGCTTAATTACCTCATTATGTCTCTTCCGAATCCTAGTGACGAAGTTTTAAAGGATTTAAATTCATTATTTTACAAATTCATATGGGAGGAAAAACCGGACAAAGTTTGTAGGATTCAAATGTCCCAAACATATTTAAACGGTGGGGTTAAAATGATAGACATATATTCACACTGTCAATCATTAAAGATTTCTTGGATTAGGAGAATTGTAAACGGATCAATTGATAGTTACATTCTAAGCTTTCTTACGTTATCCTTGCCAAGACTACAAGATGTTCTTTTGTATATGACATATATGGGTAGTCACTACTTTCGAGAATTATCAAAACAGACCTATATAACTCTTTCTGGAGTGAAATGTTTTTTGCTTATAGTAATTTCTTAACTATCTATTATAATAATCATGTCAATATACCTTCACATCCTTTATGGAATAATAACATAAAAATAGGCAATTTGCCAATATATATGAAGAAATGGAGTGAAAGGGGTATACGTTTCATTAATGATATTTTGGATGAAGGAGGGCATTTTTTATCTTTCAAAGATTTTCAGGATCTTTATGATGTCCAGTCAAATTTTCTTTTTTATCATTCACTGTGTGCTGCTATCAAGGAAGCCTACAAAAGGTCCACTTTCAATAGAATCCCCCAACCATTAATTCCAGATGTGCTATCATTTATTATACTAAACATAAAAAAGGATGCTCGCATATTTATTCCATTCTATTGAAACGACGAAAAACAGAAAACAAAAGCTTTCTTAAATGGAAGTGCATATTTGATCTGAACGATAAAAGGTGGGAATCCTATTGCTCATTGGGTTTTCAGTGTACCATTGATGTAACATTGCGTTGGTTTCAATATAAGGTTGTGCAACGTATATTATTTACAAATGATTTGCTTTTCAAATTGAAATTAGGTTCAGTAAACAAATGCACCTTCTGCCGAAAAGAAATCGAAACGGTTTTGCATCTATACTCGGAGTGCAGGCATGTTAATCACATTTGGAAAGAGTTAGAGGTTTGGATTAGGACCAAAACCAGTGAGACTCTACACTTTTCAGATGAAAATAAAATATTCGGATTTATTGGAAAAAACAATTGTGCACTTAATTGTATTTTTATTATAGTAAGAAAAACTGTATATGATTGTAAAATAAACAATACAATTCCTCTTTTCAGTATCATTAAATCCTCAATAATCAATTATTATCAAAATGAGAAATACATTGCCCAACTTAATTTCAAACAACGCAGATTTGACAAAAGATGGTTTCGGTTGAAAAATCTTTTTACTGTTTGACTTCAACATGTAAAATTATTTTGTTATACTTGTCAGTTCATTGTTTATATCAGTGATTGTATTATTCATTGTGCTCTGTACCTATTGATTTTTGATTGCCAATAAAATCCCTGTGGAGGGGAAAAAGATTATTTAATAAAAAAAAAAAAAAATAATAATAAGGAGAAGAACAACAGCAAAAACGGCGACAACAATAACAACACGAAGAGGAGAATAGAAGGAAGAGATAAAAGAAATAGAAAGAATAGAAGAAAGGACATATCGAAGCTTCAATCAAACTATGTAAAATAAATAATAATACCTGGTAGAGAAGAGAAAAGAACGTGGTCAGTATTCAGGCTAAATCAACCGTATAACATATCATTTGCATCTTTTCTTTGACTCTCAAGTGAAAGATATTCTTTCAATTTCCTCTTAAAATGCAAAATTTCCTATTTCCTTTATATCGTTGGGAAGGGAATTCCAATGTTTTATAGCATTGTAATAAAAGTAGTTACCAATACTACCTACCCTTTCTGGTAGGCAAAAGTTTAAATGGCTGTTTCTTGTATTATAGTTATGTAATTCGGTAACTAGATTAAAGTTTGATCCAATGTAATGATTCGATCTATTGTGATATAGATTTTATGCACGCGTGGTGCAAAATAAGCTGTTTGATCTCTTGTTGACTTCAAGAAAACCTGCTCCAGAGAGTTCGGTGTAGCCAACATGGGTTCTGGTACCAGAACAGTTAATGTATCTAACCATTTTATTCTGCATAATTTTCAACTTCTTTTTATCGAGTTCGCTTATGCCACTAAACCAAGCAGGGTTAGCATATAGTCAAATAAACTCTGAATAAAAGCAAAACAGAGGATACGCATTGCTTTTTGATCCATACAACTTTGATACATGTACAGAAATTTCAAACGGGCATTCGCCTTTTTCACGATTGATTCTACTAAAGATGAAAATGAAAGGGAACCAGTCAACTCAATGCCTAACTACTTTACAGATTCTTTCCTCTGAATTATCTTATTATTGTATGATACTTCAAATTCAAATGAAGTTTTATAATTACTTGTTGAACAAAACAGAATGCTCTCGGTTTTGCCTATATAAGTGTAACGATAATCTATTATCAGTCATCCAGTCGACACATGTAGACAGCTGTTCGCTAAGTTTTTCCTCAACAAATTTTGGGTTGGAATTTGAACAAAGTAGTACGCTATCGTCTGCATACAATAATAATTCAAAGTCAGCTTTTATACAAATAGACATGTAATTGATATAAGTTGAAAATAGAATTGGGCCTAAAATACTTCCCTGTGGAACTCCACACGTTATAGGCATAATTTTGGAACGAATATCGCGAATAGCCACTACTTGATGTCGATTCGACAAGTATAGGATTTGAACCATGCTATACAGTAGCCTGGTTAAAACCCATTATTTGTAATTTTTTCAATAAGGTGCCATGATTAACTGTATCAAATGCTTTTTGAAGATCTAGGAGTACCATCCCAACGATTTGTCCCTTAGAAATATTAGTTCTCAGATAATAAGTCAAGTGAATAAGGCATGTCTCAGTCGAATAGTCATGTCGAAAACCAGACTGCATGATATTCGTAAATCATAATCATTTTCTTTAAAATATTTTTCGATCTTAACACATACCGCCTTTTCTAGAATTTTGGATAATATGCTTAAAACACTGATAGGTCTATAGTTTTCAACAGCAGTTTTATATTTCTTCTTATGAATAGGAGTTACTTTTGCAATTTTCATATCCTCTGGGAAAGTGCTAGTAAAGATAGATAGATTTATCCAAAAAAATATGGTTTGTACAAACTCTGTGCTCCTTCTTTTAGAAATTTAGCAGGGATCAAATCTAACCCAGTGCTTTTTGATACATTTAATTTACGCAACTCATTAAAAATGAATTGATCCCTAACAGGTAATAATTCAAATTTATCTTGGCTTATACCTTTTTTTTCATAAAATTCACGAATGTTCTCACTGTCTGCACTGAAAATGTCTTTGCAATTTAAGATGGAAGTTTATCTACCAACGTAGCTGCGACATTTGTAAAATAGGAATTGAATTTATCGGAAATAGTTGTCTTATCATGACACGATTCTCCGTCAATTGAAACGACTAAGATCTTGGTCCTTAATTTCTATTTTTCTTTTTTAATCCCAAACTTTTTAGATTCTGCCAAAGTCTTTTAGAATCATTTTTATTTTCTTCTATTTTATTTTGTATTTAGGTATTCTAATTTGGCCTTTTTCACCTCTCTTTGAACCATATTTCTTAATTTCTTGTATCTTTTGGAAAGCGTATAGGCCTTAGGTTTCAAATGACTTTAATATCAAGAGGTTCCGGGAGCATTGTCGCATAATGTAAGGTTTGGGCCACGGCCCAAAGTAGTTCTGAACCAAGAATAAAAAAAAAGAGGAAATTTTAAGATATTATTTCTGAATATTTTTTTACTCATCACGCGACTGCCGCATATGGGGTGGCGGAACCTGGGGGGGGGGGGGGTGGGCAAGTGCCCCCAAAAATTCCCCGTAGGAAAAAAATATCCTTTTTCTAAAATGTAAAATTCCCTTTTTTTTCAAAATGATTGGGAGCGAGTCGCGCACAATTATAAAAAAATTATACTTTTCACTGTGGCGTACAGACCATAAAAAAAAAAGAAAAGGAAAGAGTAAAGGGCGAAATATGATTTTCTGAATATTATGTCAAAATCTATCACACAATTGGATTTTCGTAATGAAAATGTGAAAACTGTTGCTCGCTCGCAACTTAAAAAAAAAATCAAATTAACTCGATCAGTTAGTTTGGATACCGGCTTGGATCTCGAAAACACTAAGCTAGAGAGACAGTCATTTATAACGGGGGACGTCGTTTTCTCTATGAAATTTACCGACGATTTCCTATTATGACAAGTGACCCTCATTCATTTTTTTTTATATGTTTAGCGACCCTTGTTGATTCCAAGTTGGGATTATGAATAGCGGTCGACTCTTTTGTGATTCTTGATGAAGACCGTCATGGTGAATTATGGGTAGGTCCTAGATCTATGCCCCAATTCCTCCTGTGTGGTGGCGGCCTTCACACCCACCCACCCCCTTTCCCGCTGTCATGTAAAAAAACATGTAGGGTCTATATACATCTCTATGGGTCTATATTACAAAAAAGCATGATCTAAAACGGCCCCTTTCGATTTCTCACTTACGATCGCCGCGCGCTGTACGCGTACGTACGCAGCAATTACATACAGCGCGCGCTGGATTATATCTTATCATATTTTATGCATTCGAGTTTTCGTGTTCGCTGAATGAGGAATGAGAGAAATCTCGGCTTGTCATCAAGCCAAATGTCCGTCATTTTTTCATCTGTGGTTGTCCCTATAATTCGCCAAAATTCCGTCGTTTAAGAATTCCCGTGTTCGTTCGACTGAACTGTCAGTCCAGGTGAGTATATTATTTATAATTTTGTATGTTTTTCTAACTTATTTGGGGTGAGGACGAGGCGAGCCAAACGAAACTCGCCTCGTTTGGCATTGCGCTATTTTACATGTAGTATTGAGTACCGTATTGACTCTGCGTGGTAGGCCTAATTGCTTTGAGAGACGACTTCAAAAAACTGTTTTTTCTCAAGCAATTATTGAATGAATTTTCAGATTTTATGAAACAACGAATCCTCAATGATATTTTGATGTTATAACTTATTGAAATAATGGAATTGATTGCCTGAAATTATATTTTTGATCGTGCTTTGTGGGCTCGCTGACATCTGCGACCGGAACTATTTTCATTCACGTGTTGTGCGGGCATATGGCCAAGAGAAATCGGAAATGATTCGCCCAATCGCCGGGCCAGTCAGTCGGCAAGCCCTCAAAAAGTAGCTTCTTTTATCCAAATGATATTCATGACGAGAGGGTTTTTGAATTGTTAATGAGATTGGTGGGGACGAAAACACCTCTTTTTATTAGGCCCTAGGGTAGGATGGAATTCCTGGAATGCTTGATGTCATTTCAGAAATGGAAGTTCTTTGCTAGTCACAAAAATCTCCCTCTGGAGTCCTACATAGTACATGTACATTACATTTACATTCCAAACAGACAATTTTATATTAAATCAGTTTCTAATCAATATTAATTTTGCTAACAATACTTCATAAAATATATTTATTCAAACCTAATACATTTATAATATTATTATTTAGGAATTTGCAGGTTTTTTTTCAAAGTTAAACAGATCTTAACATGGCATATTTAAATTGATGTATGTCATTCATTGCCCCACTCGAAGTGGGGCAGAAGGATTATTGTCACAGTTATTCAGTTAATTATTACTGCCCCTGGCATTCCAGTGGTTAATCTCTATTTCTACTAAGTATTGTTCATTCTTTGATCTTTGAAGTGTTTGCGTTCTTAATGTGATTTTCATTTTGCCAAATAATGAATTATGATAATAATAATAATATATATTGTTTACATTGTTATTTCAGGGTGGGCATTGTAACAAGTACTGGAGCACTGAGCCTGGCGGCGCACTTTACCGAGACCAGTTAGACGTTAACTTCGAGCCTGAGTGGGAACCTAGCTGATATTTACTGGGTTCAATCTGGTTCCAGTTTGCTATGTGAGTACAATTTGTATTCCATTCACTCATGTATACATCATAGAGCAGTCAAATGCTCTCTGGCATACTATATCTGATGCAGCAATGAGATCTATTACAATCCCCTTTTCCGTGTGATACAATACCAAAATTTGAACTTCTCATTTTTGTAATGTGCTTGGACAGATATGAATGATACAGTGATACACCTTCTCTAAATTATGTTGGAACAGATTCACATATTTTGTTCATTGTTTGTTTATTGTTGGAATGGCATCTGTTAAAAATCACGTACTACTATATCTCGAGTGTGAATAAAATCTTTTCTAAACATGTGTTTAATTTTCTATACATGTGTTTAACATGAGGGAAATTAAGGGTAATCTATGTGTGCTATTCAGTTTCAGTAATTTCTTATGAGATTAATACTATTCCAAATGTGGCACAAGTTACCTGGTTATTCACAATGTCTATTTCTTAATACTTTTTTCCTTACAGCCTTCTTCGAATTTCCTAGCACATCCCTTGACTTTGGCCTCGATTTGTGGACTATTTTATCAATCTCTTTGCTCAAGCATTCTTAAAGGAACTGTTACCATAATGGAACAACTTAATGCTAAAAGCCTGAAAACCGAGCTGTTTGACAGCTCAGAAATGACTCTCAAGGATATCATTGTATCTAAGATCAACGATCCCACGATGAGAGAGGTACGTTGAAAATGAAATAACTTATGGATCATGTATTTTATGTATTCATTGTAATCTGTTATTTTTAATTGTGAACTCGTTAATTTTCAGACGTTTTGATGATCATTTGTTATTAAAGCCGAATTGAATGTGAAATTTTAATTTGAATAACATGACAGGGCTCAAATTAACCCAAGGACATCCTAGTCCATGGTCTCTGATGTCCCCAGAATGGCATTGATGACCATCTAAATCCGTCTACTTGAGGCCAAAATAAGTGCTCTTTTTCCTGTATATATATTAGTGACCTGTGGTAATCCAGTGCATGTGTTTCAAAAGAAAAGTACATTTACTATTGATGCCCTTTTTTAATGGCCTTGGCGATGGATGCCTCCTAAAGTCAGCACTGCCTTCCCTTTTAAAGGTAAATGCTAGTTTTGGTAACGATATCAAAATGAGTTCGTACAGAATCCATTGAAATGACCACCAAAGTGTCTGTTTGTATAAATAAAACGCATGTGCCAAAGGATTCTGGAAGAAATTGTGTAATTGCTGAGAAATCAGCAAATAAGCACAGGATTCGGGTAGAGCGTCGGGCCCGACGCTCAAAGCAATAATTATACACTGTCCCACGTGCGCTTATCTGTGTTGGGGAAGTTCAGTCTGAACATTTTTCAGCGTAGATTGCAAGATTTCACAAAGTTCAGTTTATGTAACTGTACCAGATCTAGATCCTCGATGATATACATGTACTGACAATTAAGCCTGGTTTTACAGACTTTCTAATGAAATCAGTGTTTACTGCAACTACTGGAATTTCTCTTTAAGTGTTTGAATTCTTACTTTGAGCTCTGACATGGCAGTGATATGAATCCAGATGACAGAGAAATGTTTTTTACATTTCACCTAAAGGATTTCAGTGTTAGTAATGCTGGATATTTAGATGCACTAAGAATATAAGTAGCAGATTGTGCTTACAAATAAAAGGAAATAAGTATACATTCATGTTTTTGATTAAGAATGTACAATGAAAATTGGGAGGAAGAAAGATTTTCTTGTATTAGAAGTAATGAATGTAGGCATACAGTTTTGTTATTCTCTGAAAAAAAGTCAAAGTACATTATAGTGACTCATTATACTAAGCGCTTAGAAACACCATGTATTAAGCGCTATATAAATACAATATATTATTATGATTATTATTATTATACTTGAAAAAAATTTCAGAAGATATACTGGTTTCAGTCTGTTTTCACTTTTAAGTAGAAAAAACCCTGTGTTTCTCTGTGTGAGGAAAAATTATGGAGAAGGGGATGCATATCGGTAGTGAGTTTGTGAGGCCTAAAATATTGTCATGTTGCCCTATTTCAACCGACCCAAAAATGCGAAAACAAGGTGTTATTTATTTTATTTTTTTTGCAGACCCAAAATACACACATGCAATGTTTTTGTGAGAATATGTTACAATGTGGGTGAAGAACTTGCATTCAAGGGCTTAAAAAAGCTCTTATACTTTTGACTGCATAAATGTATCATCACATGCATAATTTTCTGTATGCAGCACTGCATCAAAGGTATTAAAAGAAAAAGAAGGAAAACAATCCAATCCATCTCTCTGATTTTGGGCCTCATTTGGGCTTGACGAAATAATACAGCTATTGTAATGTTGTATTGTTGTCATTGTTAGGATGCTGATGATGCTTTTTTCATTGGAGACCTTGGAGATATCATCCAGAAGCATCGCAAGTGGCTCCGAAATCTTCCAAGAGTGGAGCCCCATTATGGTAAGCAAAAGATAAAAACTTTGAATGTGAAAGACATAAAAGAGGGGTTTTTTTACGGGTTCTGTCTTTGTAAAATATTTTTTGTAGTAAAAATTGATTACTCTCCTACATAGCTTTCCCAGAAATTAACATCAGTTCTAACCCCAGGCTTCAGTTCCGAGGGGAGTTGAGTCTGCTGGTACTTAACAACCAGACTACACACCGACAGTGTAGCTCTTTTCATGTCCATATAGTGCATGGAGCTAATGTGTCCAGTAGCATGATTAAAGGGGAAGTTTACCCTGACAAAAAATAGCAGAAAAAATAAGGGTTAGGAATATCCATCAAAAATTTAAAAAAAAGTTAAATTAGAAAATTTGTTGATATGTGACATATGCGAGTCGTTTTCCCAGATGATATGTGGTTAAAAATTCAATGAAATGTCATTTTTTATAAAAAAAAGAAAATTGCTTTTAATGTAGCTTCTCTTAGAAATCAACAGACAAATTATTTCACACCTGCTCCTGAAAGAAAAAAGAAAAAGGAAGATTTTGCATCAGGAAGCATTATAAAATTTGATATTATTCATTTTATGTTACTTAACATTTGTTGCAGAGCTGGTCATGATGACATATACCAAAATCTTTAAGTTCTAGTAACTCTCTAATCTTTGATGGATTTTCTTTACACCTGCATCAATATTTTTTCTTTTATTTTCACAACAAACTTAACTTCAGCTTGAACTCTTTCCTTTAATATCCCCCTCTCTCTCCTTCCCCCTCTTTCTATACCCCACTCATTTTTTCTGTTTCTCAAATCAACTTTTTGGTTTTCTTTTTGTTACCGAAACTTAATCTGTGAAGGGGGGATAATTCTGTGATCAAAAGATAAGAGAGGCCAGATCAGGGTCTTTCAGAAATTCAGGTAGACTTGATTACTAGACTCTGATGCCCAAGCCTATTAACTACATACATGTAGAATCTGAAATGAAATTACATGTAAATGAATAATTTCAGTTGTAACTGTCTCAATCAAAATGAGTTTGAACAGAATCCAATGAAATTCCCTAATCACCCAATTAGTTTGTATACTGTGTACTGGTATGTAATAAGATATGTGCTAAATGATTGTGGTAGAATATTTGTAATTGCTGAGAGAATGAGCAATGTATGTATGCAGGGCATTGCAACCAGGTCATTTAAGAAATTATCTTTATTATAGCAATGCTACATTTTTGTACCAGGAGCACTGAGCTTTGGTTATAAAACCATGTCCAATGCATTGAAATGTATTTCTTGTATCTTGTATTTCTGCATGTTATATTACACTGTACTGCATACATGACCATAATTCCTTTTATACACACTGTAGGGTCTACATGTACATGACAGTACCATCACATATGCTATGCTTGTTTTCTTTACAAATAAGAATTTCTTTGCTTGCTTGATTATATGACTATGTTTACGAAGTTGCAGGTATCAGAAATCATACATGTACGTACGTTACATACCCGACTTAGGCCCCATTGCATAAAAGTTCCTATTATAGTAACTTTGCCATCCAATGGTAACTGTCATGGTAACCATTATAATTAGCCAATCAGAGTCAAGGATTTTAGGGAAGTTACCATTGGATGGCAAAGTGTATCAGAATAGTAACTTATGCAATGGGGCCTTGGTCTGTTTTTTTGCAAGAAAACAAAGAAATAAAAATTTGGGACGTACATGTACCGTATGTATTTCCAATCCCATTTCTGACTGCAAGACTAAACTGTCAACTAGCTAGCATGTTTATTATTTTCTAACAGTTTGAAAAGAGATTCTAAATTTTTTTTTAAAGTAATATAACTTGTGTCATAATATTTTGTATATACCCCAGACAGTGAGTAACTATTCAAGCTAATTAGGTAGAATATCAATGAGAGCTTCATAGCTTGAGGAGAAAATGGGGTTTGAAGTTTGTTGTTCCCTCAAGCATGAACAAAGTATTGTGCAAGATCCTTTGAAACTTCATGTACCGGTAGTTGTTAACACCAGGCAAAGGGTTTTTATATAGTGAATTATGTGAATTATATTGGAGTTTCTAACATTCCAATTTTTTCTTCCGTTGAGCTTTTGTCTAAATTTGAAGGATGTTTATCGCGCTCTCTATTTATTTCTATTGTAAAAGGGCCCTTATAATCTTTACAATTTTTAGTGATATCTAAAAGCTGGAAACACAAATTGTATCCCTGACATTTTCAAGCCATTCCATCCTTGATAGAGGGATTTACATGTGTAAAGCAAAAGGGGGGAAAATACCCAACTTTTACTTGTGACCGGAATCCCAACTTCATTAATTTCCATGTAAATTTACAAAATACATCCACTGAAATACATATAATTTAAGGACATCCGCATTTGCCTTATTTAGTGATGAAGTAGAACAGTGACCATCACTTTTGAGGGATTAACTAAAAATATTGGTTAACATGGCAAAGGTCTTGTTAAAAGAAAAAATCTTAAATTTTGATTTACAGTATCTTTTAAATATTTAATATTGTTCATATCAATCATATGGAAAATAAAAACAACTGGAAGGGAAAGAAGGTGAATTTGTGCCGACACTTTCAAGCAAACTAGGAAATAATTTCTTATATTTTAGGGGTGATTTTTTTTGCCATATTGGGGCTATCGCGGATTTTTGGAGGGCTATTTCTTTCAATTTTAGAGGCTACTTTTTCAGGGTAACAAGCAATTATGCAGTACAAGCAAATATCATTATTCTGCTATAGTTAGAACTTAGAATATTGATTTTCTAAATAATCTTGAATATTGTTTGTGACAGATCTTGGGGGGGGGGGGGATTGTAGAAAGAATGGTCACCCCAAAGCATGCATTTTGGGAGGAATTTTGCATTCCATTACTATAGCCAATGCCATAAACTTTACATATATCTTTTCTTTCCATAACAGCTGTGAAATGCAACCCAGATGTTCATGTCCTGAAGCTTCTTGCAGCCTTAAACATTGGCTTTGACTGTGCCAGCAAGGTATGCCAATCAGATAGACAACTCTGATAAAACATCCCTACCTGCATTTATTCATAACACTGGATTTTGATGTTTTGTTTTTGCTCAAATGAACGAGCATTTTATACGGGGGGGGGGGGGGTCAAAAGACAAATTAATTGTATGATGACATAGATGACTTTGGTAAATGTTAATAGTATGTAAGGGGGGGGGGGTGAAACATAAATTATATGACAACAGAGATGAAAGTAGTAAACGTTACTGGTATAAAACTGTCTGTCTGGGGATTAGAGCCCTCACAAATCTAGCTCTATAAAAGCTTTGAAAATCTGAGGTTATTGTCCTGAAAACTAATTACTGATGTTTATTAACTAACTGAATTGTATTACATATCAAATGCTCATCATCTTGGTTTGAGTTTGAGAGCTATTAGATTATAGCTGAAAGATTTATTTACAATAAATGTACAGTAGAGAATCAAAGGTACAGGTGATGTATGCATCAGTGCTCTTGGTCTTCGATGATATTCCTCTAAGTGAATTCAGATAGTTTATAAATTTTTTTTCAAGCTGGCCCTATTCACTTCTTCCCAATCAGCATATTACATTTCTAAATTGAATGTAGATATATCTGAAATGAGAATCATTGTGTTAAGTTTGCCAAGAATATTAGAAAAAAAAATTGTTATAAAGGTTATTGTTGCTTTGAAGATTGTTTCTTGCAAGCGATTTTATTTATTTTTTTGTTATCAACAATAGATCATGCACTTGGGCTGTCACGCTGTGTACAAAATATGTAGAATTTTTTCCTTTTCCTGTTTCTCTGTGTTAAATGGGCACTGGCCAAACCTGATAATGTAGACCATGCATAATGAAAGGTGGAACCATCACCCATATTCTATTCATCCTGCAGAATGTGATAGGTATTTCATTTCCATCCATTTTCAGCAATGCTAAACTATTTATAGACATTTAATGGCCATAAGCAATGGTTCCTACCCGTTTAAAGCCGTGTACAGCAAATTTTCAGCCATTTACAAACAATTGTAAGCCCTGTCTAGCCATCCTCTGACCTTAATCTCTATCATCTCCTCCCCACAGACTGAAATCCAGGAGATTCTCAAGATTGGTGTGTCTCCATCCCGGATCATCTTTGCCAATCCCTGCAAACAACGATCCCATCTCAAGTATGCAGCCGATAATGATGTACGTCTTATGACCTTTGACAACGAAGCAGAGCTGCTCAAGGTCAAGAAGGTCTTCCCTGATGCCAAGTAAGTATTACGTAATTTACCATCAGTGTGTTAAGTAGGCTCCCGGGCTCACCACTGGTACTGCTAACGTTTGAGGTCAACAGGTCAATATTTTGATGTAACACGTATAAAAACTGGCAACTAGCCATTCCTATGTACAATTTTTTAATCTGGAGCAAGCATGATCATGAAGAAAGGGGATGCATCCTTCCATGTAACGTCATTGATGAAGCAATTGCAGTGGCACTACCATATCTTTGTCCAACTCCAACAACTGTCTGCAGGGAGTCTATTCAAAAGTCATGCTGAGCATGTTACAACTCCCTCTTGTGTGTCAGTGCATTGGTATTACTTTAAAGGGGAATCCAGCCTTGGCCATAAAATGTTTTGTTGGGAAGGAGAAAAATAAATTAAACAGAATGGTGAAAGTTTGAAAGAAATCGGACAAGCAATAAGAAAGTTATAGCTGCTTTAAAATTGAGATCACTAATAGTATGTACATTTCAAATTGGCAACTGGGTAAGTAAGTTATGACAAGGGCAAGGACAACTTTCCCATAGGCCATGTACTTTATTATCAGGGATTTGTGGTTTTCTCCTAAGTACCCATTCCCCTGGGGCAGTAATCTAAATATAACCTAGGTAGTATATTGTTTAATGTCCTCATGAAAGAAAAATATAATTTGAAGTAAAACTTTGGGGAAAAATGACATTTTAGCCATAATATGTATTGGAGTACATGGAAGAGTAGTCCTTGCCTTACATCACTATGACATCCCATATGCGGCCAATTTGAAGTCTCCATGAGTATAGTGATTACTAATATTTACAACTTTTAAAAATTCATAACTTTCTTGTTGTTTGTCCAATATTGTTCAAACTTTCACCGATCAACTTGTCTGATTTTTCTTTTTCTTATAAAAACAAGTTTTTATTTGGGTTGGATTCCCCTTTAAATTTTTGAATACAGTCATATATATCATTAGTATCACACATACCCCCGAATTGTTATAATGATAGACACTTACATAGCGCCATCTATCTACATGTAGATATAATCTATTCCGAGGCGCTTTGTTATTACTATTAATAATACCCAAATTTAAAATGAGGTGCGTTTTAGCTCAGTGCATTCTAGGAATTAATCCTGCCGGGTACCCATTCACCTCACCTGGGTCGAGTCCAGCACAATGTGGATACATTTCTTGCAGAAGGAAACACGCCATGAGTGGGATGTCCTTCTGATTGAAAGATGGATGGTTGTTTTGATCTCTTACAATGTATTTGGCGGGTACAATGAAATTGCGGAATTATTTTCCTGGAATCGCATTGCAATTTGAACTACTTGTTTTTATAACTGCCAAACAATGTATCAATTTTTACATAGGACTACATAGTTTTACATAGTTGAAAGCTGTTCACTTACATCCAGAAATGCTAATCTAATTTGAGACGTAAACTTATTCCCTGAACATACATGAAATGAACCTTGTTTTATGTTCTGACTTGGACAGGCTTGTTCTTCGTATCCTGACTGATGATTCCACTGCCCAATGTCAACTGGGTCTCAAGTTTGGCTGCCATCCCCGTCATGCTCCTGCTCTGCTTCGTACCGCCCAAGACTTGGAGCTTGATGTCGTTGGAATCAGGTAAGAACGACAGAGAAGGGTCTTGTTCAGAATTTTGTTTTATGCTATCAATCTATTAAATAATTTGAATTCATTATATAGTAAATACACTTTATGGCTTTCAACCCAATGAATAAGATCGATCAATGCGATCTTATTTACTGGGTTGAAAGATATCAATTGTATTTACAACATAATGAATCTCCCCAGCAAGTCTTTAACATTCCAATCTGATTTGTGCTTATGACATTGACATTTCCATTGATTTTCTTGGGGGGTAAAACAAAAATGCTCAGGGTCATTTTGCAAAGAAGTAACTCTTTTGTTAACTTTGCCATCTAATGGGAGTTACAATGGTGACAATGAGCAATAGCCAATCAACATCAAGGATTTCATGAAAGATACCATTGGACTGGAATTTCATCTAAGCCATTGGGAATAATATTTGCAAACAAGCATGCATGCTAAGAAGAGGCAAGAAAACAAATGGAACATTGAAACAACTAATGACTAAAAAAAATTCTTCTGTTTTTGTTTTTTGCCATGACAGCTTCCATGTTGGCAGTGGATGCCGCGACCCCATGACCTACATCGAGTCTATCCGTAATTCCAAGGAGCTTTTTGACTTTGGCAATGACCTTGGTTTTAAGATGAACCTCCTTGACATTGGAGGGGGATTCCCCGGCCAGGATTCTGCACCAATCAAATTTGAGGAGGTAAGTAGCAACATGGATTTTAAATTTGACAATTAGATTTCGTAGGGATCTTATCAATGGGCTCATATTTCTTTTTTTTATGCCACTTCTACAGAACATTCCAAAATTCATGTGAGACCGTTTACAGCCCATCATCATGTCCCAGAATTTGAAGATTTCAAGATTGAATCTCTTTGATAGAATGTTTGTCAGTTATTATCTCCATCAGATAAACTTAACAGAAGCAAGTCCATAAGGAACTTGATGGAAAAAAGCGATAATGACTGATAATTTTGATTTTTTACTGAGGCTGGAGTGTATCAGTTTCTTCCATTTAGGAAGAGTCAAGCTCAAGTAGTTATTGTATCTTGTTGATATTTTGTACTCAATTTATGTTTCTTCCCGTTAGTTTGCGACAGTCATCAACCAAGCCCTCGCGGAGAACTTTCCCGTAGGTAGCGGAGTACGTGTGATTGCTGAGCCCGGCCGTTTCTACGTCGCCTCTGCCTTCACCTTAGCTGTCAACATCACTGCTAAGCGAATGGTAGCCAGAGATATCCCCACCTTCAAAGTCCACGAAAGTGAAGGTAGGCTTTTTTTTGGTATTGGTGGTGATTTTTTACCTGATTGCTAAGAAAGCATGAATGCTTGTAAGCAAGCAACCAGAGTACCGACGGCTTAAGGTCCTCTCCGAAGGACCTGGTACTGAGGATTAATGCCTTACCAAAGGGGTAGCGCACCAAGTGGGAATCGAACCCGGGTCACCGGAATATGAGTCCCCCGCTCTACCGACTGAGCTATCGCGCCTCCACAAAAATATTATGAGGTTGGGTGTGTTAGGACTTTTATTGGTGGGGGGGGGAGCAAGTTTATTCTTGTTAGAGAATTTAATTCAGAAAGCAGAAAGAGATAGCAAAAAGCATGTTGCAAAATCTCATTGCCTGCCTCGTTTTGCTTTGTTATGTTAGTAGTAGATCTACAATAATTAATAAGTTTCATTCTTCCTAGAGTATTGTCTGGATGTGTGTAAATATTACAATCAACTCCTAATAAGTCCAAGTGACGTAATTCGTAATATTTGTTCGTGTTTCAGATAAGTCTCGATGTGTATAGATTTTATGGAACCTGATACTGGTCAACTTTTTAAGTTAGAGGCTATTTTTTTTTGTATAGTTCCTAACGGAACTAATCACTTCATTCTTGAAATCCCAGTTACATAACCTGATTATCTATCAACAGTACAATGGCTATTCCATGAAGTATTCACCATATTCTGCATCCAGCCATTAATTGGTCTATTCTTACTTCACTTAGCAAACTGCTGAAGCAATGATAATTTGAGAGCATGACAACTCATATTAACTACAAACAGACAAATTAATTCAGGAAGTTCCCAACTTATGCGTGGTCGGTCTCGCATACCTTACAGAATTACGCACGAGTATAATGGGATTTTCTTTTAATTGTTTCACTGACAGATATTGTGGCCAACACCATATCTCCCTCCAAGTGCGATGAGCCTGCCTTCATGTACTATGTTAATGACGGTGTCTATGGCTCATTCAACTGTCTTCTCTTCGACCATGCTGAAGTCGAAGCTACCCTTCTGAAGGTGAATATTTGGTTATCCATGCAGTCTGTCATCAGTGTCTCCTTATGTTCATTCATTCAGCCCCCTCCCTCTTCTCAAATCAACAATGCATTTATTCATTCACAATTTACAAGGCCAAGAACATGGACATTGTCATCAATTTGTGGTATCCTATAAGTTCCATTGGTGGCATCGGATTATTGAATTATACAGTGCGTCCCAGAAAAAACGAAACCGAGATTTAGCGATGATTTATCATAACTTAATCACAAATAAAATAGACAAATGACCTACCAATGTAAAGCTTAGAATCTCCTCTTTCATCTGATATTACTTAGATTATTTCTCCTTCACGCATGAGTGAGCAAAAACAATTTGAAGAGGGGATACCAAAAAGTCATTTGGCGGGTTGTATCTGAATTTCAAAAAGAAAACCACATTTTCCAAAAGTTCAATATCTGCTCTTTAATTTGATACCTCAATTACAGAAAATGGTCAAGAAATAACAAAGTTCTGGTTATTTGAAATAAGGCTTGAATTTCAATAATTTCATTAAATGAAGAGGTTTTACAGGCTAGCGTTCAAACTCACTAGGCACTCCGTTTTGTTGACGATCAGCCATGCATTGAGTCTTTTGTTAACCATGCGATAGCTTCTGTGGGAAACCGGTGAAAACAGTTTATTTAATGAAATTATGGAAATTCAAGCCTTATTTCAAATAACCAGAACTTTGTTATTTCTTGACCATTTTCTGTAATTGAGGTATCAAATAAAAGAGCAGATATTGAACTTTTAAGACTTGTGATTTTCTTTTTGAAATTCAGATACCCCCCGCCAAATGAGTTTTTGGTATCCTTTCTTCAAATTGTTTTTGCTCACTCATGCGTGAATCAGGAATAATCTGAGTAATATCAGATGAAAGAGGAGATTCTAAGCTTTACATTGGTAGGTCATTTGTCTATTTTATTTTTCATTAAGTTATGATAAATCATCGCTAAATCTCGGTTTCGTTTTTTCTGGGACGCACTGTATATTAAAAAGAGAGATTTTAAAAGTGAGAGAGAAAATGCTTGATATTTCGGTTCCATGACATTTGCTCGGGCGACAATCGCTCTGCTGTGAATTCTACACATGAATGAAATTGCCAACTTCAACCCTGGATTTAACACTATACCCTGTCCTAAACCTATCCCTAAACATAAAATAAACCCTAAAATTGCAACCCGAACCTTATCTATTAGACAAAATAAAGCCCGTAGCAGTTGTGGCAGGAGCAAATGTCGTGTCACCGATATTTCAGTGTAACAAAGTCATGTTGCTATCATGTTATGCAGGCGAGAGTGGTAAGGTGATCCATTTGTTTTGTTGATATGATGACCCAGGAATTGCCGTCTGAATTATTCTATGATGGTTCAATCCAACCCTGATCAACAAAATGAACAAAGTTTTGAAAAATCTCTTGCAAGTTTTCATCAATTGTATCTTGGTGATAATATATGTCAATTAGGAATAAAGATATTTTTTTCCCGGGGGGGGGGGGGGGCAAGATGTGTAATACGTAAAACTAAAGAAACTGAATGCAAGGGAGTGAAGCAACCAATCTTGTCATGGCGGCACTTTTGCATTTTCTGAAGTGACATTGAAGGATTTTTTGCACACTTTTGGCACCATCACCCCCATCCCCCTTTCTTGCTGCCATTTTAGGGACCAATCTTTCTATCTGATTTATTTCATTCCATTGCCAGCTTGACTAGCAGATTGGGATCTTTGTGAAATGTTCTCTCATCATTATAAAACACATTAGATAGATTGTAACGGGTGACTTTGGTAACTTTTTTAGGAGCGTGTTGGGGATGTCCAGATGTTCTCCACCAGTATCTGGGGGCCATCTTGTGATGGTTTGGATCGCATCATTGAGAACCATCTCATGCCGGAGCTGGAAGTTGGAGAATGGCTTATCTTTCAAGGTACACTTTATTCTTTGTATTTCCCCTTATTTGTTGAAGTCTGAACATTTTTTTTAATAGATTATGAAAAGCAAGTGTTATTTTGACTTTTCTAAGATAAACCTCGTCTAAATGAAACAGATCTGTAGTCCTAATGCAGGTCTGTATGTATGAAATATTGGTTAATAATGTATTTTTTTAGAGGTGTTATTTTTTTTAGAGTGTGTCCTCACAAAAACTTAAATACTTGAATTTATTTGTGTAACAAGAAAATTGAATGCAAGTAGGACAAGCTAACCTCATACAAATTTAAAGCTTGGAAGAACTTTGCATCCAAAGCCAAAAGGTTATATGTATGACTAAAAGTATTGTAGAGATTTTTTTATCTTAGGCAATAAAAACTGCTTATCAATCAAATTCTTAACAAAATTAGCACAAATGTGAGTTTATTCATTAATTTTTGTTGGTCAATTTCTTTAGAGAATCGAACAACAATTTGGTATATCCTCTTACCATGTGTAATCACTAGATTAAGATATTGCTGAAGTTTGTTTCACAGTGTTAGAACGAGTCTGAAGATCGATTTATCTTCTTTGATTCTGAGCACTGAACTGCCATGATTGTTGATATGATGACCCAGGAATTGCCGTCTGAATTACACAATGATGGTTCAATCCAACCCTGATCAACAAAATGAACAAAGTTAATTCTTTTGGCAGAAACAAAAATCAGTGGGGCTCGTTAAAGGACAAGTCCAGCCCAACATAAAGTTGATTTGAATAAAAAGAGAAAAATCCAACAAGCATAACACTAAAAATTTCATCAAAATCGGATGTAAAATAAGAAAGTTATGACAATTTAAAGTTTCGCGTAATTTCACAAAATAGTTATATGCACATCCTGGTCAGTATACAAATGAGGAGACTGATGACGTCATCCACTCACTATTTCTTTTGTATTTTATTACTTGAAATATGAAATATTCTAATTTTCCCCTCATTGTCAAGTGAAACAATGATTAATTCCTCCCTGAACATGTGGAATTAGCATTGTTTAATACTATATGGTTTAGTCAAGTTGATCCTTATTGACAAATCTGTAAAAAAAATGAAATAATGTATAATTCAAACAATAAAAAACAAAAGAAATTGTGAGTGAGGGACATCATCAGCTGTCTCATTTGCATGTCACTGAGTTGTGCATATCACTGTTTTGTGAAAAATAAGCGAAACTTTAAAATGTCATAACTTTCTTATTCTACATCCGATTTTGATGAAATTTTCAGCATTCTGCTAGTTGATTTTTTTTCTATTTATTCGAATCGACATTTTTCTGGGGTGGACTTGACCTTTAAAAAAACCCCACTGTTTGTAAAAGCCCCTCTCACAATTGGTGGTGCGACTGGTTACAACCGTTGTGCTTGTGTGCAACATATATTGTGACCAAATGATCATAAATGATTGCACAAGCCATTGTGAAAGCCCCTTTAGGTAGAATTACAAAAAAAACTGTCATGTGGGAGGCCAAAACTGAGTTCCCAATCATTTTTGTCCCTTGACCATTGTGCTAACTGTTACATATGGAGATGATGATCAAGATTTGCAAGGTTCAATTACACTTTAATACAATTCTATTCCAGCATTTGGCTAAAGTTATTTATACTGTGTTACAGTGACTGATAAAAACATCTCAACTTGCTGTTTTGCATTTCATATTTCAGTTGTTCATTAATTAAGTCATGCCAAACTTCCTAAACTGCCTTTATGACCCCACCCTCCCTAGTCTGCATGCACAGACCCTGATTGAAACTTAAGATCAACAAGTGTGTCTTCAAACAAGACTAGCACACAATATAAAACTAGCACACATAAAAAAACAAAAAACATCAAATTTTTTCCCCAAAACCTTGTACAAAAACGATCAAATTACCATCTAATTGTGATTTCTTGCATGGTCAGCCCCCCTACTTTCAAAACTGTTCCGCCGCCCCTGAATTATAAGATAAAATCCTAATGAAACATCTTTTGGTCCGGTATAGTTCATATTTATTATCCACCTGTTCTTTCTTACAGATATGGGAGCCTACACTATGTGTGCCAGCTCTGAATTCAACGGCTTCAAACGACCCATCTTATATTCCATCATATCCAAGGAATATATGTAAGTAATGCGTAACCCATTAATGTAAAAACTTTGTAATGAATTACACCCTGTTGGATGTATGTTTCATGTTGTTCATTAATGTGGAGCGTTGTGGCCCAGTGGATTAGTCTCCGGACTTTGAAACAGAGGGTCTTGGGTTCAAATCCCAGCCATGGCGTAGTTTCCTTCAGCAAGAAATTTATCCACATTGTGCTGCACTCAACCCAGGTGAGGTGAATGGGTACCTGGCAGGAATTTATTCCTTGAAATGCCACAGCGCTGTAAAAGGCTGCGGGGCTTAAGCCAGGGTAATAATATCCAAGTCCTTTGGAAGGGTATAGAGACGTTATTTATGTGTTATGCGCTATACAAGAACTGACTTTTATTATTATTTCATGTGTGCCAGCAATGCAAGATTCCTCCATCACAAAATCATGTTATGGTATCGCACACTTACGAGACTAGGGTCAATCTCTCTTGCGTAGGTCATTCACAATGAATTGAGATGATTTGGAAGATACTAAGGAAATTCACCAGAAACCAAGAGTAAAATATATATGGTCTCACAAATATAGCAATTTTGTTTTTGATGCAGATTATTTGAAAACGATATCTAAGCAGTTTCAATTCCGTATTATCTTTCTGTGCCAGCTTTTTACTCTTGAGTTTCAAAGTCTCTCGTTATGTTTTGGTAAATCCCCCAAAATGTATAGCTGGCACTATTTAACTTGTACTTATATAAATGTTTACATCCTTCATATGTTAGGGTGTAGATGATTTGAAATTTGGCATGATTTTTTATTAAATTTCATTTTGATAGAGATCCTGACCAAAATAAAAATGAGATATCAGTCCTTCACGTATATAATTTTGTGGAGCTCAATAAATCACTCTCATTTTTTTGAGGAGCTCAATTGAGCTCCTCAGAATCTCTCTCCTTGAGGAGCTCAAATCAATTTGATGTATGCTAAATTGTAGATTTTTATTAAAATTTCAAATGCAATAGCTGTGTTGCTATTAATTAATCTGTGGTGAAACTAGGCCTGGGTCATTACGTTTACAAAATATCGCGCTCCTGCTTTCAAAAAATTACAAAAAATTGCTAAAATTTCACATTTTACATCTTTAAATCCATGAAATGGTCATCTGTTTTCCATGATTCCTTGAAATTATTTTGATTTAGTCAAAAACTATCAGGAAAATGAAGAATATTCAGCTCTTTCTTGACTCTGATTGATGATGTTACAAATGGTAAATATTGTAGTCCCACATGTAGACTTCCATGGTGTTGCAACTTTAACTGAAAACGATCTTTGATCGTTTGATCATTATTGATCGTTTTACACTTGGTCAACACCATGAAAATTTTTTAATGAATTTATGTTTCTCCCATATCCCCAGGTCCATCGTAGAGCGCATCACTGACCAGCCTAAGCCACGTAACAGCTGCAAGGCTTCCTTCACCCAGCTAGCTACATCACCACCAAGAGGCTTCTTTGATGAGAACAGCTGTTTGGTTGATCTCCCAGACCCACCCTACGATGACATCTACGGTTTGGTGGATGGGGGCGCCTGCAGAGAGATCGCTGCAGAGATTTGACAGTTTCTCAACAACAAAAACATATCCAGATACCCAAGATCCTAAGTCTCACTCTGATATTCTTGATCGGTAGCAGTTGGTTTCCTTAACAAAAGAATGTCATTATATTATTCTGTAATGTCATGCTTTATACTTTCACGTTTTCCTGTGATATATATCCATGGTAGTTTAAGTTGTGATTAGCTCCTTTAAGAATGCTTGATTGATGTGCGTTATTTATCCCTCCATATCAAGTTCCTTTGTCTTTTATTAGGCTATATGATCTTAAAGAGAGTAATTGCCAAGATGTGTTACTTGCTTCATTACATGTAACACATGTTGAAAGCCACTTTCTTTCTGAACACAGAGTAACTTAGCAGTTCTTTCCTTTATAATTATATGTATGTATATACTAACTGGAACTATATTTGTTGTGGTGTACTGTGGAAAAATAAGAAGCAGCTTACCTTAAAATAAATTTGTTGTGTCTTGGTTATATTACATCAGTAGGACTGGTATTTAAATTTATTTATATTTTGATTTTCGTTTTTGTGGATTTTTGATAAATGGAAAATATATATCATATACAATGGATGCTATTAACATTGAAGTGCCAGAAAAAGAAATTGCCTCCTATTCGTGTTTATCTTTTTGATTCACTGGAAATTTTCAAATGCCAAAATAAAGGCAAGGCACATTTTTTCATGTATGAAAAACTCAAACGAAACAGAATTTCAGGTCTTATATTTGACAATCTGCAAATTAACATTAATTGCTGATTGTGAGTCATTGTGATGGAGGATTCTTTGAAGTTTTCTATTAAAAATAGCAAAACATATTTGATATGAGCATTTATATTATATGATTTTTAAGTCTCAAAAGGCCAATTTCAGGTTATTGATGTATTTTGGTATTGTGGATATACAACATTTAAAATTCAAGAGAAAAATTATGTGTCTGATGTTTCCACCAAGGAGTAAGAATTGATGATTTCATTTACAGTCCTACCTGTAATGATTTTACTAGTAAGAGATATTTGCTTAAGTTTTCATCTATGCTGCTATATTTCATGCTAAGATTCTTCATTGGTGTACAAAATTAAGCAATTATTAATCATATGAATTCTAAATTAACAGAATTATTGGCATTAAAATTGATGTGTTTGATATCTAATGTATGCTGTTCTTTTATTTAGGGCATGTTGTATAATTTTCTTTCTAAAAGTAATGTAGTATTAATTAAGTGAGATCAGTATTATTCATTGAGTACACTGTCCTGTTCTAAATATAAAATGGTGAGAACTGGAAGCATGCATTACTAGACAAGTTTTATGAATGAAAGGTAATATTTGATTTGTCAACTATATATTATTGTTATCAATGTATTTGTGAGAACATGATCTTAAAAGTTAAATGCTATTATCCTAACCTTTCTCTAGGTTATTTTGGTATGTTTGTTCTTTGTAAGAAAAAGAAAAGTAGTAATGAAAGTAGAGCATAAATTGTTAGTACAGCCCATTTCTTCTCATATTGTTGAAGCATTTAGGAACAATTCAATATGAATCAAAGTTTAATTCTATCTACTGGAAAGCCTTTCAAACTTGACATATCTTGGCTCCATATATTTCATTTATTTGCAACATGGTTATACTCACGTATTGCATGATTGGTACATATAGTGGTTAAATATATATACCCTTGTATTACAGGAATGTTTAATTTTGTGGCTATCTGCTCTATGATAATTTTAAACTAACAAACTTGTTTTCATTTAACAATTTTTGGTTTACAGTTTACTCCATTGTAGTAGGAATAAATGATTGGCTTATCACGAATGAGATTATTTCTCTGTGTTTGTGTGTGTGTGTGTAATATCAGTCAGTGAGAACTAAAGTGTGAGGAAAATTAAATCATGGCTCCACCAGTAGGGAGGCTGTCAAGACTGGACTAAGTCCTGCGTCACATGGCTATGACACAACAATTGCTCCGGGCTTTATTTTGTCTAAGATGTAGGGGCAGGGTTAGGGTTGCAATAGGGTTTTATGTTAGGTTTAGGGTGGGTATAGTGTTGAATCCAGATTGGTGTTTCGTAAAGCTGTCCGTAAGTTAAGAGCGACTTTACAAATGACTGGTGATCCTATCTTAGGAGCTAAATCCACACCAATGAGATTTTGGTGTGCGTGCATATTTCACATCAAGAAAAGATCAAGTCATTCCCAAAGTCACTTCATTACTTTACAAACAGCTCAATGAAACACATCCCAATCCCAACAGGAAATTAGTCATTGGATTAGTGTGTGGAATTTATAGCAGACCAATTGTCGCTGGGGCAAATGTCACGTTAGTGACGTAACACACATGGCTTCTGGGTATTCAGGCCGCCCTTTACTCCCATCATTGTACAAACATGGTACGATAAAGCCTGGCAACATGCCTTTGTACACCCAGAGATACATTGAGATCATTGCATTGATGATCATTGTGTATGATCAATGGTAGTAATCGGCGCCACGGTCAAATACTGATCTTTATGTTACCATGCCGAGTGTTAGAAAAGAGATGGAGACATCAAAGTGAAGATGAGAAAGAGAGGAGAAAAGGAAAGTGATAGAGAAACGGGACATTTTATACATGTAATCAAGATGTTGAAAATTCATTTAATGAGAGCAAAATTTTGTGAAGGCGAAGGGTGTAAGTTTTGAGTGAAATTGATTTTAGAGATATATATAAGGGAATAGAGGGGATCAAAGGACAGTAAGAGCATTAATTTTTAAAAAAACTTTTCATTCTCTTCCTCTGCCTTCTTCACCCCAATCTGCCTATGCACTCCAGGGGCCTGTAACACAAAACTTAGCAATGATCTTAGAACATTTTTCTACAATTGATTCCATTGACTATAATGTACAATCAATCGTGAAAATCAAGCGTTCGATCAATCGCTAACCTTTGTGTTACGGGACCCTGGACTGATGATTCTGTTCATGCTCCTATACCCGATTGAAGAGGTACTCCAGGCCGAAGATAATTGTATATGAATTAATAGAGTGAAATTCACCGAACAAAAACACTGAAAACTCTATTTCTTCAAAAGCAAATATTTTTAAAGAAAGTTATTGAATTTTGAAGTTCAGCATTATTGCGTCATATATGCTCACTGTCATGAATATGCAACATGTGGGCTGGTGAGGTCATGTTTCTACTTCCATATTTTAATACATGAAATCATAATTATTTTATATTTTCATACATGATTATATGATATGTCTATGTGACAAAATAAGTTGCCACTGTCAACATCTTACACATTGAATAAGTTGTCAGTTCACTTTTTGTATTTCTTCAAACATGCTCGCTATAAAGTGTAATTAGATGTAATTAAAACATAAATATGGGGGCGAGGACATCCATCAGCTTGCTCATTGCACATTCATGAAGATGTGCATATACTGTCTAAGCAAAATAATAATAATATAATGCCAAACTTTAAAATGCCATAACTTTGTTCCTTAATTATCCAAATGAAATTTTGTTATTTTTTTTTTTTTTTTTGGGGGGGGGAGGGGGCGGGTCGATCTCATTTATTGATTTCAGTCAGCCTGGAGTACCAGTGCATAGCGACCCCTATGCATGCATGAGTAGCACGCTTATTTGGCATTTATTTCTGAACAGAATTCAAGGAGGAAGCCCGCGCTCGGAGGAAGAAGAGGGGGGGGGGGGGGCAGCTATATGCGTGCAACTCTATTCATCACTCCTTCAATTAGTTTGACGCCACTTTTTGGTGATCATCTCCGGCCCCGGCTGTCCCATGCCCCTCTGTATTAATTTAACGTGGCTCGTACCCGCGGGCCCATCCTCCCTCCTAAAGTACGTGACTCATATTTTCTCAATTGTATACATATAATAGCTATTCTAATAATAATATCTATAATAGCTCTTCTTTATCCTTTTTCATTTGCTTCACCCTTCCACTATTTTCTCCTCTATTTAGCCTGCCTATAACTAAAACAATTGGGGCGTGGTCGCCACGTGCATGCCCCCCCCCCCGGCCCCCCATTTGTACCGCCCCTATGGCTATATATGTGCCTATTTATGGATAGATGAGAGCCTGTCCAAGGCCCGGGTCCAAGGAAGTCAAAGCAATGAACAATCAACATGGCAAAAACGAAATTACTATTTGATTTATCACTAAAGTTCGGTTGATGAATTTTCTAAATAGTCTGAGAATTTCAATCGTAGCTAGATTTTCAGTTGCATAATCCTTGCTCACGCGATTTTCCCTGCGATGTTGTCGATGTCAAAGGTCACGTTATCTCATCAGCTCAGCTGTATTGCACAAAGAACGGCAGCTAGTGGAGTAGCAGCCGATAATTAGCATTTTGCCGATGAAGTTTGCACCTATAATCACTCGGATATAGGTAATCATTTGATTTTATATATTCTCATTGATCTTAGGTTTAATAGTCAATTACAGAACGAAATTTTAATTGATATCTGTGCACTATCCTTCGGTTTGCCGCTGCCGGGATGCGGGGATCGGGAAAGTTCTCCGCTGATTACAAGTCCGGTTCCGCTGGACAAGACGCAGGGCGGAGCTGCGCTACGCGACAGCGTTAACGTGTAAAGACCTGTGGCTGTGTATCAATGACAATGTTGACCTGGGGTGGTATTCTGAAAATGGTCTTAAATTTTCTTGTAACTTTTCTTGTAAGTCAGGAAGATACACGTGGCTGATCTCACAGTCATATTTTCTTTGAAAAGATTCATCATCTCGATTACCAATTTTTAATTGCTGAAAAGTTTACCAATGCGTCTCTGCCTCTGGGCCTGGGGACTGTCATGTCTCATGACTGTAAATGTCTTCGGAATGTCTCCTGCAGTAAAACACGATGTTCTTGCGGGATGCAGCAAGAAATTATTATTTTTGATCGAGAAATATCGCAAGCAACATTAAGTTACAATAGCCACCTACCTCTTGTAAATTTTCTTGTATTTTTGCAAAGAAGTTAACAGAACGCAAAGATAAGAGAATTTTCAGAATACCTTTTATCTCGATATGTTATCTTGCGCACATACATGTATGTAGGCCTAGATATTTTAGGCGCCGTTTTTAACTTACGCATCATTATAGCTCTGACATCATACGCGCTCAGTGAAAGTTACAAGAAAAGATACAAGAATTTTCAGAATACGGATTTTATTCTTCAAACTTACAAGAATATTTCTCTTAAGAGACAATTTTCAGAATACGGCCCCTGTCTTTATCAGAAAAATCAGGCAAATTGTTGTTCAAAGTGAGTTGTCGTTGGGTATTCTCTCAGTGACTGAGAGAATACGGTAATGTCTGTCACAACAATTTCAATTTTAAGTTAACTAACTTAGAATTATGCATTTTGGGCCTTTTGTTTTGCACTTTCATTTTTTGGGGACAATTGGATTTGTTCCAAGGCGAAGATAGATGGGAAAGGAGGAACTTGATAGAAAGGGGAGTTTGTCCTCTGCAGTATCATCACTCTAGAATTTACAACTTGTGAACTGGGCAGTGAAGGAGGACATTTTCAAGTGACCGTCTGTTAGATCACTATCTAGAACCTTTACTTAGAACCCTTGATTCTGTTATCGTAGTCGAGTGGTTTAAGTCATCAGATCAAAGCTCTCTGTGTATGCCATGCTGCTCTTAATGGCACAGGTCACAGGTTCGAATCCAACTTTTGATTGCCAATAGTAATATATTTTTAGAATTATAAATTGATGGCAATTTTAAAGGTCTGAAAATATGCATTATCGCACTAAACAATTCATATTCATGCATGATTGATGACGGATCAGATTTTCAACTTTAGAGGTGAAAAGCAAAGTCTATACTTTTCTGTTATATAAGATTCCTTTTTTTATTCATTTAAAAAAATTCATCTTCTGAGGACAATATGGATGAAAGATGATCACCAATGGCTCTGTAGTTTTCCGAATCAAAATGTGAAGTCAGTTTGTTTGAGGTGTGGATGATTTAGAGAAAAAATAGAATTGAATTGAATGGTTTATTTATTTCAAATGTTCACTGAAAATAAGCAGCCAAAGGCTGAATTACATTCAGTTTACAAATATACAGACATATAAAAAATATACAACTTGAAATAAACAAGGCAAATATCAAAATGAAATTGAGTACAAAGACATGCCAATCCTCACACTTGCTCTTGCTCATCCCATAATTCTCATTGTCACATTTCTAACATTTGAACACCTCCATCCCACAAACAGTTATCTGATTTTTGTATTTTGTCTAATTTGTCTCTTTTCTTACTGTTTTTTCCAGGTGTTGCAATGATTGAAATTCTAGTAAGTCTCATCCCAGAAGGGCTGGGGTATCCCCTGGCTGTGTCTGCTATACTTGGCTTGTTGCTTTACATTCTACTGGGCAAGCCATCGTCTATGGTGAGTACAAACTATTTTGACCTGGTATTCAGGAAAGTTTTACATACTGCTACTTCTTAAATATCTTCATCATGTTATCAAGTGAAACAAAATTAAGTAATGGGTAGAAATAAAAGTGTAGAGCTGCAGGTTTTATTTTGTTAGAATTTGCAATTAGTCCCAACCTTGTTTTAAAGATTATAAACTCCCTGTTTCTGTATGGCAAATTTTGCATTAAAAGTTAATTATAAATCTTTCATAATCAAAACTTAGCTGAAGTCTAACAGTGTTTCTAACTGATGCTTGATAATACCAAAGTAATCCCTTTCTCAGTTTAAGAGAACTCTATAAAGACGCACCTTTTTAATTCCTGATATTTGTTATTATTATTAAAGTGATTTGATGTTCAAACATTACAGAAGAAGCAGAAGAAATCGACCAATCATATGACAGCACCATCATCACATGACACTGATGTTCTTATTATTGGCTCTGGGATCCTAGGGTCAGCCATGGCTACTGTGCTGGCCAGAGATGGCCGTAAGGTGACCGTTATAGAACGAGACATGAAGGAGCCGGACAGGATAGTTGGAGAGTTGCTTCAACCTGGTGGCTACAGAGCTTTAACTGATCTAGGATTAAAAGGTATGGTTTAATCTGTTCTCTGTGACCATCTATCTCCAACTTTAAACAAGGAAAGGGAGAATTTACAAATTAAGTTCATGCCAACTGGTGTGTTGGCTCAGTTAGTAGAGCGTCCATCTCTCAACCGGGAGGTCAGGAGTCCCAGCCCCGGCCTTAGATCAAAAGACATTAAAAGATGATGCGAGTTACTGCTACCCTGTTTGGTATTCAACAATTCAGGAATAGAGCTACATCGATCTGGGGCTGCACAGTGGCTGCCAGGCCCACGATCAATTGGACAAAAATAATTTTCGGAGTATTTTTATTTCAAATTTCATTTCAAACAATAAAACAATGGATTTTCATTTTCAATACTACGATTTGAACCTGCAACATTGTCGCTGCATCAGAATGACAAGTTGCTTATTGAAAGGGTTCTCATTACTTTATATTCTTACTAATTCATTTTATTTCAGAATTTAATACCTCTCAGTTGCGAATATTTACGCTTTCTGTCATGAGGTTTAGCCTTGACTGAATAAACCCAATTATTATATTATTCTCAAAGACTTTGTTATCAGTAGGCTACCAAAGAAACAATTACTGGCAGCAGGACATACTCCCTTATATATTTTTAAAGCATATTTTCGATGTGTATTTCTTCAGTAATTTATGAAAGGTTGAATACTGTTCAATTGATGTTCAAAGTCCAGCTACTTGATAGTAATCTGAAAGCAAAGGACACAGACCTTTAAAGTGCCACTTAGAAAGATAGTATGAGTTGAATCCCAGGTTTGGTGGTGTATCACACACGTTACTATGCCTTTGATTATTGGATTATATCAATCAAGCCCTCCACTTTATTTCTTGTAATCTTGGTATTGTGAATTGACAGTATGAAATCAAAGTTACATAAGACATCAACAAGGGAACAACTAGAAAGGAAATAATAATAATAATAAATAATAATAGCTTGATTTATAAAGCGCTTTTTGCCTGAGGATACAAAGCGCTGCTATTATTAACCCAGCTTTAGCTCGAGCTACCATCACCGGCACTCAGTGCATTCAAGGAATTAATCCTGCCGGGTACCCATTCACCTCACCTGGGTCGAGTGCAGCACATTGTGGATAAATATATTGCGGAAGGAAAACACGCCATGGCTAGGATTCGAACCCACGACCCTCTGAAAGGCGAGAGTCAGAACCACTAGACCACAGCGCGCCCACATGAATGTAGAGAGAAGTGCAGGGTGAAACAATATTTCTTTTTTTAATGTATGAAGTGAAATGGTAATATTTTTGATAATTTCAAAGCCACATCCAATCATAAAATAGATTCATAAACTTTCTAATCAATGATGCCTTTGTACATGATGAAATATCCTAAAAATATTCTATAGCATGACAGCAAGAAGGCTTTATTGTTTGGGCAGGGTAAATAACAATGTGATATCAATGTTCTTGTCAGCTTATCTATTTTAAATATTTAGAATATTGTTTACTCAAGCACTTGTTCATAATGGATAAGATACATGTAGTTCATACATGTGGCCAAAAATCGTATGACAATTGTTTGTGCTAATGAGACTAAAATGTCACTTATTTTTTTCATTCCATATTAACCTACATCACTCCATCTTTCCTTTCACTTCATAGTTTGTAAAAGTCTATTAAACCATTTGTTTGTTTCCATCAGAAACATAATCAAACGTGTGCTATAGAATTAACACACCACACTACAGCTGTCTTTGAAATCAGACAAAAAAATGCTTTTCACTAATAATCCCCAGATCATGTTGACATGCATGCTAAGTAATAATTACTTTCAATTTCACTGATGACCTTTCCTATACAAATATAAAAATCATTTGTCTGGATGCATGTTTCTGCAAAAGCCTGGGTGTAAGCCTTTCACTAAGAGAAATCCTTCAAAATAATATTTCCATACATTCAATTCATTTCGATTTGATTTTATTCCATTCCATATAAAAATAGTTAATACATCAGCAGGTATAAATATGGTAATCAAAATACAACAATACAATGATATCTAAAACATGATTAAAAGTGGAAAATGGCTGCTGTATAAAACCCTATTAGAGGGTTTGTCTTGACAGCCACCACAACATTAAATATTTGTGTAGGAAAAGAATATATCTTATTGATCTTTTTTTCCATCAATTGTAATGATCTCCCTTTCTTTGCATGTGTGTGTGGGGGGTCCATCGCTTCTTGCTTTATGGATTAGCTTACAGTAAGTTCCCCCTTTTCTGTAATCTGTTGTTTTTTGCACTGTGACATCAAGAGGTCCGAAAATCATTTTTGCCATTGAATTCCTGTGAGTCATGACCACCAGCAGAAAAGTGATTGTATCTTTTGTTTCTCATTTATACTAAGCGCCCTTTTCTTACTTTGTAAGTTGTCTGTAGATTGAGTTGAATTTGCACTCAATAGTCTCTTGTCAATCTTGATTTAACATCATGAGCTTTTTCCTTGAATATTTGATGCAAAATCTCATCAGTAATCCAGCTCTTTATTATCCCTTAATTTGTAGATTGTGTAGAAGGCCTTGATGAACACACAGTCAAAGGTTATGTCATTCATGATCTAAAGTCTGGAGCTCAAGTTGTTGTACCATATCCTACAGACAAAGATTCAGGATCTGCAATCACAGGTCGATCATTCCATCATGGCAGGTTTATTATGGGGCTTCGGAAGGCAGCACTCGCTGAAGAAAGGTGGGTGCCTGATGCACTGCTTTAGTTTTTTAATGGAATGAAAATGAAAATAGAAGTAAGATACATATTAAGTCAAAGAGCACCCAACGTATATTGATGACACCATGAGGAATAGATACACAACTCACCCTCTACACCAACAGTGCAGATCACTGCTTGGCACAGTACATACAACACACTTACAGATCTGTTATAAGAGAAAAAATAAATAAAATATAAAATTTTAAAATTTAGATTTCATTTCTCATCAACATGCAATTATAAACTGAGTTCTGGGGACGTATTTGTATTACACTATACATGTACAGTATGTTTTACCAATTGGTAATTTGGGCATGTTAAGTGCAGTTATTCATTAAATTTTACATTCTGTCCTGCAGTGGACTGAAGAGTTTATATAATCAGTATTAAATTATTTCAGCTTGAATATGAGTATGGTTATTTCTTTTCATGTGTATGTTTGATCTAATATATCTTTTTCTTCTCTTTTGTTGATAATTTAATCAGAGTTACCTATATTGAAGGTGCTGCATCTAAAATCTTGGAGGAGAATGATAAAGTAGTTGGAGTGTCATATAAACTCAAAGGAACACAAGACCTAAAGGTATGAACATTACATTTGCATGCTTATGCTGTTTCAGATATTCTGCAGAAAATTATTTCCTGCTATCGTATCGCGATTCTCTCCACAATTTTTTAAGAATAAGCCGCTGAAATATTATTTTGAATCTGAAATTTTTTTTTTTTATTAACATTATTTTTTGTAGCAGATTTTTACATAGGACTGTATAGAACTTCAGAGCTTTTCTCTTTTGACCAAAAATACTTCTCAAATTTGTAGAGCAAAATGTTTCCCCATTCTGATGGTTAATTCATATTTATGTTCTACCTTGATATAAATGGTTTTAATGATTAATTTTCTTTAAAAGAAAAATCATACCCTGATGTTTATGCCATGTTTTATAAAAACAAGAAAAAACAGAAACATGATATTAATATATTTTTTCAAATATATGAAAGAACAAGAGGGATTAGAATATTTAAGCTGTAATCACATGCTAGAAGCTCCCCCTATGCCAACATAAATGCCATGAATATTCATATTTTGACAATGGATTGTCAAGAACTCGAAGTCGAACTTGAAGTGATTTTGTAAACATTTATAGACATCATACATGGATTAAGCACTGAAAGAAATAGGAATCCGTGTATATTCTTCTTTTTTCTTTATTGATATTGATTTATATCCTATACCTGCAGGAGATCAAGGCCCCTCTGACCATCATCGCCGACGGCTGCTTCTCCAAGTTCCGGAAGCAGCTGACCACCACCCTCCCAAAGACTTCCTCTCACTTTGTGGGAACCCTGATGCACCACTGCCCTCAGTATGCAGACAACCATGCTGAGCTGGTCCTGGCTGATCCTTCGCCTGTACTCATCTATCAGATATCATCAGAGGATACAAGGGTTCTGGTTGATGTCAGAGGGGATATGCCAAAAGATGTCAAGGAGTATATGATGGACAAGGTTTACCCACAGTTACCAGGTGAGGGGGTAACCTGTTTTCTATTGTAGTCATCATCATCATTACTACCATCATTATCCTCACAATTATCGTCATCATCATCATTGTCATCATCATCATCACCATCATCATCATCATCACCACCACCAGTATCATCATTATGACCATCATTATCATCATCACAATCATCATCATCATCACAATCATTATTGTCATAAGTATCATCATCATCGCGATCATAAGTATCATCACCATCATCATCATCACCACCATTATCATCATCATCACTACCATCCTCGTCATCATCATCATCATCACCTCCATTATCATCATCATCATCACCACCATTATCATCATCATCACCTCCATTATCATCATCATCATCACTACCATCATCATCACTACCATCATCATCACAATCATCATCATCGTCATCATAAGTATCATCATCATCATTTGTCATCACCATCATCTTCATCATCATCTGCTCAAGGTTTATCCATTATTGCAACATTACTACAATACATTTACAAAGCTTTTAAAATTCATGATAGACTACATGTATGTGCGCATGTGTGAATTGTTCATTTTCTCACTTTTCAAATCATCATCCATGATTTTCTTTCCGTCTAATGTATCTTATCCAGAGCATATCAAGGACCCTTTTGCCGATGCTATTCAAAATGGCCGCATCCGTAGCATGCCCAACAGTTTCTTACCACCAGCCCCTGTAGAGAAGCGTGGTGCTCTGTTGCTAGGCGATGCGTATAACATGAGGCATCCATTGACAGGTGGAGGTATGAGTGTAGCACTGAATGATGTCAAGATTTGGAGAGAGCTCTTCAAATCGATACCAAACTTAGGTGAGAATTTGAATATCATTCCTGGGCTGTTAAGCCCTTAGAACTCAAAATGGGCAATTTTGATGACAGCTGAGAAAAGAATATTTTAGAATATTGCATTGGTGAGAACCTCATTTGTGTCCTAACTCATGTACTGAACTCTTTCTACATGAAATAAGGCTGCCACTTGCATGTATTACATAAATCTTGAATGGAACTTTTTCTAAGCTTTCCTAGAAATTATGAGGTTTTTAGTGCACACTGGTAAAATACTGTTTTATTATTGTTTATGAAACAGCACAATTTCTACCAAGTATTACAACTTTAATTTTGAAAGAATTTCAGAGAGTAGATTTATAGGTTGATAGATTTATTGAGAATTCAATGTTTCAATTTTTTTTTTACCCTGATCTTTTATTATTCTTTGTGACCCTTTCTTGCACTGCAAATTTCCATAATTGATTGTGAAGAAAGCATGTGATATTAAGGGCTGTCCTTTCTCTTTTCATACCCAGTCGTCCTATTCATACGTATTTTCACAATATGAGATTAAATCCCTTGTATTGGTAGGTGATGACAAGGCATTATCTAGTGCACTAAGAATGTTCCATTGGAGAAGGAAGTCTACCCATGCATTCGTTGTCAACGTTCTAGCTCAGGCTCTTTATGAATTGTTTGCTGCCACAGACGGTAAGCTTTAGTGATAGTGTCATTATGTGTGATGATGGTGGTGACAATTGTGAAGATGATGATGGTGGTGGTGATGATGGTGATGATGATGATGATGGTGGTGGTGGTGATGATGGTGATGATGATGATGGTGATGATGATGATGGTGATGATGATGATGGTGATGATGATGATGATGATGATGATGACGACGATGATGTCTTGATGATGATGGTGATGGTGATGATGATGATGATGATGGTGATGATGACGATGATACTCATGATGATGATGATACTTATGATGACGATGATGATGAGTTGATGATGATGATGGCTTGGATGTTGATTTTTATTTTAATGGTGGTGGCAGTGGTCATGGTTTGGTGGTGGTGATAGTAGTGATGATGCTAGGAATATGACAATATTACAAAGAATGATAATTGTACAGATGGTGGTAAAGGCAAATTCAGTAATGAATCATGGTGATTTATTATTTTCATCACGGGATAACCTTTTGCAGAAGTACAGCAAGATTGTTTGCATTTGGAGTATTATTTGGAGAATTATTATGATAATTACAACTACTTGTTTATGTTTTCAGTTCATTTAATGAAGCTTCGTGAGGCTTGTTTCAAGTATTTCAAGCTTGGTGGTCAAGCTGTAGAGGGACCTGTAGGATTGCTCTCTGTGTAAGTACCGGGGGAGCATTTCATGAAGTGCATAGTCAGTCATTTGCACTGATTTTATGTATATATTTATTTATTTCCACTCTTTGGTGGAACACTCATTTTAGCTAAAAGCTGTTCTTCTAAGGGGTCCACAATACAAGTATACATTAAAAAAAAACAGCAATTAAAATACATACATGCATATAAATATAAACAAAGTTACATAAAAAAAAGAGTGCAGGATGGGGAGGGGGAAGGGGGGGGGGCATATAATCAATGCCTGATCCAAAACCAAAATAAACCAAAAGTTATTGACTGGGGATATTCCCGAGTAAGCATTTAAATGCTTGGATACTCTTTGATAACTGTTATAAGCTACTGAAATCCTTGCATGCATCTGATTGGCTGAGAGCAAATTTGTCAATGAAAATCACTGACAAGATGCTTCATGAAACATCCCTGATTGATCACATCAGTGATAAAGTAGAAACTATATGTAAAGTGAATGATTTCTGAATATGCTATGATTCAGGAAGGTCGAGGGAAGTTTTGTGGGAGTATACAAGAGGGGGGGGGGGGGGGACTGGAATGTAATATTTGTTTTAAAGATATATAAAAGGCATTTACATGTACATGTATATATATTGCTGTCTGTCTGAAACTATTTTATTCTGAGGCACACAAGAAAGAGAAAAAAATAATGAAGATGGTATGAATGACATAGTACCAAGAAGTGGTATATTAAGATAAGACTTAAGTTAAGCTTTCATGATAGAATTCTCAAATATAATGGTAAATTATTCCAAAGAAAAGGCACTTTTGGCTGATAAAGCCTTTTTGCCATACTCTACTCTTGTTTTGGGAATCTTAAATATGGTGACTTTGACAATCAGAAAAAAAATGAATGAGAAGGACTGGAGGGAGGAAGAAAGAGAGAGGGAGAGAGAGAGAGAGAGATAGGGGAAGGAGAGAGGGTTGTTAGAGGACGGTGGAGTGGGGTTGGCGACACCCTTTCAAAATAACAGGGGGGGGGGGTTTCTTGATAAGGTGAGTTGAGGGAGGGAGTCAAATTAACTCACCCTTTTGAAACAACTGTTGTAACAAGCCAGAGAGAGAGAGGTAAGAACATGATGACAAGTTACTGGATATATATACATGTGTAGGTGGAAATGCTTTTTAAAGGTTTAAATTTAATTCAATCTTTTTCTCTTTTGTTCACAGACTCACCCCCAACCCATTCCTCCTGATTGGTCATTTCTTTGCCGTCGCCCTCTACGCCATCTACTTTGCATTCTTAGACCAGCCCTGGTACCTCAAACCACTCGCGTTCTACGAGTCTTCTCTCATCTTCTTCAAGGCTTGTGGGGTTCTCTTCCCACTCATAAGATCAGAATTTTACATGGTCATGAGGAGTTGATGGATTATTGACCTTGTTGTAAAATGGTCTTACCACTTTACATCACTTGGTCTGCTTCAGACATCAGGGCCGATTTCATAAAACTTGTGATGATATCAAATTGCATTAACCGTTTAAAGCTACTGAAATCATTCAATTTGATTGGCTTATAATAAAGTTATTACATAAATTGAACATGTGTTATCATAACAAGTTTTCATGAAATGTGAACCAGATCAGGGATAAGGTCCACTCACAGACCAGGGAGAGTGGGATAATTCAACTGAATTTAACTTTTCTGCCCTTTTTAGTCTGACTCTACTCAAAGGCAATACTTTGAAAATTAATTTCAGTATTATTTGAATGATTTGAAAATGTGTATTCATTTGCTCATCCTTGGTCAAATATACAACGCATTGTAGATAGGGAGATATGAATTGCATTAGATGAGTATTATGTTATTCCTTTCTCTGTATCTTGTGAATACCTGGCTCTCGAGTATAATTGTTACAGTGGGTTTTTTTTCTATATGATTGCTATGAAAGCATGAATGCTTGTAGGCAACCAGAGGACTGATGGCTTAGGCCCTCTCTGAGGGACCATGTAATAAGGATTAATGCCTTACCAAAGGTCACTTTAGCATTGACCTTTATCATGTAACACCAAGATGTGCAAGTATGAAAGAATAGTTCTGATTGGTTCATGGTCTTTATTGTGAACAAATTGTATATGAAACAATGATTTTGATTGGCCATGGTATTTAGAGATTGATACAAATTCTTCATCCATGATGTAATTGGAATCCAATATTTGAGGGTTACTGTTCATGTTAAATATTTAGAATGTTAGTATGTATTCCTACCGAGTGTATGAGTTTGAGGAAGGGCATACTTGTAAAAGTACGCTCATGGTTTGAGGGAATGATGTCGACTATCAGGGTTAACGGATCCTTCAGATCATGAGAGAAATGGCGAAATTTGTAAAATACCGTTTTATGATTTAAAATGTTAAATTTGTGGATGGTTCTATTCATTGACCTAGTCATGGTGTTCTATTTATTAATTCTATTTACACTGCAGGAGTGAATCTTCAAGTTTCTATCTATCATCTTTTCATAACTTTAACATTGATTTGTTCAGTTATTGTTATTCAGTCAAGTAACTTAGGCTTTGCAGAACTTTTATCTATTGTAAGTCAGTTTATTCTTCAAAGCTCCATATGCCTTGCAAACAATTGTAAATTTGCTCCCTCAACAAAAGTTTTTATTAATCTGATATTGTTGAAGATTATCAATCAATTGATATAAGCAATTGATTGCAAGTTCATTTCTTGTATCGCTACCTTAAAGTTTCAGGGCTATGTGTATCTTTATAGTTTCACTTTACTTGATATTCTCCCGATTAAAATCGGAATTCTGATTTTTTCTTTTTTTTTATTCAGATTTTTTGTTTAAATATTTTTTTTACATGAAATCCTTTGGCCAAGAATATTCTCATGCTGTTTTTTAAAGTCAAATGATAAAACTACCATGCAGACTCACATGGAAAAATCACTTTTGATTTCTTTACTATGTAAGAGCTTGTAACCCCAACCGGGGCGCCTCAGACTTTCAAGAACTTCTATATAAGTAAGCTGAAAATAATGAAGCCGTGAGCAAATGTTCATACCTTGTGAGGAGAACTACTAACCAGTTATTATTTATCAATGATGAAATTACATGGGACTCTTTTCTACATACAATAGTTGTTGATGTGTTTAAAATAGGAAAGCTTCATATTAGAGTATGCGTAAAAGCATATTGCTAAATCAGTGTTATGGAAAAATTATCATTCATCAAATGAATGTAGTTTTTAAAGCAACAAGGCTTGTAGAAGTTGTAATGGTCAGGCATATTGTATTGATCAAAAGTTTTAGTTTAATCATGAATACTTTTAGAATTCTTCTGTCTGCATTAGATATATAAGAACATTACCGGTTTGTGTATTTGTTATTATCTACCCTGGTCAAGTGGTTGACTGGTAGGGAGAGGTTAATTGAATGAACATGGTCATGCTGGTTAGTTAAAATATTTGTATTAAACATAATGGAAATGTTTTCTAATTAATTTTTACTTTCTTTTGAAGTCGTAATCATATCATAACATATACCAAGGAGGTTAGAATAGATGGAGTAACAGCAAATTTATTCCATTGACCCATGTTCGAGGCCGTTGGGTTAAATCGTTGGTATTCATAATTCATAATAAAATGAAAAAAGGCAAAATACCATTTTTATTTTAAATATAGTTAGTTTTCCCAATAAATCCGTTGGCATTGAACTACAGACATCAGAGGCTCATTGGTAAAGTTCTAGGTTTAAATTTTTTTTTACCTCCTTAGTAATGGGCAGCTGCTTGACCTCCAGCTCTTCAATGCATCCTTGTTGACCACTTGTATGGTCCGTGGTGGGATTTAATGCCAAAGCACTCAAATGATTAGTAAAATGCAAGATAATGTGTATCTTATATTTCCTGTATGTGAGCATTGCCCAACTGGATTAATGTCAATAATAAATTATCTTGCCATTTTGGTTGATTCAGATGGTATAAAAATATCTTGGTTTTAAAAATTCCATTTATTTGTTTTCTATATTTGTCCCTGTATTTTATGTGTAAGATGAAGTTCACATTACTTGAGCCAACTTTGAAGCGACCATCATTATTGGTTGTTACAGAACAATGTTCTATTTTTATGCATTATTGCATGCAATTATACTGCTATTCATTTTATATACATGTACATAAACATCCAAGACAAAATTTACTCCAGACCAACTACACAAAAATGTCTAAATTCATATGCATGTGCAATTTAATAGATTTTCATAATTTATTCTGCTATAATTAAAGTTGAGATAAGGCTTTACATAATTATATATGATTTTAATAACAGTTTCCACCCAAAGTAATTTCATTAATGAAAACATGATCCTCAAGCATACATCTGACATGCTATCAGCATACATACTCTAGCCATCTTTAAATGAATTTTTACTGTTTCGTGACAGATTTGTGTGACTCCTAATGACCTACATGTGACTTAACCAATACATAATCTTCAGGAGAGCATTCCTAGAAAGAACTTGTAAGATGTATTTATCAGAGAGTTACCATAGGAATTGTGCTTCTCATCCACCCAAAATCAAGGTAAATTGTCGGACAAACGTTAACAAAATGCTCTCATGGGGAGCGTTTCATGAAAGGACTTGTCAGACGTTTTATCCGAGAAGTCCTGTTTTATCAGTTACCATAGTAACAGTGTTTGTCAGCCAATCAAAGTCAAGAAAAGTTATCAGATCTGACAACTTGTCAGATGAAAATGTTGATGAAAAGCCCCCCTGGAATGCATTGCCGGTTGATAATCATAAACATGATGTACATGAAAAAAAATTATATTGAACGGTTATAAAAATGGCTAGAGTATTTCTAAGCACACCTCTATGAATCTCTATACGTACTATACCTGGGGGTGTTTCACAAAGACATTTTAGGTTACTAAAAAAATTACACTTAAAGAGAAATGCCAGTTGTGGTAACCATCTCAAAATTCCGAAAAGAATCCAATAAAATAACCACTCCCATGTTTGTATGTATAATTCCATTAAATGTCAGGTATTTTTCTTCCAAGCAATATTAATACACTCTCCCACATATGCTTTTCTGTGTTAGTGATCATCAGCGTTGTCAGTTTCCGCTCAGATTTCATGATTTCACAAATATAAGTTTATGTTAATGTACCAGATCTAGATCCATGATAAAAGAGTGACAATTAACCTTGATTTCAAAGACTTTCTAATGAAATAATCGTTGGCGGCAACTACATCATATTACCTTTAAATTCCCAGTTGTGAGGAAAATGCGTCCCTGTAGTGGACAGATCCCGCTCATGGGACGCAATCTACAATATATTATTTAATGAGAATGTTAGTCGGACTTAAATTTAGTGAAAAACTCCGCAAAGAAGGTAATATACTATAATTTGTGCATGTAAATGAAATATTCATTATTCATCATTGATATGATCTAAAGGGATGTAGATGGAAGAGCCGTGGTGTAGTGGTTCTGACTCCCGGGGGGCCACTTACATTGACGAGTGGATACCATGCGCGACCAAAAAAACATGTAAAAAGGATGTCTTTTTCAAGATAGGGCACGTTACGTACGTAACGTGATAAGGGTGTCAAAAACACCAAAATATTGAAAAAAGGGTATCTATTTTGCTCGGAAAAATATACGTGTTTAGGGTCAAATATGGAGGGATGATAAATCAAAATCAAAATGTTTTATAAAGGATGTCCTTTTTGCCCCAACACTACGTGTTTAGAGTCCGATTTGCGCGAGGTGTGAAAGGTGGGGCCGTACTAAACCAAAATAATGGTGTCTAAAGGTAAAACCGACGACCGACGGACGTGTGACATAACAATAAAATATCTCTGTACTTGTTTAGGGGTTCATTTCAGGGAATACTTGCTAAGATTATCGTTTTGTTTCCAGTACTTGTTAAGGGGTGCATTTTCAGAATATGGAAAATACATCGCTGTACTTGTTTAGGGGCTCAGTTTTGGGAATACTTGCCAATAGTATTTGTTTCCAATACTTGTTAAGGGTAGGGTTTCACACGCCAATACTTGTTAAGGGGTGCATTTTCAGAATATGGAAAATACGTGTTTAGGGTGCTTTTCAAGACCCCGTGGCCGCGCATGGTATCCACTCGTCAATGGAAGTGGCCCCCCCGGGTTCTGACTCTGGCCTTGTATACAGAGGGTCTAGCGTCCTTTGGCAAGGCGTTAACCCACACTTTGCCACTCTCGACCCAGGTGCTAAATGGGTACCCGGTAAGATGCAAAAGATACTGTATGTTTGAATTTGCCAGCGCCAAAATGAGGCTGCAAGGAATGCTCCCCAGGGAGTAGAAATTGTGCACTTTTCGTGCGGGATTGAAATGAATCCAATGACCGGGGTTATAATATTCTGTCAAGCGCTTTGAGCCATTCTGGGAAAAGCGTTATATAAAAATTGGCTATTATTATTATTAGATGTAATATATTAAAACCTTATATTTTCACATCTGGAGACGAGGATAGAATACCATAAATAGAACTCTTCTGGATTTAAAATGACAATACCCTGTAACATGCCGATAAACTAGGAATATAAGTTATCTATTAATCAGTTATTACTCTGCCCTAAATGGATCGCCATATAAACATGATTGATATCAATGATTGTTCAGATTATGAGTAAAATTGATCAACCTTCACTGTAGTTAGTACAACTGACCATACCTAGAATGATGATAATTGATGCCAAAGTAAACATTACAGTAGTAACACTTCTGCAAAGGGGTCACACAATAATTCCTGAAATCCGAAGGATCAGTCCAAAGACTGACGTATAGGGTCATCTAACTGATAGCCTACATGTAGCTTGCGGTAACTGCTCCTTTAATTTTAGATAAGACGGGTCATTCGTAAGACTTAGACATGAAGGGACCATCAAGTTCATAAACAGCTAACTGAAACAGTCCCTTTGATCTTGGAAAAGACCAACCATTCCACAGAAATAGGGATTATCTAGCTTGTACTCCAGCTTGCAGTAATAGGGCGATTCCATACATGTCGTACGGAACATTTTGTCAACAGTTTCTAGTCTCTTAGCTGATTGCTTGAGCAATGAGAAATTATTTATGGTCAATATTAAAGTTTATACATGTAGTGGGTAGTTATGTGAAAAACTGATTACCAACAAAAAATATTTGATTATAGCTGAATTAAGGGCGAAAATGTTGTGTGTCGTACGGGACTCAGAAATGTCCTGTACGACACGCAACATTTTCACCTCTAATTCACCCATGGACAGCATATTTTTGTTGGTTGTCATTTTTTCATATGTCTACCCAGTAGTTCTCTATTATTACCACAAAAAAAATTGAAGTTCTTTGTTTGTTTGGACAATAGGTTGAAAAATGTTGCGAAAATAGCTGATTTTTCTAGCATGGAATCGCCCAATAGTTCCTTTGATCTTTGACAAGATGGATCATTCCACAGACTTGAACCTGAAGGGAACATCAGCTCAAAGCGGAGCTTGTAGTGCCAGTTCCTTCTGATCTTTGACGAGACTGATCATTTCATAGAAATACAGACCATCCAGCCTATCCCCCAACTTGCAGTTATAGTTCCTTCAATAGATAAGATGGAACATTCCATAGAATTAGACCAGGAGGGGCCATTCAACTGGTAGCTTGCAGTAAGAATTTCTTTCATCTTTGATAAGAGAGATCATTCCAAAATCTTGGACATGTATGGACCATCAAAATCATAGCTTGCGGTAATAGTTCCTTCAATCTTAGATGAGACGGATCAATCCAAAGACTTTGACATGTTTGGACCATCAAGCTCATAGCCAAGATTGCGGTAATAGTTCCTTCAATCTTAGATGAGACGGATCATTCCAAATTCTTTGACATGTATGGACCATCAAGGTCAGCCTAGCTTGCGGTAATAGTTCCTTCAATCTTAGATAAGACGGATCAATCCAAAGATTTTGACATGTATGGACCATCAAGTTCATAGCCCAGCTTGCGGTAATAGTTCCTGGTCCCGACTCCTGATATGACAGAGATCTTCCCTGATCCATGCTCCTCCCTCGCAATCCTCTCAGCCTCCTCCATTAAAAGCATTCCAAAGCCCTGTAAAGAACAGGTTTATTACAATTAATAAACGGCCTTGTTGGTGATGATGAAAACTAGAGTGATGATGATGATGGTGGTGATGATGATGGTAATGATGATGGTGGGGATGTGATGATGATGGTGTGATGATGATGATGGTAATGATGATGGTGGTGATGTGATGATGATGATGTGATGATGATGATGGTAATGATGGTGGTGATGATAATGATGATATGATGGTGATGATGATGATGGTGATGATGATGATGGTGATGATGATGATGTGATGATGGTGATGATGATGTGATGATGGTGAAGATGAAGGTCATGATGATGATGATGATGTTGATGGTAATGATGATGGTGATGATGGTAGTGATGGTGATGGTGGTGATGATGACATTGATGCTGATAATGATGATGAAGAGGAAGATGATTATGATGGTGATGATGATGGTGATGATGGTGATGATAATGATGGTGATGATGATGGTGGTGATGGTGGTGATGGTGATGATGGTGATGATGGTGGTGGTGATGGTGATGAAGATAATGATGATGATGAATATGGTGATGGTGGTGGTGACCGTGAAAATGATGCTGAATTTGATGACAGAATTTAATGCTGAGAATATTATACTATTAATAACCAAGGTCATAGTTCTAACTTTATAACGATAGGAACAATCATATATCTTACTGAATTACAAAGAACGCATCATTAATATGGTTCTAAGAGTAATATATGATGCACCATATTCTTATTCTGAAAACTGACTTTCTACTACGGAGTTCTTCATTGTTTTCCATTAGGTTTATTCAATTTTTTTGCTTCAAAATTATCCATAAATGATAGATTGTAAAAGTCCACCAGAGCCACTCTTCCCCCCCCCCAAAAAAAAAAATAGATATATTAATAGAGCCCAATTTTCATCCCTCAAAAAAAAAGAGAGGACCTAACCTGATGCTGAAACTTCCTTGGATCTCTTGAGTTAACAGGAACAACACTTCCATATCTGAGATGGTTACAGTCAAGGAACATTATCAGAATGGTAAGGATGGGGATTTAATTGTCAATATACAAAACATTACCGAGAGAGGGCGCTAAATGTTCAAAAAATAAAAAATTTAACTTTTCACCGAGACTCGAAGGATAACAAAAGATTCAGTAACCAATATACTTATGTAAGAATGTAATGTTAAATGATATTATTGTATACCATATCGGACATCTGAGCAGGGCAACTTTAATACATTATTGCCTGCTTATGAATGTGATCAAATGGTCGGTCAATAAGTTTCTAATTGTTTGTCCACGGACCCAATTTATTGCCCGCTCAGGAAAGTCAATGAGAAAATGTGTGGAAATGTAGCGGGCAATAAGGCAGAGCTAACATCCATGTATTCTCCGCGTCCGTATATGCGTCCTATAGAACCATGCAGTGCTACACCTCATAATGATAGTCAAGTTGAGACAACGCTGGCTACTGCGTCCCCTGACCAGGGATGCGTCATTTCAATTACGTCACAATGGTAAGGTTCAGAGGCTAAGTCTGTTCAACATGACAAAATAGATTCCCATTCTTAAACTGTAAAATATCTAAATTAAAAAAAATTTTGCTCTAGATGTGTGATTTGAATAATAATAATATTGACTGGCTTTTCTTTCGGGAAACATGAAATATATTGCCCTTAACCCTATCTTAACTGGGCGTAGAGCTGGATGTAAACTACAAGAATGTATAGTAAAATTTTCAAAAAATCAATTGTTTATATTCTTTTATTACCAGTAATCAATTATATTCAAATATGCATATGAAATTTGCCCTAAATTTGTTTTTTTTTATGTATGTTCTTGCCTTTAACTCAATTTATATAACTAGATGAATGCTAATTTTTGGTGGGAGTATCAATTATTACATTTATAACCAATATCTACAAAATAATAGCAAAAAAATAATTAGTTTCTTATGTATTTTGTTGTTTTTTGAATTCTTATGTATTTCTTTGTTTTTTCAAACCTTTGTTTTTTATTATTTTTTCCAACAAACTTTGTCGGGACCCTTTTGTGATCATAAATAGCATAAAATATTGATTTAAACCAACAAAAGCAAAATAATCATACATTTATGATTTTTGGTTGAAAAACACAATTTGCATCGACTTTGTACACGGAATCACGTTTTTGAGCAATTTCGGGTGTGACATGCACTTACAAAATGTTAAGTAATTTCGGAACCGCGTACCCGGGCATCACAAATTTGGTCTCAAAAGATGTGCAAGACTTGAAAAAAAAAAGGCAGTGAACGGCGCAGTCAAAAAATTTTGCACGACGGCGTAGTGACGAAATTTGTCAAGGGGGGGTCAAATTGACCCCCCCCCCCAAGTTTAATAAGGGTTAATAGAATCACATTGCCCTCATCTAAAGACTTGGGCCAATAGTTTTCTATTGCGGTAATATATTTGATATTCCCCTCAAGGAAGGTCAATATTATATAATTATTGACCTTTTAACACAGCTAAGATGGACTTCAGTTGCATTTACATGTATAAATACTCAACTAGATGTCAATAAGGTAAACCAAATGAGAGATATTCCCAATAATACTACAAGGGGAAGATCGGACAGTACAAAGACCGCATAATGAAACGCTCGGAAAGAGCGCCCTACAGCGTTGAGTAAGTAACTTCCTTTTCTGACCTTTGCATATCGTGAGATGGTTGTGTACAAAACATTTTTACATTTTAAATTTTTTTTTCTTAAATAAAAAAAGAATATATTTCAAAGGTGGAATTACTCCAATGCACCACCCTTGAGCCCTCTCTCATTTCCCCCATATGTTTTATACACAGCTGCGTGCCGATGTGCGATGGTTTACTTACTCAATGCTAGTGGGTGTCCTTCCCCATGAGCATTTATCGAGCGTTTCAAAAAATGGCCAAAGTGTCCTATCTTCCCCTTGTAGTATCTTTGATATTCCTAACAATTATCAAATCACAGTCAAGTGGCAGATCTACCCGGATTGAACACAATACCGTTTCAGGAGCCATCTGTCGATCCATTAAAACTATCGTGTCTAATCCGATTGGACCCGTGCTAACAGTCTGATTGTTTCACACCTGCTTCTACTCATATAGACTGTTTCCAATTAATAAAAATCATAATTTTGCTTTGCTGAAAGCCTTGTAGTCAGAGTTAAGTCTAAATTGGCTTCAAGACACAGCTGATGATGACGTCATTATGATTTGGAATCAAATTTGCATTTATTCCTACAGGAAGGCTCAAATAGAAAGAATTTCAATTTCGGTAGTCCTACTCTGATCGCTAAGATTTTATTGGTTGAAATGTTCAATATCAAATGTTATTACAATTTCTTTGAAAATCGGATCGCATAGATTGGGCCGGGCTTTAGAGTGAACGTGGCAAAGGATGATGGTAATTTTTACAATTTCTAGTTTGGTACGAATAGTAAGAAAAGGATACACATGAAGCTCTCTAACGATAGACACGCCCCCTTTGAGCTCCGGTCTGAATGTGAGGTCAGAGCACTTTCTCAGCCTGAGCAGACCAATCAGAATGTCTTGTTCTGGATCTTCGTAAGATAAGAACGTCTCCCAGCCGCTACTGGAGTAGTAATCACGACGTATCAACTCAACCTGGATAATAGAATCAGAGGTTTTGCGTTTTAAATACACATCCTTTACATACTTCTACTTATTTGACCTGAGAGCCCTGCAAAGATATGTGGAGACAGAAATTACAGGCCCTGTCTCACCGTTCCGTGCAAGCCTTAAGGGTGAGTTGCAGACAATCACCCGCAATTCACCCGCAACCAAGTTGAGCATGTTCAAAACCTTTCTGCGTGCAAATCAAACTTGCGTGTGCTCCTACAAGCAACTGCATGCGAGATAGTGTCAATGCGAGCAACCAAATAGTCACCCACAACTTGACGCAAAGCTTGCATGGAACGGTGTGAAAGAACCGTAATCTTCATATAACAGCGAAGACAAACATATTGAAGATGGGGACTAATATAACAGGTAGAGATGAATATTCAAAACTGTTACCCTGGGATACTGGTGAATTGGATTGGAGTACGAGTATAATTTCTGTGTTTTATAGCATTTCAGGGGCCTGTAACACAAAGCTTAGCAATGATCGTAGACACATTTTTCCACGATTGATTACATTGACTACAATGTATAATCAGTTGTAAAAATCAAGCGTAGGATTAATTGCTAACCTTTGTGTTATGGGACCAAGGGCAGATATCTTACCTGAAACACATCCAAACCGTAATATTTCAACACAATGAAAGGTAATACATCATAAACCCAATATCCTCTATTCCCTGAACTTTCAAATGTCACAATATTTCAATATTTATCATTATCTCATCTCTTGCAGCCCTACTCAAGACCTCTTACCTCATATGGTTTGACCTTGTGATGTATTTCTTGAATCCCGACCTCTCTAGTCCTTACATCTCTACACTGTGTACCGAGGTCTCTCATCCTAGCCAGGGCTAACTCTCTTAGGTTACCATGCTCAACTCCAGAACTCACCAAAGGCATCGGAATATCCCTAAAATACACCAAAGAATAACAGCTCCATTCATATATCGCTTTTTGCAAGAAGATACAAAGCGAAACTATAATTATCTCGGCTTAAAGGTAAAAGAAAGTAGTTGCAGCGAACAATTATTTCATCAGAAAGTCTTTAAAATCAAGGTTAAATGCCACCATATTATCATTGATCTAGATCTGGTACATTTTAATAAACTTATCTTTGTGAAATCATGAAATCTAAGCTAAAAACCGGCTGTTCTGATGATCACTATTAACACAAAAAGGCATATGTGGGTCAGTGTATTAATATTGTGCGAAAAAATACCCGATATTCTATGGAATTCCATGCTTATTTTGCTTATTTCTCAACAATGTCACATTTTTTCCACAGCCATTTGGCTCATATTTTTTATTTATACATACAAACACTTGGGTGGTAATTTTATTGGATACTGTTTAAACTCATTTTGAGATCGTTACAACTGGTATATCTTTAAGCTCGAGCTACCACTGCGCTCAGTGCATTCATATACGTCACCTGGGTCAAGTAGAGCACAATGTAGACCAATTTCTTGGTGAAGGAAATTACACCATGGATGGGATTTGAACCAACGACACTTTGTTTCAAAGTCCAGAGACTAATCCACTAATACCAATTATCTAGTCATTTTTTTTCTTTCTATATAACCTTTACTCAAATTATAAAACAAATCGAACAATGCAGACAATAAGTCCAGGATACTTATGTTCGATAACAATGTACAAGACTAATTTCATACAATCATACATGACAATTGAACCCGATAAATAAACATGAAATGATTTTCCCTCATGAAAAAAAAGTTATAGGACTGAGGGAGGTGAGACCCCAGGTGAGACAGAGCAGGGGAAGGCACTTAGTGCTACAACCACCAGACCCCAATGTCCCACACCCCATTTACATCATGGCAATACTTGGTAAAATTTGAGAAACTTCACCCAAGCGGTAATATGGAATAGACCTTATGCATTTTATGCGTTAGTGATCTGGAGCTGGCACATCTCTGACAACTCCATTAACACATATTCCAATATCCTCTGAGGGAGGGCGCTATGAAAATATGAAATATACATAAAGTCTATAATAATGAATATGACTGACCTCTGAACTCTGTACACCCTTGTCCAAGGCGGCACTAAGGCCAAGATCCTAGCGACCAGATCAACCAGAGTGCTAGGAGGGTAGCTCTTGTAGCGTCCAGTCTTCCAGAGTTCATACAGACCTGTACCCCTGATGACGAGGGTTGGGTAGAGCTTCAGACCGTCGGGACGGAAGGCTGGATTCTCAAAGAATTCCTGACATCAAGCAGAAAGTAAATATGCAGCAAGGTGTAAAAGTGATGATATAACTACCAGGTAGGGTATGTCAACTTAAAAAAAACTTGAAAATGAATCTGATGATGAGGCCACTATTCTAATTGGTGTAATGACACGAGAAAAACTTTCTTTTCTACCAAATCATGAAAAGGTCACTTTGGTAAGCAATCACTGCCAATGCTGCGTGCTTCGCCAGACCTTGCCTGAAGAGATAAACATTTTCTCTTATTTTTCGATGAGGGTAGAGCTTCTGAGTCTCAATCTAAAGTGTAGTTTATTACAATTCAAAACCAAGAGGAGATAATGCCTGAGTTCAAAATTTAAATCCCAATATTTCATCTGTTTTAATAAAAACTTTTAGATGTGGAAATTAAGATTTCTCCAAATCTAAAAACTACATCTTATATTTGGCATTTCAAATATGTACACAGGTTTGAATTGGTGAGTACTCACAAAGATAAATGATTTTACTTACAATGAACTGCTCTACGTCCCTCTCAAGGTCAACATTAGGAAGGTCAGGCATCATATGAGAAACAACCTTAAAACCAGCATCCTTAGACATCTGAAATGACTCACAAACAGCCCTAACAGTATGACCCCTGAAATAGGGCGATAAAAAAATCATTGTATTAATTATTCCTGGAACAAAAAATAATTTACAAACTATTTAAATGCATCATATGACAGGGGTGTGAGTGGTCACAAATAAAAAGATCTGAAAAAAAGCTGAAGAGTGTTGAAAAAGTCTGAAATAGAAAGAGCTCCCATACTTTATGTACAGAGGAAAACCAAGAATAAGCTGAAATTAAGCTGAAAAAAAAAAAAAAAAAATCTGAAATCAGGTAAAAATCTGAACACTCACACCCCCTGATATGAGAAACAACCTTAAAACCTGCATCCTTTAATCTGAAATGATTCACAAACAGCCCTAATGGTGTTACCCCTGAAATAAGAATAAAGATGCCATGAAAATTTTGTCCAAACTGATGGAATAAATCAACAATTACCATAGACTAAAGCTGTATATACATGTACATGTACCATAACCTTGTGGTGTGAGCCTGAAAGAATAATAGGGGTGATTATAAATCATTGTTCAAAACAGGGGGGAAATTACCTGGGGGCTGCTCAAAAGAGCCCTGGAAACAAAAAATAATAATATAAAAAGGAGCCCTGAAAATCCCCATTCGTCTCAATGTTAAAACTTATCCAATATAGCAGATTTAGACAGTGGCCTGTATTCTGAAGTCGGGTTTAACTTAAGCCCAGGTTTAAAGTTGTGGTTTAAGTATGGATAGCCAATTGTTACATAAATCACTAACAGTAGAGATATCATATTTCAGCTCATTTGGCTCTCAAATCATTCATAATTGTCAAGGAAGTATAAATAGATAATTGTCTTCACCATCGATGAATCAGGAAAGAGCAGAGTAAACATAAGAAACATAAAACTTAATTAAAATGTTGACACTGTTAGCTTCCCATAATTTTAGCACAGAGTTAGACCATGGTCTAAGTTAAACCCGACTTTGGAATACAGGCCAGTAAGTTGTGAAAATGATGTAAGGATTGATTTATCCTGGAACAAACCAGAACACAAAGAGGGAATTCCCCTGTCTGTCTTACTGGTATGATGTCATATAATAGCAGTGTTGACTTTGTGACATTGAAATACGGGCATCAATAATCTCTCTATTTCATAAGCCATTTGAATATAAAATTTCAGGATTTGAATTAAATCCTGGTGGCCGTTTCATGAAGCTGTTCTTAAGATAAGAGCAACTCTAAAAGCGACTGGTGATCCTTTCTTGTGGTACATGGTATATTCATTGGCGATGGTTTAGCGCGTAAGAAAGGATCACCAGTCGTTCTTAAAGTCGCTCTTATCTTACGAACAGCTTTATGAAACGGCCCCCAGGGCTAAGAAGGCCATGACTAAGGATGATCTGTTGACTGGCCTCATTGTCCTTCTCTTTGATCTTGGAAATGTTTGGTACCTCTATTGATTACCCTCATTAGCATGTGTAGTTGAAAAAGTTAAAAGAGTGGCCAAAATGTAACTCTCACCCCTATTAATGATGTTTCTATTTCCTTTCTTTACTGCACCATGAGCATCTTCTCATGATCTTCTCATATCATAGATTAAAGGTCAAGTCCACCCCAGAAAAATGTTGATTTGAATAAATTAAGAAAAATCAAACTAGCATAATGCTGAAAATGTCATCAAAATCGGATGTAAAATAAGAAAATTATGGCATTTTAAAGTTGCACTTATTTTTCACAAAACAGTGATATGCATAACTCAGTGACATGCAAATGAGTCAGTTGATGATTTTCATCACTCACTATTTCTTTTGTTTTTTATTGTTTGAATTATACAATATTTCATTTTTTACAGATTTGGCAATAAGGCCCAACTTGACTGAACCATATAGTATTAAACAATGCTAATTCCACACATGTTCAGAGAGGAATTAATCATTGTTTCACTTGACAATGAGGACAAAATAAGAATATTTTATATTTCATATAATAAAACACAAAAGAAATAGTGAGTGGATGATGTCATCAGTCTCCTCATTTGCATACCGGCCAGGATGTACATATAACGTTTTGTGAATTTAAGCGAAACTTTAAAATGCCATAACTTTCTTATTTTACATCCCAGTTTGATGAAATTTTCAGTGTTATGCTTGTTTGATTTTTCTCTTTATATTCAAATCAACTTTTTGTTGGGTGGGCTTATCCTTTAATCAAAACCCAGGCAAGTTGTCAGATTTGACAACTTATGGATGGCAAGTGTTGACGAGGTGCCTCCCTGGTACCATATAAAGATCAGTGACATTTCTCATTATGACTGCTTACCTGTTTGTATCTCTGGCTACATCTTCATACACACTCTGTACACCAATCTCTAATCTGGTACAGCCATATTTCAGCATGTCACTGTCAAGAGATACAAGGTTTATAGAATTTTACTAATCATCAATAAATTATGTCTGGGTAGTATTTCGTAAAGCTGATCGCAAATTAAGCACAACTTTACGCATGGCCCAGTCCAGTGACCTGGGCCCGGTCTTCCAAAGAGTTACGATTGATCCAATCAATCATAAATCTATGGAAATCCATCAGTGTCATTATTTTTTCTACATAAAATTTTCAAAATGTCCTTTGAAAACAAAGGCGAACACACCAAATTGTCAAGAAAACAATGAATTTATGTAATTTACGTTATATCTAGAAAACATTTTGAACAAACATGCATTTTAGATGTTGACGTTGCTGGCCGTCCATACTTGTGATTGATCGGATCAATCGCAACTCTTTGTAAGACGGGCCCCTGAAGTGTTTCACTAAAATTCATGTAAGTTCCAAGTTGCACAATGAATATCTTGTATGCATTGACACACTTAATATGACTGACTTATTGTGAAACCTGTTTTTTTATGCCAAAACAGACTTTCAATCATGATTAATCATATTAGTATTCTTATCTTTGTAGATAAAGATTATAGTTGTAAACAAGCAAATTTTAATAACAATTTGTAAGAATTTGATATTGGTTACAGGAAATTCACCCTCATTATGTACCACACACACCAAAGTGTTTCACTGACCTGAGATGTCTCTTGAGGCAGTAGTCTGGTCTGGTTTCTATGGTGATACCGATACACTTTGTCTTACTCCTCTCAGAAAACCTGGAAAGATGATATCAATATAAAAACTCATTCAATTTAATTCAACTCTTGTCATTTCAATTCACTTCAATACTCAAATGAATTCAATTCAACTTAATCTATTTCAATTCAGTTCAAGTCAATGCAATGTAATTTAATCCAATTCAATTCATGTCAACTTTGAACATTTCACTTCACTTCATCTCAATACTCAAATCAATTCAACTTTATCTAATTCAGTTCAGGTCAATGTAATGTAATGTAATTCAATCCAATTCAGCTCACCCATTTCAATTGAATTTGAATCAGTTCACTTCAATTCAATTAGATTCAACCCAAAACCCATATCACTTTAATTCAACTTAATCCAATTCAATTCAATTTCATATAATTCAATTCAATTCAACATAATTCAATTTCATATAATTCAATTATATTTCTTTTGGTGCAATAAAAAATTTAATTGAAAAAGTACATTTATGAGTAAAAACATAAAAGGTCAAGGAATATGATGTCTTTCTTGTCCAAGTTCATTAAAACAAATAAATAACACTCACTTGACTGCCTCTTCCACACTGTTGCTTGTATGACCAGAGAGGGCGTCATGCAGGTTACGGATGAAGTAGTCTCTGTACTCCTCAGACAGTGCCATGAAGGTCCCGCCCATAACAATAAACTCCACCTTATCAACGCTGTGACCTAGCTGTTTTAACTGATCCACTCTATGTCTGGTTTGAAGGTAGGGGTTGTATCGGGCACGGATAGCACGCATTGAAGTGGGCTACCGTATAGAAAGAAACACATCAAATTTTAAAGTGTGATCAATTATATGAAAAAATATAGGGTAATGATAGGTATTCAAACTAGAGATTTTAGCTCTGTGAGCTACCCCCAATCAAAGAGGCTGAGCCCTCCAAATTCCACTTGAAGATTGAATATTGAAACCAATTTGGTTTGCGTTTTTTTTTAATGGTATTTTTTTGACAGGGGGAGTATGCCTATAAAAAATATAATTTATGCACTGACATAGTAATGTAGCTGGCTCATTGCATCATGCAATAACATTTGAAAGTGTTTTTGTTCTTCCATTGAGGCCCCCTCCCCCTATACTTCCACAATAAGTTACGGTAAAGTCGGATTCATTTACAGTAACTTTGCAATTATGGTAATTACCATGGTAACAGGGCTCAATAGCCAATCAAATTCAATGTTTCCATGACAGTTACCATAATAATAATTCTTCAGCCAACACTGATGTTACAGTACATCAATAACCAAACTTTTCTTAATAATGTCAGAACATACCTCGTATCCAGTGTATGACTGAGTAGAATACTCAAAATCTGAGTCCGGTCCTCCTGGGCAGTACACACAAATGTTGCCTGTCATGCTAATATGAGGGCATCTATGGGGCTTACACATGACTGCTACAACTGCTATCTGTTCACAAGAAAAGACAAAAGGAAAGTGGTGTAACGAGCAATAATTTTGTGTTAGGAGGCCTTGAAAGAAAATTCTAACTGATACAAAACTTTAAATTCAAATTCATTAATTTCTACATTTCTAAGAACTATGCATTACAAATCAAACAATTCTTGAAATGAATAAAACAACAACAATTGTAAAAATAACATTCGTAAATTGCAAAGAGCCCTTGTTTGGAGTCTTCTCAAAACTTCAAAAATAGAAATAGGAAAACTAGCCCCATTAAACAAACAAAAAATATCCATATTACCTCCTGGTTTTAATAATCTATCTTGTTTCTCTCTCAAGACAATTCAAGATTATGTACCGTTAATGAAAAGTACTTACCCCACTGGCTGTCCTGATTGGTTTAGCTTTCAACTTTGGAATAAGAGCCTCCAGAAATAAAATAAAATAGAATAGATTACATGTAGCTATAAGTAAAACATACATTTTTACAAAATGCGATAGTCTAAATCAAAATATCAATGTTCATAAAAAATAACAAAGAGATAATTTTGAGATGTTTAAAATGAAAATGGAGAGAAAAATCTAACAGTCCAAAGTAAAATATCAAGATTTATGTACATATAAAAGAAATCTCTGCAATAATTTCTGATCTTAGAAAAACAATATTGTCTCAGAAACGAGTCATTAAAAAGGAGATGAAAATCTTATCTTGTACTCATTTTATATGATGAACTTAAAATTGTATTTTTGAAGAATATGCTAAAAGGTTTCCTAATAACCCCTTTACAGTGAAAGATGAACAAATAATATGAACATGTTTTCACGGCTCTTGTATTGCAATCTATCACAGGTTGGAATTTCTAGTACAAAGTACCATGATTATCAGAACACTCTAATAAACAATGGCTATTTGCACATGTATGATTGATTACTTATAAATGCTTCTGAGTAGTACCGTAGTCACAATGCATCTATTGACTTAAAAAATTTCAGAAACTGGGAAAAACCTACCTTTTTGTGTGCTTGGGGGACAGCTGCGATGATATCGACAAGACGAGGTTGAGAGGTCAGACCATACTTTTTGGCAGTCAAACTCTTGATTCTAGTGGAAAGAAAAAAAACATAACATATCATATGAGGAATGAGGTACATTAAGCTTCTTGATGTACTGAACCAAATAAAATTTTCAGCATTAAGCTGGTTTATTTTTACTCCTTTTAGTCAGATCATATTTTTGTTGGGGTACACTTGCCCTTTACGTTTCAACTTATACATGTTGGACCCAGATAAGTTCAGTGGCACTGTTTCATAAAACTTGTTATCAAAACAAAATTGCAATAACAGTTTAAAGCTACATAAATGATTCAACCGGATTGGCTAATAGTAAATTTGTTACAGAAAATTGTTCATTTGTTATTATTACAAATGGGACCCAGAAGTGGTGGTTCAATTCATGATCTTCACTCTCAAGTAGTATTTGATTACTGAAGGGAAGATAAATACTCACCTATTGAGATTAACATCTTTGTTTTCTTCATGAGCAATGACAAGCTGACTGATGATATCAGATACAGTCATCATCATCATCTCTGCATGCGACAGGTTTGCTGAAGAAAAAAAAAAAACAGTGGGAAATTTGTAAGTTGATTTCATGAGAATATAACAAAAGTTATTATATCCTCCATAAATGAAATCCTGTATGCTGATTGGTTTAAATAGCATCATGTGACCAAACATATTCTCACTATTTTGCGATGATGTTGAAAATGAAACGCCGACCGAAGAAAATGTGCTATTCCGTGATGTCAATGATGGAATAGTTGACTATTCCATCATTGACATCACAGATCACGATGGCGCAAGCACTACTACGCGTTCCGCGCACTGAGCGCGTAGCTTCAGGAAAAGTAGGTCAGTCAGCGCGGCGGGTTTGATTCAGATTTAAAAAAGGATGAAGAGTACAAGAACTAGATTATGAAGATCTATTGCTCTAACTTATTAAAGTAGGATATAAAACAAATATACCAGGCCCTTATTTCGAAAGTATAGAGGGAATTATTCATCCTTGGTTGTACTGGCAAAATCACTATTTTTCCCTTAATGCCAGTCCAACACCTTGGATGAATAATTCCCACTTTACTTACTCAAAGCCTGGTATATTTGTATAATGTAAACAGGAGATAATTTAGAGTTCCTTTTCATGACAGCCACCCAAAACCAAAATAATATATTTATATATATACTGTAATAAAATATGATGATGACAAAAGTTGCCATAAACTGGTGATAATGATTAATAGGTCTAGAAGATCCACCTGTACAAAACATAACAAAAAGCAGAAGAAAAAAAAGAAAGAAAAGGGAGAAAGCTCTGCTTAATTAATTGTACTGGAAGAAAATTGAAAAATAAACAACATGTCTTGCATTGTGATACTATGGCACAAATCGATGATGTGACATTTCAAAACTGTTCCATTAGTTTTACACTTAAATTTTATGAAATTCTGGTATCAACATCGCCATTGGTGATTTCTCCCCACTATTTCTGAAATCTATTTAGGTCTGGCCTACGACTAACACTGCACTTTGCAGTTAAATTTTGATAGCCAAATTATCATAACATACTGAAGAGGGTGACAGATGTCTGCCGCACTCTATATGCATCTCATAGCTTAGCTACTAACAAAGAGAACAAGTTGGCCACATAAACATCGGCAAGTTTTTTCCTGTCTTCTCATAATATTTTTCTCTGTTTGTTTAATGAATATTTGTTTACAAATGAAATCGATATTGTATAAATGTCGGAAGTGAAGTTCTAGCCCACTTACATGATTTAGGACTAGATCTAGCTCCGTGGAGAGTAACATAGTGAATGATTTTTAATCTCTAGGCACCCGTACGTTCATTACATGCCACCATGCACAGGAAAATGAAGGCACGACGCATGCAACTCTCTCTCTCTTAGCTGATCCCTCGACTGTAAGAATCTATGCAGATGACATTGACAATAATGCATTTTTCATGTCTCCACTCCTGATCAATGATAATGATGATGCACAGCATTTGTGTAGCACCATATATCTGTCAAAGACATTCAAAGGCGCATTTTTGGAGGAACCAGCCAATCTGGGTCGCCTAGAAGGGCGCACACACAGGACTGTGACCCGCAGGTCTCACCTCCCGATATAACAGATTGGGGGAATGCAGGTGGACCACTACACAGGGGTTTCCCCCTACTCTTATTCGAATAGTGCAGTGAGTTCTTAACATGCAAAGGTGGTGGCTCTCCTCTACACAGGGCCTCCATTTAACGTCCTATCCGAGGGACAGAGTGTTATCCACTGTAACATAGCCTGCATCTATGAAACAGGGGAGAGACATTTACACACAATGCACTGGCTTCAGTCATCCGCCCGGGGTGGACTCGAACCCACGATCTTTGGTTCGACAGGCAGACACTTTACCGACTGAGCCAACTTTGCTCTGATCAACCCAAACTTTTCCAAACAAGTTTGCACTCACTGATGGACTGGTCCTCAAAGTGGCAACTTCAATTCAATGCCACCAAGTGCAATGTTTTGCATCTTGGATCAGGTGACCAAAGAGAGCACTACAACATCAGCACTGAATGAAGCTAGAGAAGAAAGAGATGTAAGAGGTGTAATCATAGACGATAATCTAAATTTCACAAGAAATTTATAGAATATCGGTTTCATTTCTAAACAAATCCTAGACTAGGCCTATTCATTGTTTGTTGAGTAAATTATCATTATTTACCGATTTCTACAGTGCGTATCAAAAAAAAGTTTACACTTAGAAAAAATCCTGTAAAATTATACATTTGTAATATCCTGATGATTTTTCCACATTTTAACATTGGTACAGATCCATTTAATCAAATGACGATATAACTGACGAAAAATATTTCCGCTTGAGTGAGCACCACTTACTTTTGAAAAGTTAGTGAAAAATGATTTGCGCAGAACTTTGAAATAGTTATGCAAATAAAAGTAGACCTTAATCATGAAGAACACGTGAAATTTAGCTAGTAAAATTGATTTGAAGATCTCTTTAAACCTTTTTTAACTTGTTTCCTTGCCCAAAACACTTCAAAGAGTGCATTGCGCCCCACCCCACTCCCCCACACACCGAGGCCATCGTGACGATATTTGCTTTACTCTGAGCTGTGATTTACATGAAATGGCTTAGGCTTGATTTTCATTTTGTTAATCATTTTCAAGCTTGGAAAAAGTGTGGAAAAACAAGTATTAAATGAAAAATGAAATGTAAACCCACTTTAAATTATAAAAACTTAGTGACAAAATGCTGGAGACGTCTGATATGAACTTTTGTTCAGATTCAGTTATGTCCTCAGATCCAGCTGGCACAAAAATGGTAAAGGTTGTGCTTACTAAGTGTTGAAATTTCAATTTGGGTGGAAAATTGTTACAAAATGGTTGAATGTATCCGTTTTATTTCAATTGACTGAAAGTGCAAGGGAAATGTATGAGAAATTTTTCACAATGTAAGTTTGATTTCGCCCTTTCCCCTTGACACAGCGTGAAAACGAGCGTTTCTGCGCAAACAGATTTCTGCGAGCTTTACAAAAATGGACAGTGCTCACTCAAGTGTAACATTCTGTAAAAACTTTTACTTTCATTTGATAGATGAAACCCAAACCCAAGATTATATGTCAAAAAATTACCCACATGTTGTATATTTTTTAATTCCCAGAGCTTTTTCAAAGTGTAAACTTTTTTTTGATACGCACTGTATATCAAAGTTATTTATAGTAATAATTAAAATCGGCATTTGCGCAGCTAAAATAAATTATTTTATCTACAATTAAGCAATTATTTTGGAGTCTAGAGCGCGATTTAAATCTCCAAAATTGATCGTGGCACAAAACTCTACGCGTCCGATATTTGGAAACTGCGTCCGATTTTCGGCAATAAACAAGCTTCTGGTAGAAGGCAAATAATTCTGTTTGACCCTACCATAATTTTTTCGATTCTATTTTCTTATGACATTAATATTCAACATTTGTACTACAGAAATAAACATGATTTTCATTTGATTCAATAAATGTATATTGTTTTGGTCCAATTATGCTAAAGTGTCTCATATTTGAGCACTTCACTCTATCCTACTTGCTCACTGCAACCATCCTGCCTCTGGGGAATCTACAGGTAGGACTATGGTATGCCAATGCTTTACACAGCACACACTTAAAAAATTAATTGAATATCACTTTTGTGACCAAAAATACTAATTTCCAAATAATTTTACTTTGTTTTTCATTAATACATGTAGCTTGGGAATAATTTATGTATTCACCAGAACGATCAAAACTTGAATTTTTGCCATATTTTTGTGTATGCCCTCTATTGGTGGAAAGTAATATGGCAAGAAAATTTTAATTTTTAATCTCTATTTTTAATTAAGAAAAAATAATTTAAAGAATCAAATTTACTTAATAAGCCTGAGTCATATCGATTATTTTGAAAGCCGGTGTTCGACAGCTTGAATTCGATCGAACATCGATGCATCGAATTTTGAAGGTGGGGAAAATTGAGTCATTTTTTTTGTTGCTCCAGCCGTCGCGTTGATGCGCTATGCACACACTGCTGCACTAGCACTGACGGTATGCGCTGGCCTGGTGAGCGATGCACAAGCAGATGACGGAGCAAAGTTCATTCCCGAGTTCGTTTGTATTTTCCATGATCACACAACACAAAAAAGGCCGGGGACCAAAGCAGAATTCTTCCCAAAATATCTTCAACAATGATATTTGCAGATGACAACATATAAGTTTAAAATGAAACAATGAAAGACAATTATGAATCACGCAGAGTCGATCCGAATGATTTCCGGTCAACTAGCATTCGCAGTCCAGACTCGCACACACCCAGCCGCCCCGTCCGCAGCCCCGTACCGTACACTCACTCTCCCGAAACGACAGGCGTGCTTGCCAGCCAGCAAACAAGTGCAACCAGAGCACTGTAACTTGCCTGAGATAGTAAGCCTACGTATAGTAGAAAGAATTTTACTCCCCAGAAGCCTCCAGGGGCCTGTTGCACGACAAGATTAGCGATACGTAGGAACGTCCTAGGACCATTTTTCCGAGATAGGAAGATTGGCGACATATTCAGCGCTTTCCGTTTAACGAAGGCAATTTTGTCTTCCAAATCCACGACATCGTTTGATATCGATAGTATCGGAAAAATATTTAGTCTTTATCGCCACCTGAACCTTTTATTTCGGAATGACTACTTTTCATAAAATCATATATTTCAATAAATGGAGATCAAATAAATGTATTATTTGTTACTGATTGTAGAAATGATGCATGGAGCTTACTTTATAAGGTAAAACAAGAAAAATTCAAAGATTCACCAACATAGCAGGATAAAATCGAAATTTTCATTATTTCCCTAATCTAGAACACGGTGCCCTTTTAGAGACACCTTTCATTGACCCTTGTCCGACATAAAAATTGATGTAACTAAGTAATTTCGACATTGTATTAGTTCAATATACTGATTTTTTTATAGAATACTTATATATAGTGATAAGTTTGCAAATTATGCTTTAAATGTTATTTGATGAGGTAAAATATGGTTTGAATGGAGTAAACAAAATCAACGTGTCTGATTGTATGAGACTAAAAAGAAAAATATGAGAGGCTGCGTGTGAAATATCTAATTTATTTATTTCATTTGTCAGATATAACGCAAGAAATACAAATGTGAGTGTTTAGAGTATAAACATACCTTTGCATGAAAATTATGAGAAGGCAAGAAAAATATGAAAATTGCTGCAAACATGTCACGTGGGTAAAGTAGTGCTTTGCAATAATAAAACATAGAACAATGTGTGAAATCAATCCGCAATGGAAAAGGAAAATACTATTTACACTACAGAAACAATGCTAAAAATGACAAGGATCATAAATGTTGGTCATATTTAAAGTTGATAACTTTATGGAAGTTTATATAACATAAGCTTCAAGAATACAGTGTATAACAAAAAATATATGTTCAACATTTCAAAGAATTTGAGATGTATATTGCTTTGACATAACGTACAGGGCCTACCCAAAGATTAAAAATGCGCCTTTTCGTATGGAATTTCCAACCTTTTCTTTTATAGATGTACAACTTATCTTCATTTGTAATGATTGTGATGGATTCGTAAGCTATAGACCTAATCTATTTTTTAATTAGCTATTTTGTTACTGCAGATTTTTTGTTTTGTTTCATTTATCATATATCTCAATTAAGTTAGCACAATCAGTCTCAAAATTGGTGATTTAGAGCTAACATGAAGTTCCTCACACATATGAATAATTCGCTGCTGTATCGCATGCGATATGCACGAGGTACCGGGTCCGGTCCGAACTCGGACCCTCGCGCGCGCATGCGATGTTTTGAAATCGGCAGCGAATTATTTATACGTGTGAAGAACTTCATGTTGGCTCTAAATCACCATTTTTTAGTCTGATAGAAGCATGGAAAAGAAGTGAAACTTAGTGTAAAGTAAGAATATTAATTTTGTTTTTAAAGATCGTGATGTTGCATGAATTTTATATTTTCCCCCCATAAAATACCACCTTTGTCACTCGGAATATCAGATAGAGTTCACGGTCTCGAAGTTCGGGTAGGTGGAGCGGAAAAAAATACTTTTTTTTTGCAGGAGCCATTTTTCTAACTGATCACAAATTTCCGAGAGCCATTTTTTAATTTGCTAGAGCCATTTTTTAAATTAAAAAAAATAATTTTACACATGTTGAATCTTAAGTATTGTTTGTTGTGTTTTAACTTGCCATCCGTATTATTTCTTTAACCAACAAAAGTAAAGATTGCCATAATGCCATTCGTTTAATGTGCCATCTGTACTAGTCTACATCTATACTAATTATAGTACAGTCCCAATGAACAGGGAAATTGTTCCTCATATTCCTACCTGAACTTATGTGGTTGTCTAGCTGACAGTTTTTCACTCATGGTTCATTATTTTTTCACAGAATTGTTACAAGCAAACAATTCAGAAATCACGAACCAACTCCGAGAAATATCCGGTGACCAATGCGATGTGCAACTCAAATGCATTCGCCTATGCAGCTACACACATGCACGCGCACGCGGTGTCTATTTCACTACACGTATCGCTATACGTGGGCCTACACAAACAACGAGGGTAAAAAAAAAGGACCCGAGTTCGGACTGACATTGTGATTATAATAAAAATAGCAATGCAATTCCAGGACTATGAAAATGAATATCGATATTCGAATAACGGAAAAATATCCACTGGTAATTCATCAAAACTTTTGCAAAGATTGGACAGGGTTCTTACAAACAGTAATTACTTTGGGACTAAGGATAAATGGCGTTCGAGCTAAAGCCGGTTCGCATTTGTATTGCACATAGCGCAATACAACACGCGCGGTCGTTATCCACCTCTATGTACGCTGCACAAGGGAAGACAGCGGACGTACGAGCCAGTTTTTTTTAAGGAGCGATTTTTTCCCCCGATCGCTCTCTCTAATGGGTTTATGATCAACTGAAAATGGTAATAAGAATGTGATTGGCTGGCGCTTCGTATGCTCCACAACCCGGAAATCAATTGACTTTGTTCACGTAGCGATAGATTCTACAAACTCACAAACACGATGTAATATTGACGCTACTTCGTAAGATTTTGACGGAAAAGCAAGAAGTAATAAAATTTTGCTTACCTGCGTTGGTGGTATCGGTGAGAAAACAGATCCTCTGAGAATTCCTTTCATAATTCATATTAAATATAGGAAAGTGGAATTCTAGGTCGATTTTGGTACGAGGTGACAGAGTATTGCAGACTTGTTTCAATGGAATACTGCGTGGGCACGGGAGGCTTGCAATGTGCATGCTTACTATATTTTCATTCATAAATTGGCTTGCGTCGCAGTGGCTAGATGACGTCACTGCGCTGCAAAAGAAACATGGCGACGATTAAACGATCTCAGTCACATCATCATCACTTGAAAAACTTGTATATTTATGGATATTTCGAGGGTAATTGGTGAGATTCAAAATGAGAATTGTGTACTTTTGTGATGAAATACAATCATGTCTTACACTACGCAATAAAAATAAAATACATGTACGTTACTGGTGAGCATTTCTGCCCGTTCCCCCTTTTTAGATTTATAGTAAACATTTTGGAATTAAATATGTTGTGTGCCCCCCCCCCCCATGAGAATCACGTACAGCATTATTTGTAATGGGGATAATGCCAGGCGTTAGGGGAGTGACCATACGTACAGTATATTACTTTCACTCCCCAGACGCCTGCGATGCGTGCGAGTGCGTATGCATCCCTTCCGGCGGCACGAATGACGGGCGCGCTAGCGCAGAGGCGATGGTCGGACAGCGAGCTGCGGCCGCTTTTCACCAAAATTGCGACCGGAACGGCGTAACGGAAAATATGCGAAGCCCTGGAGCGGATTTTTTTCTTCTTTTTTCTCGAGAAGAAGAAAATGCTATGCTTTGGAGCGGCTTTCTTTGTAGCTTTTTCTCAATAAGACAAAAATGCTATGCCTCGGAACGGAAATTTGAGTGTAAAAACGGGGGTCCCCTCCGCGGCACATACCCACTATGCATTATATACTTAGTGCCCCCCCCCGTGCAGACTCCCCCCCCCCCCCCCCCCCGTAGGTACGCTAGTGTATAAAACAGAAGAGGAACATTTCCTTCACGTATTTTTATATCCAAAATATGTTGCCTTAGTATGGAATAATCACAATGACATAAAATGAAAATGGGTACCTTCCTAATGATCATTGAGATTTCGCCTATGGAATCATTGTTTAATAATTTTCAAAGCTTTAAATAGATGAAAATGTTCATTGAGAAAATATACATATATATATATATATATGTAAATATAAATATATATATATACACTACTCAAAAAAAGTTAAGGACCACTTTTTAATGTGTGTATACAATTTTCAAACCGGGTGTTGTATTTCTAGAAATACCCGAATATGGCTGTCTTGAATCTCCTCAAACACCCTGTAACAATTTCACACATGGGTGGTTTCAGTTGTTGCATGATGTCTCTCGCATTATTGCATATCCTGAAAAGTGGGCCCATTGTGAAGTGGTACAAATGTGGATTCAAATGCATTTTCTGTCTTTAGTCTCTACAATCAACAAATTGCTGACAACAGCAATGCCAAGATACAGCTGTCCAGGATGCCATCAAACACAATGAAATCAATTTCACACATGCAGTTCTTTCATGTCTCTTGCATCATTGCAATGTGCCCGTACAAAAGTGGCTTCCAAAGCATTTTCTGTCTTTAGTCTCTACAATCAACAACTTGCTGACAATAGCAATGCCAAGATACAGCTGTCCAGAATGCCATCAAACACAATGACATCAATTTCACACATGCAGTTCTTTCATGATGTCTCTCTGGTATCATTGCAGTGGGCCATAAGACAAGTGTCTTCCAAAGCATTTTCCGTCTTTAGTCTGTACAATCAACAACTTGCCTACAACAGCAATGCCAAGACACCACCTAAGTGAAACAGATGTAGCCAGAGCCCTAGGGATGCTGGAAGCTGGCCTCAGTCAGCGAAGAGTAGCCAGAATGATGGGCGTGTCACACAGTGTCATTAGCAGAGCAAATCAAAGACACCGAGAGACAGGGCTATACTCCGAGAGACCCCGCAGTGACCGACCAGTTTCGACAACCCCTAGAGATGATCGCTACTTGACGAATCTCAGCCTCCGCAACCGCTTTCACAGTGCACGCCGCCTCAACAATGACTTCGCTGCAGCAACTGGAGTGATTGTTTCCACTCAAACAATCCGTAACCGACTTCACAGAGCCAATATGCATGCCAGACGGCCAGCTCAGTGTGTCCCACTCACCCCTGCTCACAGAAGAATTCGTCTCAACTGGGCCCGGGAGCATGTCAGATGGACCAGACAGCAATGGCGTAGAGTTCTGTTCACAGATGAGAGCAGATTTTCCCTTGACCACAATGATGGACGTTCGAGAGTCTGGAGGCGACCAGGAGAGAGATTTGCAGACCCCTGTATTGCAGAACATGACCGTTATGGGGGAGGCAGCGTCATGGTGTGGGGAGGCATCACCTACGCCAACCGTACTCGTCTCTACGTGGTCCCAGGGGGAGCAATGACAGGAGTGAGGTACAGGGATGAGGTCCTTGAACCTATAGTGGTGCCATTTGCAGAAAATGTGGGACAAAACATCATTTTCATGGATGACAATGCCCGTGCCCACCGAGCTAGGGTGGTGACCGAGTTCCTTGAGGGCCAGGGGATTGAGCGTATGGAGTGGCCAGCGAGGTCCCCGGACTTAAACCCGATAGAGCACGTCTGGGACATGATGGGGAGGAGTCTCGAGCAGCTCGAAGCCCATCCACTTGGACTGCAGCAGCTGGGTGTGGCTCTGGAGGCTGCATGGGATGCACTGGACGTCAGAGACATCAATCGCCTCATCAGCTCCATGAGACAGCGCTGTGAAGCCGTTATTGCTGCAGGAGGTGGTCACACTCGTTACTGAACTGCCTGAAAGACACTCAGACATTCGTTTTTACCACTTCATGTCGGTAGCTGATACCCCTCGGGGCCCACTTTTCAGGATGTGCAGTGATGCGAGAGACATTGTGCAACAACTGAAACCACCCATGCGTGAAATTGATTACAGCGTGTTTAAGGACATTTAGGACAGTTGTACTGAGGTATTTCCAGAAATAAAACACCTTGTATAAAATCTTTATGTACGTTTTAAAAAGTGGTCCTTAACTTTTTTTGAGTAGTGTATATATATATATATGTAAATATATGTAAATATACAAATATACATATATATATATATATATACATATATAGTCAAATGATCTGCTCGGAGATTATAAATAGGTTCAAACAAAGAAAAGTATAAAAACTCCGTGGACAGTAATATTTTAACGAATTTTCGCCCATAGGGCTTTGTCAAGTTATGACAAATTTATTAGATTGCGTCAAAATAATGCATCATAAAAATGCGCGGTATCCAAGCAGTGAGCAAAAGCGCACAAAGGATGACGAAAAGGATACGTCATAAAGGGGAAACGAAAGAAGACAGTAGGAGAAGTAGATAGAGAGAAAATGAGAGAGAGCGCGTGAGAGAAAGAAGAAGAGAGAGTGGGTGAGAAGGAGGGAGATAAGGAAGAAAGAAAAAAAGAAGAGAAGAAGAAAAGAAAAAAAGAGAAGAAAAAAGAAAAGGAAAGAGAACAGGAAAGAAAGACAAGGAAGAGAAGGTAAAAGAAAAATAAAAATAAAAAAAGAAGAAAACAAATATCCACGTCAAACGAAATGAGTGGACATTTAAACCTATATATATATGAACAAAATGATAATGTCCCGATCGTTTCGCATTACGTGTGTTAGATTGCGGGCGTTTGTGTGTGTGTGTGTGTGTGTAGGAAGCAAGATGTTCGTGTTAATGTTTGCACAAAAAAGGAGAGGGAAAGGAAAAGGGGAGGGGGAAAGGTAGAGGAGAGAGAGGGAAAAGGAGACAATAAAATAGAAAGAAAACAAAGGAAAGAAAGAGGGGAAGGGAGAGGGAAAGAAAAATGGAAAGAGCGAGAAAAGAGTAGGGAAGGGAGAAAGGAAAGAAAACTTTAAGGGAAAGGAAAAGCGAAAAAAGGAAGGGAAAGGGAGATGAGAGAAGAAAAGAAGGGAGAACGAAAATGGGGAAAGGGAGAGAATGATGAAGGGGATAGGAAAATGTCAAGTTTGAAGATCTAAATATTAACACTAAAACAAAATTGGACTTCCATATTTTATTCATAAAAATACCGTCTTTTTCATGATTATAAAGGTTCAACGTCCCTGTTCTAGGTCTATACTTCAACATAAATCTACTGGCGCTTCGCGCTTGAATTCTGGAGGTCATTCCTTTTTTTAAAGTATAGGTAATCTGTCGGACTTTTCATAAAGTCCGAAATTCAAATCTTAAGCGCAAATGCGCTCGCATTATTTTTCATTTAGATACAGTCCTGTCATCAATATCAAAAATTATAAGCACGAGCTTCGCGCTGGCATCATTTTTGTAAGTGACATTTATGATGTTGTTCATATTTATAAAATGCTTAGAATGTCCATTTGTTGAGGTTTAAATGTCCAAAAATTCAGCGCTCGCATAATTTGTAAGGTTAAAAGGCCCACCATTTTAATTGTTATACAAATGTGCTTATACAACGTCCAGAATGCAGTTCGGAATATTGAAAATAACTGTTGGTCTCGCTATTTCTGCCCGTGCGACAAGCATTTATCATTTTGAATCATGAGATTCACCTTTAAAATAAGATGAAAAAGTATCGTTAAGACTGAATTAAGAAAAAAAGAAGCTCACGTTTCACGCTTGCATTTTGATCCGTTAGCTTATTATGATAATAATGGTGACTTCATTAATATATTTTAGCGGACATGTCCACCTTTTGGTGCTTCAAGAAAAATAAACACAACACACAAATAATAATAGAAAACGAACAAGAATACAATAGATAGTTACCTATCCCACTCATGAATTCTTATTCAACAGTCCCCAAAACGTCTTTTTTTCGTGTTAGCTTATTTCATATGTATATAATATATATGTCTCCTCATTATGGTTATAAAAAGTGCTCAGAATGTTTTATTTTCAAGTCCTTGTATCATCAGAATTTTCAGCTCGGACAGCTCTATCGCATTTTGATTACTATCCTGTTGATTTATTTACTTGAACAAAATATTTAAAATGTCCAGCTTTTAGAACAGATATCAAAAAAAGGTATTCACCTTTTCATAGATGAGGAAGAAGAAAAAAGTGAAGAAAAAAGTGAAAAAAATAGGAAACAAACTAACGAATTAATGTGACACAATTTTTCTTCATTTCAAGGCGATTCTTTACATTTCATCATCGCTGATGCTAAAAGTGATGGCACTACAATCGAAAATACCGCTTGACAGCAAAAAAACCCCCCAAAAAACAGAAACAGGAAAATAAAGCTGAGCGTCTAAAATGCAGCTAGCAGTACAAGCTGCAGATCGTAAACAAACGTTTTGTGAATAATATCGCGCGCCCTCTTTAGGCAAAAGTTGATATCCACGATCATACTGCGGTATCTACGTGATTCGTGAAGATCACGAGAAAATGCTTTTATTTTATTAAAAAACACACCAAAGAGAAGTCAAGAAACGATCCATATGGTTCGGTAAGTGTCATAGCACAATTAGAAACATTATTTAAAAAGGAATGGCATAGTTATTTTAGTAAAAAGTGTGTGAAAGATTCGCGTGCACCATGTGTATATGAATCCTTCGCACGCGAGATGCATTGATCCCATGACTGAGTGCGATTGGCCGGTCTATCCTAAGGCAAAGACACACACACAATTACACACGAGTGGGACCGAGGTTAACTGCAACTGCGTGGGTACACCGTCTCGGCTACAGAATTCGAGATTTAATTACACGATGAATATAACATTATAATTCAAAATGCAATATTATTCATAGACTCACATTTCTTCTTGTTCTTCCCCATAATGAAAGAAAGTAACTTTTAACCGTTGCTCATGTAAAAACACCAGAAACGTGAAGCAGAAAAAGTCGTGAAACGTGATGTCGCAATCGCCAAGAAAGGTATACGAACTATAAGCCATAACTTCCGTTTCCCGTTCATTTTCGTATCCGATCGATCCGACATAGCCTCCTCAAAAGATAACCTCGAAGCAGCTGCTGCAAAAGGGACAGCCCCCCCCCCCCCCCCCCCAGGGGCGGATCCAGCCTTCGCCATTAGGGGGGGGGCGGAAATTTTTAAAGCCATATTTTCTTCGATCGGCCGCTCGAAGATTATTTTTGGTTTCTTTGAAGGGGTAGTCCTAATAGTCTCTTCTTAGCATTATTCTTATGAATAAACATAAATATATAATACCATAATCCTTATATAATGCGAGCGCGAAGCGCGAGCTAAATTTTTTTGGAAATCTTATGTATTTTTTCCTAAAATTTTGAACATTCTGGGCAATGTTTGTTATCCTGAAAAACATGTGTATGCAAATGAATAATTACCAAGAACGTGAAGCGCGAGCAGAAATAAACTGATGGAAAAGGTACCTGGAGGCTGTTAAAGACTGCTTGCAGTTAGCCATGCATGAAGACGTTACATATTTTAAAAATCAAATAATGCGAGCGCGAAGCGCGAGCTGAATTTTTACCTAAGGAATGGATATTCTAAGCACTTTTTGTAACTTAAACATAATAGGTATATAACTAAACAATTAATGCGAACGCATAGCGCAAGCCGGAAAATTTCGAGATTTAGACCTACTGAACGAGACAATTTATTCAAGTTTTGTATATCGTGAAAAGGATGAGTAAGTGGGGATCTTCCTTACATTATTAATGCGAGCACAGAGCGCGAGCAAAAATCTTTTATATACGTTTTGAACTGATCGAAAAGGTACCGAAAAGGACTGCTTGCACTTAGCCACGAAGACGTTACATATTTCAACGATCAAATAATGCGAGCGCGAAGCGCGAGCTGAAAATTTTAATCAATTTTTGTAATCGTAAACGGGATAGATATATAACTAAACAATTGATGCGAGCGCGAAGCACGAGCGGAAAAAAAATCGAGATCATCTAAAAAGGGGACACTCAATTCATGTTTTGTAAATCATGAAAATAATGAGTAAAAGGGAATCTTACTACATTAATAATGTGAGCACAAAGCGCGAGCAGAAAATTTTTGATATTGTGATCTGAAACTGGATAATGATTTAAATAAAGAACAAGATGAGTATCTGAATAAACATGCGCGCGCGTGTTTCATAATATTTGTAGACCTAGAATTTAAGCATTCTAAATACATATTTTATCATGAAAATCAAAGCGAGCGCGAAGCGCGAGCTTAAACTATCTGATATTCCGATCTGAAAAAAAGGAGTCAAGTTCAGCTCTATATTTCAAGCACTTTGAAGGAAAATTGTGAGATTGATATGGATCGCACTTAATAAAGAGCTGATGTTTTTTTTTATCATTACTTTTAGTTTGAACATAGGACCGGGACATCCTTAAGACCAGCATATTAAAATGACTACTTCCTATCCCTCTTGCTAAGCGTGAGATGAAACAAAAGGGGCAATTTAATTTATTAAATTTATTAAATTAATATCTTATTCATCAATGCTAATGAGGGCGCGAAATATGATGACATTATGGCCTGAAAGCTGGACATTCCAAGCATTTTTGTAATTATAAATAGGATGCATCAGTTAATATATTTTAACCATTAATGCGAGCGAAATCGCGAGCCAAAACTTTTGATAAAATGTCATGAAATTGGGATTTTAAGTAGTTTGTTGTATAATCGATATTGAGACATACGTAACTCGCCAATCAAAATGCGAGCATGCAGCGCTAGCTGATACGTTTTGACAATCAAACCTGAAAAGGGATATTTTTAAAATTTTATGGAATACACGAAAATAATAGGTACATGACGAATTAAATTTTGCGAACGCGCAGCGCAAGCAAAAAATGTTTATATTTAGACCATAAAACAAAAAAATTTACAGAGCACGTTTTAAAAATCAATTTGTATATCAAACAAAATAATGAAAGTTTGATTTCCGAGCTGAAATATGTTTTGTATATTGAGTTCAAAATTTGATATTTTAAGCTCCATATTGAGAAAAATATGTAAATCTTGGCAAGGCAATGCGAGCGCAAAGCGCGAGCGAAAATTTTATATAGGGACATGAAAGATTAAAAAAAAAATTATTTCCAAATCTTCCCCTCATCTTTCAATCATCTTCGTCTTTTTATGTTTCCCCTTCTTTTTTCCTTCTCTTTTCCCTTCTTTTTCTTTTTTTCTTTTTTTCTTTCTTTCCCCCTTTTTTCTTTTTTTTTTGCTCCGCCAATAGGGGGGGGGGGCGGGCCCCCTGGATCCGCCTATGCCCCCCGATCCCTTTCCGGATCGCCCATGCATACATTTTTACACATAATTGGCCCATGCATACATTTTTACACATTTTTACATACATTTGGCCTTTAACAGGGGCCGCGAAAGAAGGGGGGGGGGGGGGCTCCCACTTTTTTCCAAAACCGTGTCCAAACGTAAAAATGACCATATGATTGTGATTTTTTGCATGGTCAGCCCCCCCCCCCCCACTTTGAAAACCGTTCCGCAGCCCCTGTTTAAAGGGATGGTGCGGGCTGAAAGTATTAATAGCTTAATAAATAGAGTATAATTCACTGAGCAAAACGCCGAAAATTTCATGAAAATCGGATAACAAATAACAAAGTTTTTTAATTTTAAAGTTTAGAAATATTTTGTGAAAACAGTCGTCATGAATATTCACTAGGTGTGCTGATGATGTCCCATCCCCACTTGTTCTTTTGTATTTTATTATATGAAATTAGGTCATTTTTTCCTCCAAGAACTAGAAAAGTTGGACTGACAACTGATTTAGTGCATTAGATATTTATTGCTGCAACGTATTCCATTATAAGGAGACATATTATTCACACAAGTATGAAATAATGAAAAAATCATGATTTTATGTAATAACATAAGAAAACGGAAAGTGGGCATGTGACTTCATCAGCCCACCTAATGAATATTAATGACGACTGTTTTAACAAAATATTGCTAAACTTTAAACTTCAATAAATTTATTATTTTTTATCCGATTTTGATGAAATTTTCAACATTTTGCTCAAAACATTCTACTCTATGTAATAAGATATAAATATTTTTAGCCCGGAGCATCCCTTCAATGGGGAGGGGTGATTTTTTCCTCACCTCATATTCAGTTTAGTATATGATTCCCTGATTCGTTTTGAAAATAAGGGGGTGCCGGGGGGGGGGGGGTAGTGCACTACAATAATAAACAAAATCGTACTTCTATAGGCGTCTATTTCTCAAGATTTTATTTTGTCTCAGCCCGGGTTGGGGGACAACCTTTTTCCAATGAGCTCATTACGGAATTGACAATTTCTTGGAGCACTAAAGGCCTATGGCCGTATACGCCCCAGGGATACGCCCCCACCCCCATCACGTCAAATACCTAGGCCTTTACGTACTGCTCATAATTATATATATATATCATTTTTTTAATATGATTTAATGCAGATACAGGCCAGATAAAAATAAAGTATCATATCGCCGCTGCACAGAATTATATCGTTTACAAATGTATAGTCATGATAGTATTGGTTTATCGCAGTCAGTCATTAATGCAAGACTGAAACTCTAATTGCCTCATAAATAATGATATTGTCAACATTAATTCTGTAAACATCTAATTTCAAAACAGAACGTGTAAGTCATTCATCATAAAATCAAAACTGAACGACATGAGTACAGATTTAAATTGTTATTGAATTCTTATAATCGTATTTCCTTGAGTGCATCATAAACCGAGCAACATTATTGTGAGAGCAGATCGAAAGATGAAATTGGTGTCTTTAAATTTTCATCAATCGTATACGTAATAGGATTTCAAAATCAAGAAGAAAACCAGGAGGACATCTTTCCATATTATCCAAATCAACGTGGCCAGTGCAAATGAGGGACTGTTAGTACGTTATGAGTGAGTATTCAATAATGTCCTTTTTCATGATATGAAATAGGCTTACCAAACATCACGAGTATGAGTAAGACGGATTGTGTGTTATACGGTATATATCACTGGTGGATTCAGGGGGGGGGGGTATCAAAGCCGGCCCGTGCCCCCCCCCCCTCCCTTGAGAAGCAAAATTTAAATTTGTAATATCAAAAAGTCGTGGGTATTTCATAAAGATGTTCGTAAGTTACGAATGACTTTACGCACGACTGGTGACCCCTTCTATTCGCTAAATTATAAATCCCTATGTCATTCATTTAGGATATAATATAAGAACATATTCCATTCGTTCGTAAAGTTGTGCGTAACTTTACGAACAGCTTTATGAAACACCCACCAGGGGCCCGTTTCATAAAGGACTTGCAACTCTTTTAGCTTTGCCATTATGGCAACTACCATGGCAACCTTGATTCTGATTGGCTGCTGAGCCCTGTTACCATGGTAGTCAGTGGCGTAACTACGGGGGGGCATGGGGGGCACGTGCCCCCCCCCCCCCCAATCGGCTGACAAAAAAAAAAAAAAAAAAAAACGGGGAAAAGGAGAAAAAGAGGGAGAAATGAAGAGAAACGTAGCGGGAAAGATGAAATTATTGTTCATTATAATTATAATGATTATGTTATATTGCATAAAAAACATTTTTCATAACTTTATGAAACATAATGTAGAGCTGTAGTGTGAACAGGGTTTTATAGATGTTTTCATTATTCTTGATCATCCTCTCTTCTCTTGTTAGTCATCAAAATTCCATCTTTTCTTCCATCACCTTCTTTACATTCATTTCAACATACCAGATTCACTCTTCCATCCCTTTCTTTTGTTCATGCTCATGTTCACTCATACTTGACTCTTGCTAAGTTCTTATTCTCTGATTGGTTCTCTCCCTCTGACTTAGGTTCATTAATATTCATTAGCAGCTATTCATTTGCCATGTATATTCATGTATTTCTTTTATTTGCTATCTTTGATATTTGAATATTCATTATTTACCTTTGTGATATATAAATCATGCATGTTAATATTTTATGCCAAATAAACCCCTGGGGCCCGTTTCTCAACACCGTCATAAGTCTAACTTCTTGACTAAATCGGAGATAGTGAGCTACTTGTCCGCTAACCGTTTCACGAAGCCCTCTTTACCAAGATCGGGTACAACAACCTCACTAAATATTTATGACACCTCCGAACCTGTCATAACTTCTTTCTTAATGACGTAGTGGCATCACGTGGGTAGACTATGACATGCAAAAGCGCATATAAATTTTAAAATTATAATCTTACGTAATCAATCATAGAGGTTGAAATTACATCACAAAACAAGTGGGTTAATGCATTCAATGATAATTGTAATACAAAGAAACTATAAAAACTATTGGTAAAACGCCACAAAACCATTCATTTTGAAATAGTAAAATGATTTAATCGATAAATATTCTACCACGTCAGGCCATCCATAACTGAACTCGTATTTGTTGTTTTCAGACCCCTATTAACAGTTGGATAAATTCTAATCTCTAATTTATGCATATAATTTGTCAAATATCGTATGTTTCGGTATCAATGGTTAAAAATGTTTCGTTAAACTATATTTTGATGACGTTCGGAATCGTAAAAGACCGCATAATTATCATCATTTTACAAAGAAAACCGTTATGGTTTACTTTCGTAAACTATTAAAATTGGATATCCCGGGGGTACCCAATCTCAACGTCCACAAGTGATTTTTTAGTCATGAAATGAATTATTCATAATTTAATTTTCTCTGCAATTGAATGCTCAAGTCTTCATGGTCTAAGTATGTATGATGCATAATTCACCTGTGCTATTATTTTGAAAAGATTTATTTCCCAATTTATCACAATATTTGCAATTTTGTAATAATTTTTCTTTTTTAATATTATGCTATTTTGTGACTAAGGCTACGTCTCGTCTGCTCGTTCTACCGATAGTATCGATATCAAGGTATTCTAGTTAGGAAACCTTTCGAGAAACATGTTTAGTAAGATTGGAACTAACTCCGTGGTTGGTGGATAAAGATATGACTAAATTGTCCATGTGTTGAGAAACGGGCCCCTGAGGTTTAAAGTTATTCAGCCCAGGGCAGTTCATCACAGGCAATCACTGAGTGAGGTTGTCTCATGTCTCTGTAAGTTTTTAGAACCACGCCCTTTACCGCTCTGGACACTCTACAAATTGGTGGCAGCGTTGGTCCCCACAACTTCAGGCAGAGACTCAAGCAAGTGATAGCCTCAAGCTATATTCACCCTACTTCGAGTTGAGTTTAGTTTGCATGATATTTCATCCTACTTCAGAAAATTAATTCACCCTACTTCAGAGATTTTGATATTCACCCTGCTTCAAGATAGACACCTTTGCTCTTCTCAGCGTGAATTTACTTGGATGTGGAGTTCCTGTTCTTCAATTTAGACAGATTTCTTCCTCCATCTTGAATTTTTGACAAAACAGAAAGTCAAGTCTCCATTAATTGAGTAAGTCTTCAAACTTTTACTCTATTATATTTACATATGTCATCCTACTTCAAACAAGGTTGATACTTATATAGCTTTGAATTCTGCCAAGTACATGACAGCAATTACAAGATTTTATCTTCCTTCTTCGAGACTGATGTTTGACAGTTTTATAATTATTCTCTTTTAAGCTTAGTATTGAATGATTGCATGATATTGTTGGTAGAAATTATATACCTACCTTCTTCATGTAACATGCAATCTTCTTTACTTGTTTGAGAGATAATTAGTCATCCTTCATCATAGAGAGAGAAGTCATCGCCACATAGTCTTCCTTCTTCATTTACTTATTTTAATTCCTGTTACCTGTTTCTCTCCAAGATGAATAATTTTCGCCTAGAATTACCAGAAATTTTCTCAGGTGAAGATGGAAAAGATTTCCATCAATGGATCCGCCGATTTGAATTAGCAATCCAAGTTATTCCTGATGGTCCTAGCAAGGCCCATATCCTTCTGCCAGCTAGACTGACTGGTTCGGCGTTCACAGTATACGAAGGATTGCCAGAATCTCAAAAAAAGAACTTTAACTTAATCAAGGCCAAGTTATCACACGTGTTTGGAAGATCCCAGTACATAGAAACTTTCAAATCATGTATTACAGCCAGGGTTAGACAGTACAACGAGCCCTTGGAAGTCTTTGCTTCTGCCATTATTACTATGGTTGAAGAGGCTTTTCCTAGCTACGATCAGGAGGCAAAAGAGGGGGAATGTTTTCGCCGGTTCATCGCTGGTCTCGACACTCAATTGCAAGTCAAGATACATGAACTTGGTGGTATGACTCTCAACGACGCACTTCAAATCGCATTAAGAGTCGAAAGAGCGCAGCAAACAGAGAAGACGCAACAAGTCTCCCTTAATCCAACTCCAAGTCCTGTTGCAGCAACATCACTAGATCCCCTGTACTTGAAGTTGATACAACGACTGGACAATATAGAGAAGAAGATGGATGGTTTGTCGCTCTCTCCATCTTTGCATGACACCCACCATCGCCAGGCTGATCGCCATAGGTCTCCTAGTCCTCCACCCTATCCTTACCAATCTTCTCGTTATCGTTCACCAAGTCCACGTCGCTATGATGATCGTCGTAGGTCAACACACCCTGAACGTTATCGATCACCAAGTCCACGTCGCTATGATGATCATCGTAGATCAACACACCCTCAACGTTATTCACAACGATCTCGATCCCCATCCATTACTCAAGAACCTAGAGGCAGGTTGGATCAACGATACCAAAGATCACCCTCTCGTCATGTTCGCTTTGACGAGGGAAACTACCAATAGTTGGTGACGTGGGTCACTCATCAACAGTCACTACCCCGACCCATGTTGACATAGAATATAACTCCTCAAAGGAACAGCAACCACCCTACATCCCTATCACTTTTGATAGCAAGTATGTTTTGGCATACATTGACTCAGGCTCTTACATCTCTGTCATCAGCAGCGAGTTTTACGAGTCAATACCCAAATCTAAAAGGAGCCCTTTAATGAAGTGTCATTTAGCAGCTACTTCAATCACTCAAGAAGTACTAGACATTATAGGAACGATTCACTCCTTGGTCCATCTAGGCAACACCAGTAGACGACACACATTCATAGTCGCAAGAGGTATTAGTCACTCCGTCGTAATAGGATGGGACTTTTTCTGGAAGTTTGATGCTACAATCTCCCCTACTTCCTTCACTCTACCAGGTCAGACAATACCACTTGTAAGCAAAGATCAACATCAAGAGCAATCATCCTTGAAATGCAGTGTTTCACTACTCCCTACTTCAGACATTTCTCAGAGTCAACAGAAGAATGCTGGACAGTTACTCTCAGCCTACTCAGATGTCTTCAGTTCATCATCTGATGACATTGGCAAGACCGATTCAACCTATCATCATATCACCACCACAAGCGATGTTCCCATCTGTCAGAGAGCTTACCGCACTTCTCCAGCTATGCGTGTAGAAATTCAATCCCAAGTCGACGAACTTTTACGAAGAGGAATCATTGAAAAGAGTTACAGTCCTTGGGCAAGTCCGATCGTGATGGTCAAGAAAAAGGACAAGACATTTCGCTTCTGCGTAGACTACCGAGCCTTAAATGCTGTGACCATCAAAGATTCACATCCCATACCCAGGCAAGATGACTCAATCGACGCCCTTTCATCCTCAAAGTTCTTTTCAGTAATCGACTTATCAAGCGGCTACTGGCAAGTCCCACTTAACCCTGAGGACAAAGAAAAAACAGCGTTCACTACTGGCACAGGTTTATACCACTTCAACGTAATGCCCTTTGGACTGAAGAACGCTCCAATGACCTTCCAACGACTAATGGAATCAGTTCTACATGGTCTTCATTGGTCCACATGCTTAGTCTATCTAGATGATGTTATCGTCTTAGGGAAGAACTTCGAAGATCATCTACGCAACCTTAAAGACGTCCTCCATCGCTTCAGAGAAGCTGGTCTAAAGTTGAAGCCGTCTAAGTGCCAATTCTTTCGTAGAGAAGTTACTTACCTAGGCTATGTGATCAATGCCAATGGTGTTCTCCCGGATCCATCCAACATCACCAAGGTATCATCCTGGCCTCGACCTCAAAGCCCAACCAACATCAGGTCATTCCTTGGTCTTGCTTCGTTCTACCGCCGGTTTATTCAAGACTTCTCGAAGATAGCATCTCCGCTCACCATTCTTACACAGAAAGGTGCCAAATTCATCTGGACAGAGCAATGTGAAGTCGCATTCAACACTTTGAAGAAAGCGCTTACCAATCCTCCATTGCTAGCTTACCCTGACTTCTCAGTAGAATTCAACCTCTCAACAGATGCCTCGCTCAATGCTATAGGTGCTGTACTATCTCAAGTACAAGACGGCCAAGAGAGAGTTGTTGCCTACTTCAGCCAGATGCTCTCAAAATCTCAGCAGAAATGGTCAACCTACGATAGAGAGCTTTGGGCCATCATCGCTTCTGTTCGCAACTTCAGGCATTATCTTAGAGGTCAGCAATTCACCATCTTCACTGACCATCAACCTCTTCTTGGTTATGAGAAAGTGCCTATTCAGGACGATCTCTCTGGACGACGAGCTCGTTGGATAATCGAACTGGATGCCTATTCTTTCCACATTAAGCATCGCAAAGGTCATCAGAACGGCAATGCTGATGCTATGTCTCGTCTTCCTACATCTTCTCCTGAACAAGTCGCTAACGATGTAGTAATGACAAGGAACCACACTTCCTCTACTCGAGTCGCCCTTCCATTAGAGTGCAATGTGATGCAGACTCGTTCTTCTACTCAAGCCACACATGAAAGCCAAGCTGAAGACAAGTCCCAGCCTACATTCACTCAACCCCAAGATGCCCCAGAGACCTTCACCCTCACTGGTCAAGAATCTGAGCTACGATACTATCAGAACGAAGATAGAGATATTCGACATGTCAAAGAGTTTGTCAAGGATGGATATAGACCCTCTGTAAGAGAAATTCGCAACTACAATCCGCGAATGAGGAAATTTCTTTGGGAGTATCCTCGTCTAGTCATCGACCAAGACATCCTCTATCGTACAAAGCTAGATCAGTTTGGTGCAACAACACAACAACCAGTAATACCAGCAAGCCTCATCCAGAAGGTATTACAAGAGCTTCATGGTCATCCGTCTTCAGGTCACTTTGGTCTCCAACGTACATTACTTCGAGCTGAAGCAACCTGCTACTGGCCATGTATGCGTCGGGACATAACTAACTACTGTTCAACATGTACAACATGTGAAGCATTCCGCTCTCCTAATCCGAAGTACCAAGCTCCACTACGCAACATAACTACAGATCACCCTCTGCAAATGGTCTTTGCAGATATCGCAGAACTTCCCACATCTCGCCGAGGATATAAGTATATCTTAGTCATCGTAGATCATTTCAGCAAATACGTTAACATCTATCCGATGAAGAATCAAACTGCTCAGACTGTTTCAAAACATATCTTCGAGGACTATATAACTGAACACGGTATCCCAGAAGTTCTACACACCGACCAGGGTCGCCAATTCGAATCCAGATTAGTCCAACCACCAGGCCCAGGTTCAGCTGATGTCCAACACGCCAACACCCACGATAAAACTCAACCAAAAGACGATACTGTTACAATCTCGCGTTACGGAAGAAGAATTGTTAGACCAGAACGCTTTCGTAACTCACAGAAATGATAAATTTTGATATTTGATTAATTCATCATTGCGCATGACATCGACTTATGATAACCGATAATTGAAAGACTGGATATGAAAGACTGAACATTATCGTCGACACCCTCTTTCCGAGATGAACCAAAAATCAAGGACATTTTAAATATTTCACGTAAAGAGAAGAAATTAACCTTTTCCATATATTAATTTACTACATATATGGCTAACTTGAACTTTCATCAAACATAGTTAATCAGCCTCATCAGCATATTTTTCATCAAGATGATATATTCTGGACTCTCATCAAATATTGATTATAAAGACTTTTTCATTCATAATGTAAACAGACATCTGAAGCAAATGATTTCAATATGCAAATTAGGTCTTTTATGCATTAGTGAAATTTTGTATAGTTTCATGTTACATTTGAATATTGCACGTGGCATACATGTTTATTCCCTTCATGATTGATGCCATTTTTCACATATTTCAATCTATATTTCCTGTAAATAACTGTTTAACTTGAACTTTTACATTTTGATTGGCAGTTTCGTTCATAAAATTGTCAAATGTGTATTCAATTTTCCAACAAAAAAAATAGGAAATTGTGTAAATTGTGCAGAACGAAAACTAAAAAGGTTCAGAATTGATTTTTTTTTATTATAAAGAAACTAGTATATTGATTTTTTTTCTTTGCAAAGAAGCATTTAAAAAAAAGGACACATTTGTATTGTTTCAAGTCTTGCAACAGAAGTCCTAAAAAAAAAAAAAAAAAAATAGTATTTTAGAAGATACAATATTTTTTTTTGCACAATTTGAAAAAAAAGTTTACTTAGATAAAAAGTAACAAGAGAAAAAGTAATTTCTTTTGTATTTTAGAATATATATGATCCAATTTTGAAATCATTTAATTCTTGAGTCATATGTCATAGAAAATTATCCATATTTTTTTGTATGTATAAAAGAATATGATGTTGGTCAGTTTTGGTTCTAAACCTTGTAAAAATAAGATTCAAAGAAGAGTTCATAAACTTTTGTTTACAAAATAAGGTCACATTTTATTAGTAAAATGAAAAGTTTGCAATGTACATTTTTTTTTCCAAAGGTAAACTTCGATACATTTTGGATGACGTACAAAATTTGTCAGTTGAATTGTGAAAAGTTCAATTTAGGTGATATTTAATTAGAAAAAATTATTGAGATAAACATGTCACTTTTAGGGAAATTTGAAGTTTGCTTTCCCCACAAAAAAAATACTTTGCTTGGATAATGATTGACAATGCTAGATAGTTATTGAATTATTGTGTTTAAAAAAAAAATGTACATGTATATTTAGTCTTTTTACAAAAAAAAAAGTTTTCAAAGTTTTGGTCAAATTGATTATGACTTCGACAAATTGATGTAATTTGTTTTTCTCTGATCATAGAATTTGAAAGATACACTTTTTTTTTTATCAAGGTATATAAAACTGTCATTACAGAATTGATGTGTATATAAAAAAAAATTTACATTAAAAAAAAAAAAAAAAAAAACTTCAAATGTTATATTTCGAAGTCACCATGATTGATATGAAATGTAAACTGATTTGTACTTTATTCAGATATCATAATATCATGAATATCATAGTTGAAAACATACATTTTTATATTGTCAAATATTTTTTTTTCTCATACATGAAGATAATTTTAAAATGAGGACATTTTATTTGTAAGAGGAGATATTGTTTGTAGAGCTGTAGTGTGAACAGGGTTTTATAGATGTTTTCATTATTCTTGATCATCCTCTCTTCTCTTGTTAGTCATCAAAATTCCATCTTTTCTTCCATCACCTTCTTTACATTCATTTCAACATACCAGATTCACTCTTCCATCCCTTTCTTTTGTTCATGCTCATGTTCACTCATACTTGACTCTTGCTAAGTTCTTATTCTCTGATTGGTTCTCTCCCTCTGACTTAGGTTCATTAATATTCATTAGCAGCTATTCATTTGCCATGTATATTCATGTATTTCTTTTATTTGCTATCTTTGATATTTGAATATTCATTATTTACCTTTGTGATATATAAATCATGCATGTTAATATTTTATGCCAAATAAACCCCTGAGGTTTAAAGTTATTCAGCCCAGGGCAGTTCATCACAGGCAATCACTGAGTGAGGTTGTCTCATGTCTCTGTAAGTTTTTAGAACCACGCCCTTTACCGCTCTGGACACTCTACAATAACATTGTTCCTGGTGGTCGCATTGTCTCTTTAACGAAATATATAATCCTGCTGTACTATAATCTCCCGTTTTCAAGTCAATATACACCAAATATATTTCCTCGCACTTCGAGTTATTGTTTTATGTAATGACCATTAGCTTCTTTTTCATGACTACTTAAAGGGATTGCCCCATTTTAAGGTCTTAATATAAAACATTTCCTGTCCGTGCTTACGTTCGCATTAGTGGATTGATGATATATGCCTGCTCTTGATGAATTTCTAGAATCAGTCCTTAAAATGTCCCTTTTTCTAAGTTAAATCTGAATATAAAAAAATTTCAGCTCGCGCTTCGCGCTCGCATCAATCGGTTAGTGAAATACGTATGATAATAATGATTACGACTACAAAAAGTGCTTCGTGTGTTTAGATGTAATTTTAAAAAAATCAGCAGGCGCTTGACACTCGCATTAGATGACTATGGTGAGATATGTATACTCTTAATGGATTCCTTAAAAAAATAGTCCTTAAAATATCCCTGTATGGGGTCAAAATATACAAAAATTTCAGCTCGCGCTTCGCGCTCGCATTGTTTGTTTAGTGAGACAGGTACGTATCATGATTCTAAAAAATTGCTTATAATGTCCCTTTTTGGGTCTGAATATCAAAAATTTTCAGCTCGCGCTTCGCGCTCGCATTATTTGATCAGTGACATACATATCCGTTTAATGCACTGTATTTAAAATGTCTCTGTTAGGTCAGTATACCTAGCAACTGAGCGCGCTTCGCGCGCTCATGCACTAAGTCACTCAAAATTTTTGCTGGTGCCCCCCCAATGCCGTGACCCACGGTACGCCACTGATGGTAGTTATTACCATAATGGCAAAGTTACAACAGTTGCAAGTCCGCGCTCGCATTATTTGATCAGTGACATACATATCCGTTTAATGCACTGTATTTAAAATGTCTCTGTTAGGTCAGTATACCTAGCAACTGAGCGCGCTTCGCGCGCTCATGCACTAAGTCACTCAAAATTTTTGCTGGTGCCCCCCCAATGCCGTGACCCACGGTACGCCACTGATGGTAGTTATTACCATAATGGCAAAGTTACAACAGTTGCAAGTCCTTTATGAAATGAGCCCCAAATCAATTGGAACAGCCATAGAAGCAGCTGACAGAGAATTGGAACTTGATGATTTAGAAAAACAGTGAATATGATTTCTAAATTATCCGAAGCTGACAATTTTCCAAATTGCACAATCTAAAAAATAAAAAGGAATGAAAATACCGTTACCATTCATTTTTGTCCCTCTATATGTAGTTTTAAACTATTTTGTATTGTGGTTATTGCTTTCTTGCATTTATGGCAATCATATATGTCAGTTATTTTTATTCTGTGAAACTTTAAGTATTCATTATTTTCTAATGACTCCAACGATAATTGAGCACCATAACTATTGTTTTGCTGCACTCACTCATCACACACATTCGTTATTTTTGGAAAGTAATGAGCTTTTAATGGACTGGAGGGGAATGTAGGTTTTGATATGCAGCGCATGATTTTCAGCAGGTTCAGAAAAATAAAATCGACTGAGTGCGCAAACATCTCAAATTGTCTAATTATTTAATTCCCACAATTGTATTAATTGTACTCTTCTAAAAGTAAAAGAATATTAGAATTGTCGCGAAGTTCTTCATCCTAGATTTGATATCGATATTTCACACACGGTAAGATTGATTAGAAAAATAGATTTTAAAACAATTAATGAATTAAAGTTAAATGCACTGCTGATGTGTAGCTCGAGATAAAGCCTGCGATTTTCATTCTTTGGCAAAAAGCACTATTTAAAATCCAGTTTTTGTTGTTATTAAATGTTATGGAATCCGAAGTTTGTTTATAAATGCTTTCTAATTATTTTTTTTCAGAGGATCCGGTGAATCATCAGTGGATTAAAAAAGTTTTATTCTTAGATCTCGGTATGGTGATCGCTTTATTCTTCGCTATTATAATCTGTGTGATACGTTGCAAGAGGCACAGACTTGACAGGTATGATGATTAATCTACATGTAATTATTCAAAGTTAAAGAACCTAATTAATCGTGTCTATACACAATATCTAAAGTTGGGAAACAATACAATTAAGTTATTAAATTCAAATATTAAATTTGAATGGTTAAACTGATTGAAACTTGAAGAAAAAAAAAACTTCAGCATCACAGTAGGTACGGGGGCAGTGACCCCTGTTATCAAGTGAGGAATTATTTTTTAAAGACGATATACAAATTAATTAAGAATTAAGAAATAAAAATAAAGGGCTTTGGAAGGGATTGGTCCTACAAAATACTGTTCATATCTCTTTTGAAGAGATATAGGTGGAAATGAACACAATATTTTGCAGGACTATATAGGACCAATCCCTTCCTTTAAAAATTAAGATACACTCTTAAAACAAATCAGTCAAATTGACAAGACCAGTAGTCAGCTGGGTGTAACTGGCATATAGTCTTGTGACATTTCTGACATAATTTCTAGTCAGAAATAATTCTGTTCTATAGTAAAATACGCCTAGAAAAAAGTCAAAATTAATATGAATATAATAACAGTTGCACCCAGCTGACCCTATTTACGGGTTATTTTTGACTGATTTGTTTTTAGAGTGTATTTTAAACGTGTCATAATAGGGCCTATTATAATACCCTCTATTGACGACACCATATGGATGCAGGGGTGGCCATCGTCATTTTTTTTTATAATTGGGAGTGAAAGGTGACAATGAAGGAGGGGAGAAAAGAAAGAAAGGACGAAGTGAAGATTGTGATTGGCCTTAGTCGGGGGGGGGGGGGGGGAGGAGGGGATAAGCAATTTGTATAGGCGTCACATTTATACATCTATCATATGCATACATCCGTCTGAAACTAAAAGTAAAACTCTTTAAATCATCCATTAATTTTTATCCTTCAATGGAAATTAATTGTATATTGATTGTTATTTTCATTCCTTGATTTATTCACAAAGGGATCGAGGGGGGGTGTCGCTGTTTGGCAAGTCGATCATAGAGGCTTACTGTCATATCACCGTAGGCCTTGAAATGAATAAATTTATTGAAAGCATTAATCATTACCAGGGGCGGAAATCTCTCCCAAAAGGTAGGGGGGACACAGGGGCGGATCCAGCCTTCGCTAATAGGGGGGGGGGGCGGACATATTTTCCCCGATCGGCAGTGCGAAGATGATTTGTGTTTGTTTCTTTGAAGGGGTAGTCCTCATTAGTCACTTCTTAGCTTTATTCTTATAAATTCATATATAATATCATAATCCTTACTTATATGATGCGAGCGCGAAGCGCGAGCTAATTTTTTTTTGAAATTTTGTGTATTTTTTCCTAAAATTTGAACATTCTGGGCAATGTTTGTTATCCTGAAAAATGTGTATGCAACTTAATAATTACTACGAACGCAAAGCGCGAGCAGAAATGAACTGATGGAAAAGATACCTGTTAAAGACTGCGTGCAGTTAGCATTTAACAATCAAATAATGCGAGCGCGAAGCGCAATCTGATTTTTTTTTACATTTTCACCTAAAGAATGGAAATCCTAAGCACTTTTTGTAACTCAAGCAGAATAGGTATGTAAGTAGACAATTGATGCGAGCGCGAAGCGCGAGCGGGAAATTTCGAGATTTAGTCCTATAATATTTACTGAACGAGACACTCTATTCATGTTTTGTAAATCATGAAAATGATGAGTATTAATAATGCGAGCGCAAAGCGCGAGCAGAAAATTTGTATATACGTTTTGAACTGGTACCTGTTGAAAAGGTACCTATTAAGGACAGCTTGCACTTAGCCATGAAAGCGTTACATATTTTGACAATCAAAAAAATCGAGCGCGAAGCGCGATCTGAAAAATTTTGAAAATCTCTAAAGAAAGAATGGAAAATTTTAATCAATTTTTGTAATCGTGAACAGGATAGCTATATAATTCAACAATTGATGCGAGCGCGAAGCGCGAGCAGAAAAAAACATTTCGAGATTTAGACCTAAAAATGGGCCACTCTGTTCATGTTTTGTAAACAGCCATAGGCTGATCGAGGGCTTTCTACCGTGTTTAAATAAAATAGATCAATCAAAATCAATGTTTTGTAAATTATGAAAAGGATGAGTAATAGGGGGTCTTCCTACATTAATAATGCGAGGACAAAGCGCGAGCAGAAAAATTTTGATATTGTGATCTGAAACTGGATAATGATTTAAATACATGTAGAGAACAAGTTGAGTATTTGAATAAACATGCGCGCGTGTGGTTCATATTTAGACCTAGAATCTAGGCATTCTAAATACATCTTTAATCATGAAAATCATTAAACTTTGATATTCCGATCTGAAAAAAGAGTCAATTACAGCTTTATATTTCAAGCACTTTGTAGGAAAATTGTAAGGTGGATATGGATCGCACTTAAAAAAAAGAGCTAAAATTTTCATTACTATTACTTTGAGTTTTGACATAGGGCCGGGACATCTTACGACATGTCATGAAAATGATGACTATCTTCCTATTCCTCTTGCTAAGCGCGAGATGAAACAAAAGGGACAATTTAATTATTAAATTAATATCATATTCATTCATGCCTAATGAGGGCGCGAAATCTGATGATATTATGGCATAAAACTGGACATTTCACTTTTGTAATTATGAATAGGATGCATCAGTTAATATATTTTTAACCATTAATGCGAGCGCAAATCGCAAGCTAAAATTTTTGATAAACTGTCATGAAAAGGGGATTTTAAGTAGTTTGTTGTATAATCAATATTGAAACATACATAACACGCCAATCAAAATGCCAGCGTGCAGCGCTAGCTGATACGTCTTGACAATCAGACCTGAAAAGGGATATTTTCAAAACTTTATGGAATACACGAAAATAATAGGTACCTGATAAATAAAAATTTGCGAGCATGCAGCGCAAGCAGCCAATGTTGATAAAATTATTCAGACCATAAAACTGACATTTTGACAGAGCACTTTTTAAAAATCAATTTGTAAATCACACAAAATAATGAAGGTTCGATTTCCGAGGTGAAATATGTTTTGTACATCGACTTCCAAACTTGATATTTGAGCTCCATATTGAACAAGATATGTAAATCACCTAACAGGCAATGCGAGCGTGAAGCACGAGCGAAAATTTTATATAATGGCACCAAAGATTCTTTTTATTTTCCAAGTCTTCCCCTCATCTTATTTTATGCACTCGTCGTCCTTCTCTTCTTTTTCTCCTCTCTTTTCCCTCCTTTTTCCTTATTTTGCTCCGCCAATAGGGGGGGGGGGGCCTCGGCCCCCTAGATCCGCATATGGGGACAAGGGGCGGGAAAATTTGACCAGCCAAAAAAAAGGTAATCATCCCAAAAGTACGGTCATCTCGTCCCAGCTCGTCCCAAAATACATGTTTTAGTTTGATTTAGAATGATGTATTTCTTACCATCATAAAAGACAAAAAATAGTAGGGGGACATTTGATATTGTGTCCCCCCTACTATTTTGAGTAGGGGGGACACGTCCCCCCTGTCCCCCCTGGGATTTCCGCCCATGATCATTACGTTATGATTGCTGACTTCATTACAGAAACAAAATGACAAAGCAGCAATCATCAAGCCTTACGGAAGCCCCGGTGTACGCCACGAGAATATACACATCAAAACAGGACGAATCTGCTTTAGACGACTATGCGGGTTTTTACGAAGTACCAGATGGAATAAGCATTTACTCCACTGTCTCGGCCTTAGAAAAGTCAACCTACACCACATCGGCCATGGATGGTTCGTCGTTCGAGGAGGAGATGCACGCCAGGGATGAAGATGATTTTGATTTCGAAAAAGCGATATTCAAGTCAAAGGATGACGCGTCCATTTGTTATGGTTCTACGTTCAGTGTGAAATATTTGTCCAGTCTTTTCGAGAGCAATCGACTTCCTGTAAACAACCAAGAAGAGGAAGATGAAGATTTTGATCTCTACGATACCACGATGGCGTCGCTTTCCAATGACATACTCTACGATGCTCTTTACCACGACTAGATAGGCCCTATCGAATTTGAATTTCGGTTTGAAGTGATATATAAAAGGGGCATGCGATACTGCGATACTCTAGTGTAATAGGTTTCACGGAACACCATTTATCTTTCTTGGGCCAATGTTGGTCCTGAAAAGGACTACCCGAACTCGACGTTTCGACAAGTGTATTCTTGGGTTCTTGTCTTCAGCAGAATGAGCAAAATTTGTAAAAGCGATTGACTCTGTGATAAATATTAAACACAGTACCCCCAAAAATTACGCCATATGTATACATGCCTAACCAAATTACCAACCATAGGCTTTTATGGTGTGACACTAAGAAAACCCGCAATTGCCGGCAGGAGCAAAAGCAATCTTTTGTTTTTCAAAACATGAAAGAAAGTTTTTAACTATAACTTCCAGTATGACCAGATGCGCACATAGGGGGGAATGACCTGAAAGGTGATCGACCCTTTTCCATATTTTTTGTTACATATATTTTTTATTTGTTTTTAGTCCATGTATACGTGGAGAGCACCCCCCCCCCCCCCCCCCCATCCCGGGGAAAGCTGCATGAGGCAAACCCCTCCTGTTTCTGTTGGGTAACTCTCGTATGAACTCGACAGGACAGCAGTTTTTTTGCTGCTAAACTCCAAGCTGGTATAATAATTATAACCATTGCCCAAAAGTACAGCCCCATGGTTTGCATGGTTTGGGCATATTCTGCCTGTCTAAAAATGAAAGCAATTGCGAAATCATAGAAAATTCACAATAAAATAGAAATATATAAATGATTAATACAATTTTGTGAGTATAATGCAGTGTGAAGGGGGTGACGAAGGAAATGGTGAGATATCTAGTGACGGGAATGGAGAGATCATCAACTAACACAGGGAGAGAGGGAAGAGAGTGAGGGGGGGGGAGTCCAGGGGAAGAGAAATAGGGGAGAAGAAATGAGAGAGAGAGAGAGAGAGAGAGAAAGAGCGCGCGGGGGGAGGATATGAAAATTGGAGAGAAAGACATAGACGGAGAGGATGGGGAGCGGAGGGGGCCGTAATAGGGATCGAGAGGACCGAGCAATTGTGAAAGAAGGACCAACGGATTAAGTAGCGATTGAGGCAAGGACAGCAAATTGGCCCAATAAAAAAATGTGAGGAAGAATTGGAAACAAAATATCACTGTAGACGGAGATCAGACGAATTATGATTTTTTTTGTAAAATGTATCTACAACACAAATAAAACCACTTTCAATTTTTGAGAAATGTCATATAAGGAGGTGGATCGTCTGTGACGTTACAAAGCTAAAACTTTGAAGAAAAAAAAAATCATGGATTTTTTTATCAATCCTTTCACCAAAATTTTTCTTTATTTTTCTGTTTCTATCAAAACCAACTTATTGTCAGGGTGAACTTCTCCGCTTGGCCGCTTCGACCACAAAAAAAATGCTTTTTGCAAAAAAAAGCCTTACGCCACAAATAGCTTTCCATACACATCATCAGCAAAAACGTGTTTTGTTTTCGTTGGAAAAGGCAGTCAATTGGAATCTTTCCCTTGTAATTCGACATGTTGATATACTGAAATCATCTGCCGACATAAGTCAGGTAAGTTAATCTGACTGCAGACTTTCTGTAAATATCTATTTATTCATTATTTGACTTTTGGGCGGTTGAGCTGAGCTGGCGTCTTTCGGCAGTCGAGTGGCGCGATGCGGTGGGCTACCCCCGGTCTCTCGGCAGTCAAGCTGCCCGATGCGGTGGGCTGAGTGACGCGACGGGACCTGCCTGTCTTTCAATCCCTAGGCTATGGACTTGACATTTATCAGACTCATTGACTCAACTTTTGCAGTGATACCTGCCGATCTCCGAACAGCGGAAGAACTGAAACGAGAGAGAGATAGTGGCCTTATCGTCATCCAAGCCACTGGGGAAAAACTTGAGACACACCTCAACTATCAATATCAGTAGAGCCAGAGCCGAGGCGCACGGCACTCATTCAATGAACAAGGTTATGATATAACCTTGTTCTCAGTTACCGTATATCTCCATGTGTGGCAAAATAAGGATGGCAATGTTTGGCTTACTTTCTCTTTTTCTTTGGGACGAATGCTTGATTTTTTTACACTGACAGTTTCCATTACACCTATTCGTCATACAACTTGGCCCTTAAGTAAATTTGATTCTTTAAATTATTTTTTTCTTAATTAAAAATAGAGATAAAAAATGAAAATTTTCTTGCCATATTATTTTCCACCAATAGAGGGCGTACACAAAAATATGCCCAAAATTCAAGTTTTTGAGCGCTCTAGTGAATACAAAAATTATTCCCAAATTACTAATGAAAAATAAATTGCAACTGTACGGAAATTAGTAATTTTGGTCCCAAAAGTGAAATTTTAATCATTTTTTAAAGTGTGTGCTCTGTACATCATTGGCATGCCATAGTCCAACCTGTAGATTCCCCACAGGCAGGGTGGTTGCAGTGAACAAGTGGCGCACGGCCAATATGGGAGACTCTCTCCAATAGGGGAGAAAATCTCCCACATTGGAGACTTGCTTTGCAAAAGGACAAAAGAAACAATACCAACAAAAGCATGATTTTTTCCACCAAAAAAATTGTCTCACTGAGGTCAGAAGCCCATTTGTTTTGTGTGTGATTGACAACAAAATCCTTATCAAAACAAAAGTAGACTGTGAATTTTTAAAGTAGACGGTGAAAAGGAGTAATTTTTCATGAGGAATCTGCTTATCACATTTTTATTTGCCGCCAAGGTAATCCTTTTGCAGCAAATGTAATTAAAGGAAATTGGTCTCCAAAACTGGAGACTGTCTCTGAAATTGGATACCCAAATTCTTTACAAAAGTCTCTGATATTGGAGATAATCTCCCACATTGGAGACAGTCTCCAATATTGGCTGTGCGCCTCTACTGACTATCAGCAAACTTTCAATGGAATCCACGGTTGGAAGATTTTCAAAAGAAATCTATTGTTCGCGGTGCGAAACGGTGCGAAGCTTCTCACTGAACGGGGACTTCCTTCCACCACACGTTTTCCCATTGACACAATAACAAATGACTCGGACACTTTTTCAAACGACAATTTTAATAATAGTCTTTTTCTTTTCTCTCCTGTGGCTGTATATTCTTCCAAGTTGATGAAACAATGATAAAAAACACTAAATAAAACAAAATTAATCACATTAAAAACACTATTTAACTGTCTAATTACTCCTCGTGATCCGAGTCCCCTTCCCGTGTTGAGACTGCCAATTTCCCATAGGAGGGGACTCAGATAACGAGTAATAGTACTCCTCGTTATCCAAGTCCCCTCCTATGAGAAATTGGACAGTCTTAACACGGGAAGGGGACTCGGATCACGAGGAGTAATAAGACAGTTAAATAGTGTTTTTAATGTGATTTTCATTGATTTTAATGATTCTTATTATCGAAAATATTCATTTATCATCTCTAGGAAACTGTCTAAAAGTGGCAGAGTGGTTTTGAAGAGGAGGGAAATGAGGGGTAGATGAATATCAACGGGTTAATTGCCGTTTTGTATTTTTAGGAGAGGGGACTTGGATCACGAGTAATAGTACCCCTTGTTATCCAAGTCCCCTCCTATGAGAAATTGGACAGTCTTAACACGGGAAGGGGACTCGGATCACGAGGAGTAATAAGACAGTTAAATAGTGTTTTTAATGTGATTTTCATTGATTTTGATGATTCTTATTATCGAAAATATTCATTTATCATCTCTAGGAAACTGTCTAAAAGTGGCAGAGTGGTTTTGAAGAGGAGGGAAATGAGGGGTAGATGATATCAACGGGTTAATTGCCGTTTTGTATTTTTAGGAGAGGGGACTTGGATCACGAGTAATAGTACTCCTCGTTATCCAAGTCCCCTCCTATGAGAAATTGGACAGTCTTAACGCGGGAAGGGGACTCGGATCACGAGGAGTAATAAGACAGTTAAATAATGTTTTTAATGTGATTTTCATTGATTTTAATGATTCTTATTATCGAAAATATTCATTTATCATCTCTAGGAAACTGTCTAAAAGTGGCAGAGTGGTTTTGAAGAGGAGGGAAATGAGGGGTAGATGAATATCAACGGGTTAATTGCCGTTTTGTATTTTTAGGAGAGGGGACTTGGATCACGAGTAATAGTACTCCTTGTTATCCAAGTCCCCTCCTATGAGAAATTGGACAGTCTTAACACGGGAAGGGGACTCGGATCACGAGGAGTAATAAGACAGTTAAATAGTGTTTTTAATGTGATTTTCATTGATTTTGATGATTCTTATTATCGAAAATATTCATTTATCATCTCTAGGAAACTGTCTAAAAGTGGCAGAGTGGTTTTGAAGAGGAGGGAAATGAGGGGTACATGTAGATGAATATCAACGGGGTTAATTGCCTTTTTATTTTAGAGGGGGGACTTGGATCACGAGGAGTAATTATGCAGACATTCTTTTTACCTAACGAAATCAAGCAATGGAGACTGTTAAGAGGGAGATGCAATTTGATTTATTTAGTAAAAACGTGATAGACAAAATAAAGCAAAATCATAAGAAACATATATATGAAAAGAGATTTATTTAGCATAAAAAGTATGACGAAATAAAGCTATAAGGACTGAATAAGAAGTAGATGCAATCCTGATTTATTTAGTAAATTAGGAATCAACGAAATAAAGCAATGGAGACTGAAGAGGGATCTAGGGCCTATTGATTTATTTAGTAAAAACGTAGACGAAATAAAGCAAATTTTATATTGTGAGAAACATAAAAAAGATGAATACAATCCTGATTTATTTATATGAAAAGTACCAGTTTACGGAATAAAGCAATAGAGATTGAAAAGAAGTAGATGCAATTCTGATTTATTTAGTAAATAAGGAATCAACGAAATAAAGCCATTGAGACTGAAGAGGATATAGGGCTTATTGATTTATTTAGTAAAAACGTAGACGAAATAAAGCAATAGAGAATGATGCAAATTCTGATTTATTACGCCAATAAAGTGGAGACTGAAAAGAGACAAGTAACACACAACTACGAGGTTGGTAGAGACAGGTAGGACATGTTTTACGTTGTGAAAAATTGTCCGTGGATCCGAGTCACCGGGGACTTGGATCACGATAATGCCGAGATAGTGAGTCGTTCATCATGTTCATGCAATTGCTGGATTGAATTCCTGGATCTGACACTTGCTCACTGCAACCATCCTGCCTGTGTGGGGAATATCAGAATATACAGGCAGGTAGGACTCACCCAGGCCACGGGTACATTACCGCCGCCGTGCACAGGATAACCACTGGCACTGGCCATGCTGGCACGGCCCTTTCAATAAGTTTATTCCTCTTTTGTAAAGATTAGAAATAGATACCTATTTAAAATGAGATAAGCTTTGGATATGAAACTTACCAAACGATATGAAGCCAATTTCATTTCCTCTGTCTTTCTGATTAATTCTGGTACTTTATATCAATGATTTTTCTTGATGTCGAAGCAGGCATGGAGCCACTCACACGTATTGCGAGGTTAGTATTAGTATACTAACCTCGCACCATGAACCACGTTTGGCAGTGGATTTCTAACTAGTGGGTCGCGCGTGCTGGGATCTAACTTCTTGGGTCCACAACACACGACTTCTATGGCTTGATTTTTCTGTGCGCGGCGGCATGTAATGAACCCTTGGGTGGCATGGAGCTAATTCGCTGGTTTTCTCTATACGCACAGAGAGGGCGCGCAATATTATTTAATAAACTTGCTTGTTTACGTCGTTTACGTCAGATCAGCTGTAGTGCTGGTTGCGTTCTAGGCGCTCCGCATTTTTTTCGCTGTTCAGCGTTATTTTATGATGTAGCGCCATCAGCGATTATACGTGAGATCTATGCAACCTGTTGAATTTTTTGGTACAATTTCCTATTATGCGCCAACGACTTGAATCTAGACTGTTCCTTAGGAAAAATTCGCATTTCGATTGTTGTTTGCTTAATTTCCACCGCAGTATTAAGGATCGGACGGAGTATCTTGGCTGAGATTTGGAGGTAAGCGTTTAAAATCACTTTTTATAAATAAGTTTGAGCACATTTTTGAAATTAAATTAGATTATAAGATTCAGATTAATAAATTAAGTATATTTTGAAGATTTTGGCGTGTTTCATTCTCTCACATTCGTGTGATGAATGAAAACGTCAAAATTCATTATGAAATGACATGCTTTGTGCGAGGTTAGTACCACTCATCCTACGAACGAGGTTATAATATAACCTCGTTCTCGGCTGTATACCTCTCAATAGCTAAAATATACATTGCTCATTTCCCCCCCCATCCGTTGCCCAAAGCATCGCGAATCAGTTCATACTTGAACTGATCCGTTGATGCAAACTATTATTTTGACGGATATGACTTAAAATTAATTAATATGATATAAAAAATGAATAAAAACTCACCGATTTTTCTACGTGAACCTCATCCAACTGCCTCCATTACGTCTATGGTGTTTGACAGTGACAAATCGAAAAAGAAAAAAGATCTCACGAAACCATAGAGGCTCATCAACCCGTTTGGACCACTGACCGTTGAGGTTTCGACGAAACTTTGCTCGTAAAGCATTCTGGTAAGGAAGTCTTGATAGCCTCAATCAAGACAAATTTGCAATTTTGTTTCGTATTGATACAAAGTCAAAAGTGATTGATTCGAGTAGTTGTGAAACTGAATTGAAATAAGACATTTTTGTATTAAATAAAAAAATAAAGGAGAAATTCCGTTGTTTCTATTTTGTTAATTTTCTGTTATGGGACTCTTGATGAAGAAGCCCCTTATTCTTTTCTGATTAATGAACCTGACGATAGAAATACTTTTAACAAAGTTAGGCATTAATTTCCGAATTATTAATGTAACAGAAGTTCGGAATAACAAACTTTACTGTGGGTCTAATCAGGGGAGAATCCAGGATTTTCCAAAGGGGGAGGGGGTGGTTTCTTTTACAGAAAAAAATAACAAGCCCCCCCCCCCCCCCCGTGAAGGAGATTTATGTAACGAATAATTTCACAATTATGATAACAGCTCCTCGCTATACAGTATGAAGTTTCAAGTTTGTTTTCATTGATTTAAAATCCAAACCTAAAGGATTTTCATTAAAAAAAAAAAAAAAAAAAAAAATCTCTTACCACAAAGGCCTATTTAGGGGCAGATCAAAATTTTCAAGGGGGTGGGCGGGAAAGTTTCAAGTTAATTTAATTGATTTCAAATCCAAACATAAAGGATTACAATCAAATGAAATTAACAATTTATACAAATTATCAAACAAAATGGATGCAAAATAAATCTGTTCTATGGCTTTCGAGGGGGTGGGCACGAGCCTGATGTGCTACCCATCCTGGATAAATAAAAGAAACTCATTAACAAAATTAAACGTAATTATGTTCTGTTTTATCACTTTGTCTTGAGTGTCTTGCCCCGTTCATTCTTTTCACATTTCACCCTTTACCCATATTAATTCCAGGATGGTACAAAATGTGGGCTTACAAAAGTGATATGATGATGAAAATGAATATTCCACAACAATATGAAAAATGATATAAACCAAAATAATAATATTAATAATTAACCCTTACAATGATAGTACTCAACAAAAAGAGAGGGATCGGGGGATCGAGAGAAGAAGCAATAACCCCCCCCCCAAAAAAAAAGGCATCATATTTCCTTTCACCATACGACAAGATACAGTTCATTATAGAATAAACTAAGCTGATGGCGCTACAACAATTATTCTTGTGTATAAAATAATTTAAAAAAAATATAAAAATAATTTTAAAAAAATATAAAAATATAAAAAAATATTGTGTGTCAGGGGAGAAAGAGACTACTATCGCTGGATCTCGGAGATCCGAAATAGAAGCATCACCGGAAACAGGTATCTGTGGTGACAAGCATTTTTATACAGCTCTGTAGAGGTCAGTGGTGTGGTCGCTTCCATTAGCTTTCTTTAATTGAGCACAAGAGGGCGCGTTACATCCTCTACGTAGAAGTCTATGCGCTGCTGAGGATCATGACAAATTTCATCATACATTCCGACAATTTCCCGAAGAGTCTTCAAATAAATGACAATATATCGTTGAGTCCAAGATAAATTACAGTAACAATGGAAGCAAGATCATCCCCTACCTTTTGCTGTATGGCAAATGGAAGCAAGATCATCCCCTACCTTTTGCTGTATGGCAAATGGTCGGGGATGACGAGTGGTTAGTACAACTAACCTCGCATGCTTTTGTGAGTGATCAAGCCCAAGCCATCAAGAGGCAGAAGAGGACACACTTGACAAGGCAACAGCAGTACACAAACTCAGACTCATTTGCCAATTCCTTCTTCATCCTAACTATCAACCAGTGGAATGGCCTTCTACCAGAAACTGTAGACCAGCCATCAACGACAACTTTAAAAAATGCCCTTACCATTAAAGGGGAATCCAGCCTTGGCCATAAAATGTTGTGATGGAATGGAGAAAAATAAATTAAACAGAATGGTGAAAGTTTGAAAGAAATCGGACAAAGAATAAGAAAGCTACAGCTGCTTTAAAATTGAGATCACTAATACTATGTAGATTTCAAATTGGCAACTGGGTAAGTAAATTATGACAAGGGGCAAGGACAACTTTCCCATAGGCCATGTACTTTATTATCAGGGATTTGTGGTTTTCTCTAAAGTACCCATTCCCCTGGGGCAGTAATCTAAATATAACCCAGGTAGTATATTGTTTTATGTCTTCATAAAAGAAAAATATAATTTGAAATAAAACTTTTGGGAAAAATGACATTTTAGCCATAATATGTATTGGAGTACATGGAAGAGTAGTCCTTGCCTTACATCACTATGACATCCCATATGCGGCCAATTTGAAGTGTCCATGGGTATAGTGATTACCAATATTTACAACTTTTAAAAATTCATAACTTTCTTGTTGTTTGTCCAATATTGTTCAAACTTTCACATATCAACTTGTCTGATTTTTCTTTTCCTTATAATAACAAGTTTTTATTTGGGTTGGATTCCCCTTTAAGACCCAATTATTTACAAAAAACTAGACCACACTCTCCGGCACACCTCCAGTTAAAACTCTTCTTGGAGTATTTCGGAGGAACATCATACCAAGTACACCCTCTAGAGGTGGAAAGTAATATTTCAATATGGCAAGACAATTTTCATTTTTCAATCTCTATTTTTGATTAAGAAAAAATAATTTAAAGAATCAAATTTACCAGCTGTATTGGAAACTGACAGTGTAAGAAAATCAAGTATTTCTTCCATAGATAAAGAGAAAATAAGCCAAAATTGCCACTCTTATTTTGCCACACATGGAGATGTAATTGAGAACAAGGTTATATCTAACCCAGGGAGCCCAGGAGCTCACCGTGCATTTACTCATACTCACGGGACTAGGGTAGATTGTGGTCTCAATAACTAGGAAAGTAAATTGTGAAAACAGAAATTATGCACTTACATGTACCACGATTATATGGATGAAGGTCTATCGGTTGGCAGTATCCTGACATCGAGGCACAGACTGGAACCTCAAAAAACGAAAAGTTCTGTCGCGGTAGCTCTTCTTCTTTCAAAATTCAAAACAAAATGGCTGATCGAGACCCAGGCTATAGCACTAGCGCATGTAGACTTGGTCAAATTCGCGCATGCGCCTTACACCCTCGGTACCGGTCTCGATCGGCCATTTTGCTATGAATTCTGAAAGAAGAAGAGGTATCGCGACAGATCTTTTCTTCGTTTTTTTGAGGTTCCAGTCTGTGCCTCGATGTCAGGATACTGCCACACGATAGACCTTCATTCATATAATCGTGGTAAGTGCATAATTTCTGTTTCACAATTTACTTTCCTAGTTATTGTGACCACAATCTACCCTAGTCCCGTGAGTATGAGTAAATGCACAGTGAGCTCCTGGGCTCCCTGGGTTAGGTTATATCATAACCTTGCTCATTGAATGAGTGGGATCTGACATGTCTGAATTGTTTGTTACTTGATTATTGATAATGTTGTGCCTTTTTCTGAAAATATCTGTCATACCGCACTCAAGGGTTCATTACCATCTTGCCTATGGGGAATATACAGGTTGGACTATGGTATGCCAATGCTGTACACAGCACACAAGATAAAAAATCATTAAAATATCAATTTTGTGACCAAAAATACTTATTTCCATAGAGTTGCAATTTATTTTTCATTAGTAACTTGGGAGTAAGTTTTGTATTCACCAGAGCGCTCAAAAACATGAATTTTGGCATATTTTTGTGTACGCCCTCTATTGATGGAAATTAATATGGCAAGACAATTGTCATGTTTCAATCTCTATTTTTAATTAAGAAAAAATAATTTAAAGAATCAAATTAACTTAAGAGCCAAGTTATATGATGAATAGCTGTATTGGAAACTGACAGTGTCAAAAAAAAAAACAGCATTTGTCCCAAAGAAAAAGAGAAAATAAGCCAAACATTGCCAACCTTATTTCACCACACAGGGAGAAGTAGCAGAGAACAAGGTTATATCATAACCTTGTTCATAGAATGAGTGGTCATACCGTAGATTATTATTCTGATATTGATTTTAATACATACATTTTGTCACAAAAATATTTTTTCCTCCCAAGTTAAGAGGTGGTTGATTTTTCAATCATATGATTCATCATTTGGAATTGGAAACTGGATTTTCTTTTGGAAGTGGAATATCAATGTTGACTTTTTAAAATGCAAAATATATAAGCCTAGTGTTTATTTTTTTTCTTTTGCAGATACAAATATATATTTGGAAACTTTTGAATCATGTTTCATTATTTTGAGGAAATTTGAGACTAGATTTGCTTTTGAAAGGGGAATATCTGTTGTCTTGTTGACTTTTTTATTAAAATCAAATGCAAAAATTATGCTGCAAGGCCCTCGCTGCCATTGAGTATGCATGGCGATCGCGCCACACGTAATTTAATTTTGGAGATGTAGCACCACGCGTAATCATTAATTTCATTGATGAAGTGCCACGCCTAATTCCACGAGCGCCACGCCCGATTTGCGCGAAGCAAGTGCCGGGCTGACCGCTGCCATGCATGCCAGCGCGCTGCACTCCGCTCACGATCACACACTCCGGCACACCATGACATCACATTCACCGCCCTGACACTCTGACAGTGTAGGCATGGCAGTTGTGGTGAGCGCGTTTACGTTACTTGCCTGCATGGTGAGCTGGTATAGCTGTCGCTACACATTTTCTCTCCATATACGATGTATAACACAGGTACATGTAAACACACAATCAATGACTGAGAAAGAATGTATTACAGTGAATTCGAGTATCCTCGAAGTCTGTGCATGATTGAGTATTTCAAAATTAATTTTTGTCTCACCTGCATAGCAGAGTGAGACTATAGGCGCCGCTTTTCCGACGGCGGCGGCGGCGGCGTCAACACCAAATCTTAACCTGAGGTTAAGTTTTTGAAATGACAGCATAACTTAGAAAGTATATGGACCTAGTTCATGAAACTTGGCCATAAGGTTAATCAAGTATTACTGAACATCCTGCCTGAGTTTCATGTCACATGACCAAGGTCAAAGGTCATTTAGGGTCAATGAACTTAGACCATGTTGGGGGAATCAACATCAAAATCTTAACCTAAGGTTAAGTTTTTGAAATGTCATCATAACTTAGAAAATATATGGACCTAGTTCATGAAACTTATACATAAGGTTAATCAAGTATCACTGAACATCCTGCTTGAGTTTCACATCACATGACCAAGGTCAAAGGTCATTTAGGGTCAATGAACTTTGGCCGAATTGGGGGTATCTGTTGAATTACCATCATAACTTTGAAAGTTTATGGATCTGATTAATGAAACGTGGACATAATAGTAATCAAGTATTACTGAAAATCCTGTGCAAGTTTCAGGTCACATGATCAAGGTCAAAGGTCATTTAGGGTCAATGAACTTTGGCCAAATTGGGGTATTTGTTGAATTACAGCCATAAATTTGAAATTGTGTTGGTCTAGTTCATAAAACTTGGACATAATAGTAATCAAGTATCACTGAACATCCTGTGCGAGTTTCAGGTCACATGATCAAGGTCAAAGGTCATGTAAGGTCAAAGAACTTTGGCCACGTTGGGGGTATTTGTTGAATTGCCATCATATCTCTATAAGTGTATTGGTCTAGTTCATAAAACGTGGAAATAAAAGTAACCAAGTATCACTGAACATCTTGTGCGAGTTATAGTAGTTTTCAAAATCAGCACTGCTGCTATATTGATTCGCGTGATGCAGGTGAGACGGCCAGAGGCATTCCACTTGTTGATGGTTGTTTTGACTGACTTGATAAAAAATTAACTCCATCAAATGTTATATGTATAATTTTGTTTTCCCCTAATTCCAAACTACTTTTTCATCTTTGTCAAGTTCCACAACTACAGGATGTTTGTGTGTGTTTTCTTAATCATATCATGGGCCAATAGGGCACGATTCCAAAATTTTAAGGGGGTGGTTGTGTCCCCTAAATTAGACGAACCTTCCCCTCCACTAGATAATAATGATTTTTAAAAATGCCATCACTCATGAAGTAATTTTGCCCCCCCCCCGAAAAATGACAAGCAAATGAAATAAAAAAGGTCATCAATTCCAAACTTGTATGGGGTACATGTATGCACACACCCCACCCCTGGATCCGCGCCTGTCTTATTATAATAAACCTGAAAAAAAAAAAAATATTTGTTTTTTTTTAATGGTGACTTAAATTGATTTTAAAATTTGTCATGTCGCTAATCTTTAATTTCTCTTTCTTTGATGGTACCCGTGACGGTAATGAATTATCTGAACATTCACAAAATAGAAAATGCCGACTTATATATTTTACATGCAGTTGGCCTTCACAGGGTAGTACGTACATTTGTACACAGGTCACATATATCATCATTTCTTCCTAAATGTTTTTTTTTCTAAAGATTAATACAAAGAAAGTCGATGTTTGCAATTATTAGTGTATAGCAGGAAGAGGGCTTCTTAAAACGGTTAGTGGAGAAAGTAATAGTCTATGGTACGTATAGGAGCATGTAGATGTCTAAGACATTATTGTATTGGTCTATTTCGATTTGCTTGTTATTTCAGGGCCGCGGAACGGTTTTCAAAGTGGGGGGGGGGGGGGCTGAGCATGCAAAAAATCAAAATTGTATGGTCATTTTTACATTTTTGTACATGGTTTTAGAAACCCCCCCCCCCCCCCCCCCCGCTTCTGCGGCCCCTAATAATACCCCCAAATCATCGTGCACCATGAAGCAGGAGCGAAAAAAATTATTTGAGAACGTTTCTTTGCTTTCCTCATCCTCACTCCTCATCTGGTAGACTGATACAGCAAAGGTTTTGTGCTTCTAGTCTGAATTATATCACCATGTCCTGTTAGAGATGGATCAACAATTAGATGTCCAGGTTTACTTCACAGTTGAGGAATGGGCAAAGATCAGCTATTATGAGAAGATTTGTATCAAGAACATCAAAGAAAACTATGAGATGATGCTAAAAGTTGGTAGGTACAGTCTTTGTTCATTTGCGAATCTATTGTTGAAGGTAGTCCCATTCCACTCTTTCATGTAGGACTCGTTTTCATTCTTGCAATAACCTAAGAAATTATGTTAGAGCTTATGTGGCTCATGTTCTTATGTCATACTGTAGGAAGCTCACCGAACGTTAAAGGGGAATCCAACCTTATAGAAATCAAAAATAAATATCAGAGAAGGAAATATACCGTGTGAGTCAAATTCACAAATTCCCAAGTTAAGGAAAAAATATATCATCATGGTCATGAACACATAATTATTATACAGTGCGTCCCACAAAAAAACGAAACCGAGATTTAGCAATGATTTATCATAACTTCATCATGAATACAATAGACAAATGACCTATCATTGTAAAGCTTAGAATCTCCACTTTCAGCTGGTGTAACATACAGGATTTATCATTCACGTGTGAGTGAGTAAAGCAATTTGAAGAAAGGATAGCAAAAAGTAATTTGGCAGGGAGTATCAAAATTTCAAAAAGAAAATCACATGCCTAAAAAGTTCAATATCTGCTCTTTAATTTGATAGCTAAATCGCAGAAAATTGTCAAGAAATAACAAGGTTGTGTTTCTTTGAAACAATGCTTGTATTTCCATACATGTAGTTTCATGAAACAAACATGTTTTCACCGGTTTCCCACCTAAGCTATCACACAGTTACCAAAATCCTTTTGGATGGCTGATCGTCAACAAAACGGAGTGTCAAGTAAGTCTGAAAGCTATCATGTAAAACCTCTCCATTTTATGATATTATTGGAATTCAAGCCTTATTTTTTTAAACTAAATAGAACTTTGTTATTTTTTGACCGTTTTTGCGTAATTGAGATATCAAATTAAAGAGCAGATATTGAACTTTTTAAAAATGTGATTGTCTTTTTGAAACTCAGATATCACCTGCCAAGTGAATTTTTGGTTTCCTTTCTTCAAATTATTTTTGCTCACTCATGTATGAATGAGGAATAATCTAAGTTATTTCAAACAAAAGAGGAGACTCTAAGCTTTACAGTAGCAGGTCATTTGTCTATTGTATTTGTGTAAGAGGCATGATCAATCATTAATAAATCTCGGTTTTTGTTTTTTGCAGGATGTACACTACATGGCCTGAAAGAGTTTGTTCTCCCAAATAATATTTCTGTGTTTCTTTGATCCAAGTTCTCCAGGCCACATGGTTAAATCTTTGATATTTTTAAATAATGACACACTTTGCTTAAATTATTTTTGTGTACACAGGATTGGACGTCAGTCCACCAATGTTCATGCGACGACATCAGAAAGAAATTAAGAAAGAGATCGTAGAGGATAATGATGGCAAGAATGGGGACAAGAAATCACAAGGTTTGTGGAGCAATCCAAAACAATTGAGAAGTTACACAGTGGTAGTAAGAAAATAATCACTGTTGGTGAAGGTGATGATGGGCAAACTCTCACTTTTAAGGCAAGCTGGATGTCGCTATCTGTCCAAAGCAAAGCTGAGGAAAGATAGTTTGCCTCCTCACCACCTGAATTCAAAAGGTGATTATTTGCTTTATATTCCGCATCGGGATCCACTATAAATGAAGAAACCGATTTCAGTACTTTTCTATAAGAAAAGTTTTGATTTGATTTGAAAAAAATAAAGGTTTCCTTTGAAAATTAAATCCATTGAGACGATTATCATGCTTGTTTTAATGCTAGCGCATATGTAAATAAATAAAAAAATTGTGTGAAAGATGGTGCAAAGGTCAGTTCTTAGAAAACAATGTACTTTTGCCAATGTGCAAAACATGTAATTTTGTTCAAATCTGTCGGTACAATTTTATGACACACAATTACATTGTAAGCAATAATGACATTAAAAAGTTCATTGACATAAATATTGCATAGGTCTTTATCTGATTGTTTGTCTCTTTTGGTTGTGGGATGTAACACCATATACGTTCCTTCACCCATTTTGTAATCAGACAAAGAGCTCCCCTCGTATGTCCAACAATCTGAGCTTTTTGTAGTGCTCCCCTACTGCTCCCCTGAAAACTTTTAGGAGAGCTTTTTATTGCTCCTCTCATAATTATAAGTCCCTGCTAATCTAGACCTTTGCAGATACGAGTGATGAAGCCGTATCTAATTTGGGGTTAAAGGTTGAAAGAGGTCATTGGATATTGCAACAACAGGTCCAAATGATAGATTGAAATTGAACTTGGTTCATTATTTAAAGGTCAAGTCCACCCCAGAAAAATGTCGATTTAAATAAATAGAGAAAAATCAAACTAGCATAACGCTGCAAAATTTCATCAAAATCGGATGTAAAATAATAAATTTATGATTATTTTACAGTTTCGCTTATTTTTCACAAAACATTGATTTGCACAACTCAGTGACATGCAATTGAGATGGTCAATGATGTCCCTCACTCACTATTTCTTTTGTTTTCTATTGTTTGATACAATTTATCATTTTTTACGGATTTGACAAAAGGACCTATTTGACTGAACCATATAGTATTAAGCAATGCTAATTCCACATGTTCAGGGAGGAATTAATATTTGTTTCACTAGACAATAAGGAAAAAATTCAAATATCTCATATTTCATATTATAAAATGCAAAAGAAATAGTGAGTGGATGACGTCATCAGTCTCCTCATTTGCATACCGACAAGGATGTGCATATAACTGTTTTGTGAAATTAAGCGAAACTTTAAAATATCATAGCTTTCTTATTTTACATCCGATTTTGATGAAATTTTCAATGTTATGCTTGTTGGATTTTTCTGGTTTTATTCAAAACGACTTTTTGTTGAGTAGGACTTGTCCCTTAAGAATGATGATTCGCTAAAATTTACATAAGTTGGAAGAAAAAAATGAAGTTAAGGGTACATGCAGGGTTCGACATTAGCAGTGGCCCGGGGCAACCAGAAATGAGAGTCGGGCCACCAAATTTCTGTAAAAGCCCACACTTGGTGGCCCTTCACGCTACCAAAGTTTTGATAAATTGTAATTTGTTCTATTGTTTTAGGGCCACCAAATATGCTTTGTAGGCCACCAAGAATATGAAATTAATGATTCTGGTGGACCGATTGGGCCACCAAGAAAAATAGTTTGTGTAGAGCCTTGAGTACATAAATTTGATTTGCAATGGAGGAAGCATGAATTCAGATTTTGACCATTTTAATTGAATAATCCATCTTTTGTATTAATGTTTTAAATCTCTAGGATCTGCCGATGTTTATAACTATCAGGGAATTCTTAAACCAGGTCATATAGAGAAGAATGAGATTCCTGAGGAGAATACTGTAAGTATAAACAATGTGAGAAAACATGATTTACATACAGTGCGTCCCACAAAAAAAAGAAACCCGTTTTCAGAGATATATTTCACAATCATTAATCATGTTTTTACTATGAATTTGAAACTTACGGTAATAGAGGAATCGTATCTGAGACCAATAGCTTGGCACGTCTTTCATAAATACTATTAAGGCCTATATAAGAAACGATTTGCGCAGAAACTTGTGTGAATCTGAATGCACTCTCATTTCAGGGATCGGTGAGAGAATCGTAACAAAGTATACAAAACAAATGCTAATGAGCCAATCGTTGAATAAGCGCAGTTGTCGTAACACGAACCAAACTTTTCTGCGCAACTTGATTTTGACATTAAAATTTCCCTGCTCATGACTTTGTGAAGTGTTCGTCACGTATTAGGTATCAAAGTGTAGAGGAATAATTTTATTGTATGACGAAATAAATGAAATATCATAATTTGCCTTTGAAGAAAAAAGATGTGGGAATCCTGGTTTCTTTTTTTGGGACATGCTGTATATTAAGGGACCCATGCATACAAATAATGAATGTTCATGAGTGGAATGGACAGAATACTTCATAAAGTGAAAGATGAAATGATCCATTCAACGAGGCGTAGCAGAGTTGAATGGATCATTCATTTCATCTTTAACTGAATGTCCATTGCACAAATGAAAAGAACATTCATTATTTGGTTTATATGACACCTAAAAATTGAATCTTTTTCATATGAAATTTATGACTTTCGATGCAAAATATGGTCATGCAGTACGTGCTCGGTCTGCTGATTTTTGCGTACATACAACATGCGCACTTCAAACATGAGTAACATAGATTTTGTGGTGCCTGCTGTCTCGGTGCGCGCGTGCAATAGACAAAATTGTATGGATCCAAAGTTGCACGATGAATGGATCCTAAATTGCACGGTTGATGATGTAATTAAAAAAATGGGCTGAATAATCGATATTAAACAACCAATCAAATGACAAGGATCTACATGGTTTCATGCATTGGTATACTATATAGATATCCACCTACATGTACCTCCAAGTTCTCAATATGGATGATCAATATCATCACCACATTTTATGTGTCAAGGGTGAAAAATGTGAGGAAATGTCCTGTTAGGGCAAAAACCGAATCACCCTCGTCCTCAGCAGCAAAATTGTCATTGCGTAAAAAAAGCTTTTAGAAAATGGGTATGAATATAATTTGTGGTGATGCCATGTATACACTTCTGGCAGTGTAATGATTTCATGCAAAATTTGGTTTGAAAGGAAAAATATTTCTTGAGGATGTCAAATATTTTGGCATGTGCTTTGAATTCTTCGAACAAGCCAACTTTTGTGTGGTATTTTTCTAGCATAAAGGTGTAGTAATAAAAATAGATACTTGTTTTTTAGCATCATAAGACATTATTTTGAAATGTGTGATATTACTGTAATTTTGAAAATTTTGAATAGTCTTGTAACTATTTTATTGTCTTGCCCACCAGAGGTGAAGGCAAGACTTAGGATCCAAATGTTGTCCGTCCGTCCAGCCGTCACAAACATTTATGACACATAACTCCGCAACTGTAGGTCACTTTTGAACCAAACTTGGGAGGTAGATTTTGCTTAGTTGACCTGCATGTTATACTGCAGTCAGAGGTCACATGTGGAGGTCAAAGGTAATTTTCAGGTCAACATTAAAGTTTACATGCAAGACTCTTTTATGACACACAACTCCGCAACCAAAAGTCACTTTTCACCCAAACTTGGGCTTTTGATGAACTTAGGGGACCTGCATGTTACGCTGCAGTCGGAGGTCACATGGTAAGGTCAAAGGTCATTTTCAGGTCAACGTTAAAGTTTACATGCAAGATGCTTTTTATGACAAATGTTATTCCATCTCAGTTATCTCACAATGAAGTTTTGATATAATTCTGTTGCATACCCTCTCTCATTTTGATACAATTCTGTTGCGTGCCCTCACAAATCACGATATTTCTGCTTATTTTCATAAGTGGGCGAGACACAAAATCGCTTATTCCTTGTTATAATTTTTGTTTTGAATTTTGAATATTCAGTACACGATAAAAGTAGAGACTGAGTATGATGATGATGGCACTCCACTGGATGAGGCTAATTACACTGCAGGAGAACAAATCAATGATCTCATCGAATGGAGTAACTATGATGAAGCTACCCAGACACAAACCAAGCCAACATCAACAGGTGATCAGGGGAATCAGTCAGGTGATCTCAGCAGTCAGTCATGTGATCAGAAGACAGAAGGCATTTGTACGAGAAGTAAAAGACAAGCTGGTGGAAAGGTTAAATCTTTCCCAGAACCAGGTGAAAATAAAAAGACATTTGCCCAAATTTCCCTAGAGACCTGTTTTGTTCACATCCGATACTGTACACCACACTGTCAGAGCTGTCACAACAAATACTTTTTTACAATAATCATTACCAATTTTATCAAAATTACGGCATTATGGTTTTTCTTTTCAAATAATTTTTTTTTTCCATTTTAATAATGTGTGTATATAATGTATATTGTGTATGTCAGTGCGTGACACTAGCAGTGGTACGTCAAACAGTACTAGACCAGTAAAAATCGCTGTCGGGCCAGTAACTTTTTATAAATAGCCAGATTTAATTGTCCGGACATGACAAGTAAAAACCATCAATGTCGAGGAATCACTTGTTGATCTTCTTTCATGCCCTTGAAGAAGACAATTGGCGTTGTTTACAATGACAGTCATTTCCTCCACTACATCATGGTGATTGCAAAGGCCGCCGTGAACTCTTAGAGGTTGCATTACTTACATGTACATGTTCCTTTTGATTGCGTCCATGTTGAATTGAATGACTCGCCACTGCATACATTATTTTTGCATTGGATGTACATGTATATTGCGTGTGGTTTTAAGGTTCAAGTTGACACATTCCTTTTTTGTTGTTGGAAATTCCTTTTTTTTTGGTTATTATATTATGATTTCTTTTTTCTGCTTACACAAGATTGGCTGCTTTGCAGATTCATTTTGACTTCCTAAAAGCACTGTAGCTCTATTCAGGTATAAGAGGGGAGATTCATCAACTTTATGATAAAGATATTTTGATAAAAGAAAAAATAGAGAAAATATTGGCGAAGATTAATAAAATCCCATATAAGTTAATTTTTTGTATGGTTTATGAAGAAGAAAAATATTTTTCTTTAGTGATAAATAAATAAATAATAATGAAAAATAAATAAATAAAAATGAAGTTGGAGTGATGTGATGTGCCTGTTGATATAATGAATGCGAAATCATCCTTAACTTTCCAAGAAAACCATCTTCCAACCAGGGTAAACTTCCCTTCCAAAGAGTCATTCAAATTATTGTAACAAATTGATTATGTAATTTCTTATTCTCTTTTTCGATAGATTCTGGAATCTATAGATGCGAGTACTGTGAATCACCCTTTGCTATTCCTCTCATCTTAGCAAGGCATCTCAATTATAAACATGGAGTAGAAGGTATATTCCTGCCTTCATTTGCATCAAAGAAAGATATTCTACAGTTTTTCAAAGGAGACATACAAGGTCCGACCTGCAACACAAATAAATATTTACCTCATAGTAAAGAAATTACAGAATCAGAAAGAAACAGAGAAAATATGAGAGAGGAATCATGCGGTAAGATAGATAAGTGCCATGCACACGAGAAAAGTGATAAGGCATTTGTTTGCAAACAAAGTTTTACAGCACATAAACGTATCCACACTGGTGAGAAACCCTATGCATGTGATCAATGTAGTAAAGTTTTTCGTTGTAAACAGGATCTCAAAAGACATAGAAAAATGCATACAGGTGAAAAGCCCTATGCGTGTGATCAGTGTGGTAAGGCATTTAATGAATATAGTGATCTAAAAAAACATAAACTAGTCCACACAGGTGAAAAACACTACGTGTGTGATCAGTGTGGCAAGGCCTTTAGTCGAAATCAAGTTCTTAAAAGACATAAACTAATCCATACAGGTGAAAAGCCGTATGCTTGTGATCAATGTGGTAAGGGCTTTATTAGAAAAGAAAGACTTACAGCACATATACTTACCCACACAGGTGAGTTACCTTTTGTATGTGATACTTGTGGTAAAGCATTTCATAGCGGTGATGGTTTAAGAAGCCATAAACGGATCCATACAGGTGAAAAGCCGTATGTATGTGATCTATGTAGTAAAGCTTTTTGTTGGAAACGGGATCTCAGAACACATAAACGAATCCATACAGGTGAAAAACCCTTTGTATGTGATCATTGTAATAAGGCATTTAGATATTTAGGTAGTTTCAGAACACATAAACAGATTCATACAGGTGAAAAGCCGTATGCTTGTGATCAATGTGGTAAGGGCTTTACTCGAAAAGAAAGACTTACAGCACATATACTTACCCACACAGGTGAGTTACCTTTTGTATGTGATACTTGTGGTAAAGCATTTCATAGCGGTGATGGTTTAAGAAGCCATAAACAGATCCATACAGGTGAAAAGCCGTATGTATGTGATCTATGTAGTAAAGCTTTTTGTTGGAAACGGGATCTCAAAAGACATAAACAAATCCATACAGGCGAGAAGCCGTATGTATGTGATCAGTGTGGTAAAGCATTTATTCTGGAACAAACTCTCAAAAAACATAAACTAGTCCACACAGGTGAAAAACCCTACGAGTGTGATCAATGTGGCAAGATCTTTAGTCAAAATCAAGTTCTCAAAAGACATAAACTACTCCATACAGGTGAAAAGCCGTATGCTTGTGATCAATGTGGTAAGGGCTTTATTCGAAAAGAAAGTCTTACAACACATATACGTACCCACACAGGTGAGTTACCTTTTGTATGTGATACTTGTGGTAAAGCATTTCATAGCAGTGCTGGTTTAATAAGCCACAAACGGATCCATACAGGTGAAAAGCCATATGTATGTGATCAATGTAGTAAAGCTTTTCATTGGAAACGGGATCTCAAAAGACATACAAAAATTCATACAGACGAGAAGCTGTATGTACGTGATCAGTGTGATAAAGCCTTTGTCCATGAATATAGCCTTACAACACATAAACTAATCCACACTGGTGAGAGACCTTTTGTATGTGATCAGTGTGGCAAGGCCTTTAATCAACATCAAGCTCTCAAAAGACATAAATTAATCCATACAGGTGAAAAGCCGTATGCTTGTGATCAATGTGGTAAGGGCTTTATTCGAAAAGAAAGACTTACAGCACATATACTTACCCACACAGGTGAGTTACCTTTTGTATGTGATACTTGTGGTAAAGCATTTCATAGCGGTGATGGTTTAAGAAGCCATAAACGGATCCATACAGGTGAAAAGCCGTATGCGTGTGATCAATGTAGTAAAGCTTTTTGTTGGAAACGGGATCTAAAAAGACATCAAAAAATCCACACAGGCGAAAAGCCGTATGTATGTGATCAGTGCGGTAAATCGTTTATTCTGGAACAAACTCTCAGAACACATAAGCGAATCCACACAGGCGAGAAGCCGTATGTATGTGATCAGTGTGGTAAAGCATTTATTCTGGAACATACTTTCAGAACACATAAGCGAATCCACACTGGTGAGAAACCTTTTGTATGTGATCAGTGTGGCAAGGCCTTTAATCAACATCAAGCTCTCAAAAGACATAAACTAATCCATACAGGTGAAAAGCCGTATGCTTGTGATCAATGTGGTAAGGGCTTTATTCGAAAAGAAAGTCTTACAACACATATACTTACCCACACAGGTGAGTTACCTTTTGTATGTGATACTTGTGGTAAAGCATTTCATAGCAGTGCTGGTTTAATAAGCCACAAACGGATCCATACAGGTGAAAAGCCGTATGCGTGTGATCAATGTAGTAAAGCTTTTTGTTGGAAACGGGATCTCAAAAGACATAAACAAATCCATACAGGCGAGAAGCCGTATGTATGTGATCAGTGCGGTAAAGCATTTATTCTGGAACAAACTCTCAGAACACATAAACTAGTCCACACAGATGAAAAACGCTACGAGTGTGATCAATGTGGCAAGATCTTTAGTCAAAATCATGTTCTTAAAAGACATAAACTAATCCATACTGGTGAAAAGCCGTATGCTTGTGGTCAGTGTGGTAAGGGCTTTATTCGAAAAGAAAGTCTTACAACACATATACTTACCCACACAGGTGAGTTACCTTTTGTATGTGATCAATGTGATAAGGCCTTTGTTTGCAAACAAAGTTTTACAGCACATAAATTTATCCACACTGGTGAGAAATCCTATGCATGTGATCAATGTAGTAAAGCTTTTTGTTGGAAACGGGATCTCAAAAGACATAAAAAAATCCACACAGGCGAGAAGCCGTATGTATGTGATCAGTGTGGTAAAGCATTTATTCTGGAACAAACTTTCAGAACACATAAGCGAATCCACACTGGTGAGAAACCTTTTGTATGTGATCAATGTGGCAAGGCCTTCAATCAAAGTCAAGTTCTCAAAAGACATAAACTAATCCATACCGGTGAAAAGCCGTATGCTTGTGATCAATGTGGTAAGGGCTTTATCCGTAAAGAAAGTCTTAAAACACATAAACTTATGCACTCTGGTGAGAAATCATAAGCATGTGATCAGTGAAGTAAAGCTTTTTGTAAAAGGGTTCTTAGAAGATAAGAGCCAAACAAAGAAATCACAAAAACATGGCCAAGTGCAAGTCTTTATCCATTTGCATTTTGAAGGAAAACAAATCCCAAGAAGAGAATCAATCTTATTGGAAAGAGTAAAATGAAAGGAACAATTTGAAACAATTTTTATTAAAATCAGTTATGAAATAAGCAAGTTGTGGACGTATATTAGAGCTTGTTATACTTTCTATGGTTGTCCTCTAATTGGCATACATGCTTCAAAATGGCTGATTTTGTTGACAACTCTCCATTTGTTTTTGTACGTGCAAATTTTCAGATTTTCCCCTTTATTTTACATATTTCACATTATCTCCTCTTGACCTTGACATATGTGGTGTGAATTATATTTTCCCATGATGACATATTGTGCTCAGAAGGAGGCAAGAAGAATAATGAAAATCTGAAAATTTGTGTACAAAACAAATGGAGAGTTGTCCATGAAATTAGCATTTTTGAAGTACGTTTGCCAATTTGAGGATCCCCGTAGAAAGTACAACAAGAGTTTTCAAACTTCCATAATTCGCTTATTCTAAAACAAGTTTAAAATTGCTCCTCTCATTTTATTGTCTCGCCCACCAGAGGTGAAGGCGAGACTTAAGGATCCAAATGTCGTCCGTTGGTCGTCCGTCTGTCACAAACCTAATGACACATGTAAAGTGTAAAGATGAGAAAACCTATGTCTTTGACAAGTGTGAAGATGAGAAAACCTATGTATTTGGTAAATGTGAAGATGAGATAACCTATGTATTTGATAAGTGTGAAGATGAGATAACCTATGTATTTGATAGGTGTGAAGATGAGAAAACCTATGTATTTGATAGGTGTGAAGATGAGAAAACCTATGTATTTGGTAAATGTGAAGATGAGAAAACCTATGTATTTGATAGGTGTGAAGATGAGAAAACCTATGTATTTGATAGGTGTGAAGATGAGAAAACCTATGTATTTGACAAGTGTGAAGATGAGATAACCTATGTATTTGATAGGTGTGAAGATGAGATAACCTATGTATTTGATAGGTGTGAAGATGAGAAAACCTATGTATTTGATAGGTGTGAAGATGAGAAAACCTATGTATTTGATAAGTGTGAAGATGAGAAAACCTATGTATTTGATAGGTGTGAAGATGAGAAAACCTATGTATTTGACAAGTGTGAAGATGAGAAAACCTATGTATTTGATAGGTGTGAAGATGAGATAACCTATGTATTTGATAGGTGTGAAGATGAGAAAACCTATGTATTTGGTAAATGTGAAGATGAGAAAACCTATGTATTTGATAAGTGTGAAGATGAGAAAACCTATGTATTTGATTGGTGTGAAGATGAGAAAACCTATGTATTTGATAGGTGTGAAGATGAGAAAACCTATGTATTTGATAAGTGTGAAGATGAGAAAACCTATGTATTTGATAGGTGTGAAGATGAGAAAACCTATGTATTTGATAGGTGTGAAGATGAGAAAACCTATGTCTTTGATAAGTGTGAAGATGAGAAAACCTATGTATTTGATAAGTGTGAAGATGAGAAAACCTATGTCTTTGATAGGTGTGAAGATGAGAAAACCTATGTATTTGATAAGTGTGATATTAAGGTAGTAGTGAGAACATATTTTCACAATAGAAGGAAATTTATACAGATGACAAATCCAGTGGCCCGTATTCTGATGGTTTGATTTAAACTCAGGTTTAAAGTTGTGGTTTTACTATGGATAGCCAATAGTGGCATAAATCTCTATCAGTATAGTTTCAATGTATCTGCTCATTATCCTCTCAAACCATTCCTGCTTCAGAATGATAAATAAAGTAGCTTTCTTCACCATTCATGAGTTAGGAAAGAACATAGTACAAATAAGAAACACACAATGTATGACAAAAATTTGATAGATTTGGCCTTCCATAATTTTAGCACAGAGTGCGATTTATTAATCGAGACCATGTTTTTCATACAGCTGAATAGTATTACATTTATGTTCATTGTAATAAAAGACACTGAAAGGTCAAGTCCACCCCAGCAAACTGTTGATATGAATTAATGGAGAAAAATCAAACTAGCATAATGCTGAAAGTTTCATCAAAATAGGATTTAAGATAAGAAAGTTATGACATTTTAGAGTTTCGATTATTTTTCACAAAACAGTGATATGCACAACTCAGTGACAGGAAAATGAGACAGTTGATGCTGTTACCATTTCTTTTGTTTTTTATCGTTTGAATTATACAATATTTCATTTTTTACAGTTTTGACAATAAGGACCAACTTGACTGAAACATGTAGTATTAAACAATGCTAATTCCACATGTTCAGGGAGGAAATAATTGTTGTTTCACTTGACAATGAGGAGAACTTTAGAATATTTCATATTTTCGTATAATATAATATTTACAAAAGAAATAGTGAGTGGGTGACATCATCAGTCTCCTCATTTGCATACCGACGAGGATGTGCATATAATGTTCTGTGAAATCAAGTGAAACTTCAAGTGAAACTTTAAAATTTCATGATTTTTTTATTGTACATCCAGTTTTGATCATATTCTCAGTGTTTTTTCTCTTTTTATTTAAATCAACATTTTTGTTGGGGTGGATTTGTCCTTTAATAGAAGTGAGATTCTGAGATTGGTATACAGATCCTTGTCCCAAAAGTTTGTTATTCCAACTCATGGTTCATTTATAGTCTGATTGTTTGTTTAAAAACAAAATTATGTTTGTTTTTTTGAAGGTTCAATTGTCAGAAAAAGTAGAGCTTACTTATTATGAAGGTGCAGTTGTTTGGAAATGAAGTAAGTTTTTTATGGGGGAGGGGGGTGGGGTGCTGTTCATTTATTCATTTTTGTACGAATGAACCTAATTTCTAGACAATCAAACCTTCAGAAAAGTTCAAGTTAACATTGAAATCTTAAAACTCTTAAATGTCATGAAACTAGGGCATAATGGTAATCACTGATCATCTTGTATTAGTTTCAGGTCACATGAACAAGGTTAATTAAGGTCATTCACTCTGGCCGTGTTGGCATTGTCAAGATTGAAATCTGAATCTTGAGCAACGTTAAGGTTTGAAATGTCATAACCTTAGAAGTATGTGGACTGACGTAGTTTATGATACTTGGATATTTTATGAATGTTCACTGTAAAAATGCATCTTGATCTTATCCATACATGTATGAGCACAGTATGATACCCTTTGATGAATGAATCTACTGCACAGTCATATCTAAATTTTTCCTTCTATTATCCATTGTTCTGTGAACAATACCCATGTTATAAATATTGTGGTCATTTTGACTTGTTTAATGCATCATTCACATCTCTTCATCTCTCTTGACAACGGGTTTTATAAATTGTTTAAAATGTTTCATTTTTGTACTATCAAATGTAATGTAATGACTGTTTATTATTTTTTATGTCGGAAATGAACAAGTACGATTTTAAAATTTGAATATGCATTTCTCCTCATTTTTTGTTGACCATGTGACTTCTTCATTTAATCCTTGTTGATGATGCTATTGTCCCTTCCCTTAGAAATAATTGACTAAATGGAAAGAGGGGGAGGGGGTAGGGGATGGGGAGAGAGATGGTTTCAAGGGTGAGTGTATGTAAGCCAGATTGTGTGTGTGTGTGTGTGTGAAGAGAGAGAGAGAGAGGAGGGGGGTGGGGATGGGGGAGAGATTGTTTCAAGGGTGCGTGTATGTAAGCCAGATTGTGTGTGTGTGTGTGTGTGTGAAGAGAGAGAGGGGGGGTGGGGGATGGGGAGAGAAATTGTTTAAGGGTGAGGGTATTTAAGCCAGATTGTGTGTGTGTGTGTGTGTGTGTGAAGAGAGAGGGGGGTGGGGGATGGGTAGAGAGATTGTTTCAAGGGTGAGTGTATGTAAGCCAGATTATGTGTGTGTGAAGAGAGAGAGAGAGAGGAACGGGGGGATGGGGAATGGAGGAAAGAAAGAAATAAATGAAGAGGATGTGAGTTATACACGTCATCAAAACAGTTTGTCGGTAAAAAGTATATACATGATGTACTGGCTTACCTATTATGAATAATGATAATTATAATTAATTAACAATAATACTGATAATAACCACAATATTGATCATAATAATGATAATAATTATGATATTGATAATGTTGATAATGATAATACTTTCAAAATTAATAATAATAATAATTATGATAATAATGTAGATGATGTTGATGATGATCAAAATGCAAGTTTGATAAATATGAAAATGCCAAAGGTAACCTTTATTTTTTTTAATTTTAAGTCGTTACAGCTAAATACATATGAGACATATTGTCACGTACTACAATCAGGGGGCCACAACACAAAGCTTAGAACTTGTAGAACTTCTACGATTGATTACATTGACTACAATGTACAGTTGATTGTGAAAACCAAGCGTACGTTAATCGCTAACATTTGTGTTAATCTCTAACTTTCTGGGGACCCAGAGTGATGTATGAGCAAAGATCATAAGTTGAATTGAATCAAATTGGTTGAACAGCAGTTATACATATTCATGAAGATTGAAGTTCAACGACTAGTGTTCGCATAGGCGGGGGGGACTGGGGGACCTGTCCCCCCCCCCCCCAAATTTGAGGTGGGGGGAACGACCCCCCCCCCTAAATTTTTGGTTGATAACTTTTTTTATTTTTTTGCTTGTCAAATTTTTTTTGGTGGTCCCCGTAAAAAATTTAGGCTGATAACCCTTCTTTTTTTTTTTTGCTCGTCAAAAAAATTTTGTGGTCCCCCCTCAATTTTTGGGCTTCCGCCGCCAATGAGTGTTCGAGAGAACGACGACGGAATGGACGGACGGGTCCTGTAACACAAAGCTAAGCGAATTGATTGAGGCTGATTTTTTTTACAATTATGGTTACACACAATAATCAATGCAATCAATCGTAATATCAACCCCATGATCTTTCGCTAATCGTTGTGATACGGGGCCGAAAACCGCATTTCTCCCTCTACCACCCATCTTTAGTCGTCTTAAGTGGGTAAATAGGCTTATTGAATTCTAAAACACCTTTTTATAAATTATTTATTGCCTCCGATTCAGTTTTAGTATTTAGCAAGGTAAATTCGTCATCTCATCCACTCATCACCATGTCTACATTCATTTGTTCTACTGCCATTCCGTCCAACATTCCGTCTAACAACCATTTGTTCCAACAACCATTTGGTCCAATAATCACTTCGTCTAATCATATGGAGCTATTATAGCTCCATGGTCTAATCACCAGTTCGTCTATACCCATTTGGTCTCATATCCAGTTGTACTTCTTTTTATTCATTTCTCCCAATTAACACTAGTCCGTTTAGACCAATTGGAGCAATTTAGTCATATCATTTGAAATGATATAAATGGCTATTGGCTAATGGCCACTAGCGGATCCGCCCCCCCCCCCCTTGAGAGGCACAAATAAAAATTAAATTTGTAATGTAATTTGTAGAACTAAATTTGTAATATAAAAATGCCTTTAAAACAGACTTTCGAAAATGAAGTCCTTTTTTTTTGCTTGTCAAATTTTTTCTTGGACGAAATCACCTTAATTTTTGGTTGAAACCTTTTTCTTTTCTTTCTGTTGCTTGTCAAATTTTTACTCGGGAAAATGTGCCTCCCGGCCCCTTCGAAAAATCCTGGATCCGCCCCTGTAATGGCTATTGGACCAACTGGTTATTAGACGAAAATTGTGAGTGGACGAGATGGCAATTAGATTATGTGGATAGTGGACGAACTGATGATCGTAGACGAGTTGGAAATCGGACGAAATGGCATAAGACCAATTCAAAATAAACATTTAGCAACTTATGACGTCATTTTACCATTAAAACTACACGGTGCGGCCGGTCACGCCTACTCGTATAATGTATCCTTCACTCCAACTATGTTGAAGGAAATCACTCTCGACTGAATCCTCCAGACGGTAATAGGAATCTAATTCAGTTGGCTTTACCTTTCACTCTTCCTTTTCATCACTGATAAAACTTGCCAAGATTATTTTCCAAGTTCGAGTCTGTGGACTGGAGCCGCTTGTCTCTTATTTGAGCTTTTATTGTCCTTGGAAGAGGTTTCGGTCAACATATTTGGATCTTTGCTCAATTTAAATAGGATAAACTTGATATCAAGGTAAGCTTTCCATTTAATTACACATTTTCAAAACTTTTTAATACCCGAGTAAAATTTACTATAACGTAGAGAATGCATCACATGAGAGTCAACTGACTGAACTTTTTTTTTCTCGTCCTCTTAATGAGTTTTGACCTGCAATGGTCAAGCATTACCTGAGAATCTACTCAAATTGAGACAAATTCTGGAGTTCGCTATCCGAGTCATTTTGACTCGAAAATAGTCGACTCCAGCTCAGCCATGCATTTTTTTTTCGGGCGGGGGGGGGGTGAGAGTTTATATTCACAACTATATTTTATCCAGACGGTACAAGGCTGGTTATTTTTACCAAACTGCTAATTGCAATCAATTGCATTTCAATCGCAACTTTGAAAACGGTAGATCGAATTACATGTAACTATAATCAAATTTAACCATACGTGTGTCAATTATGCGTTAATGTGTGTTAATTCTTGGTCAATGAGAACACAAAAACAATTTCACTTACTCGACATGACCAACTCAGTTTTGGCAATAAGTGCACGAAATTTTAATGAACACCATACGACTTCGCGTAGAGTAAAAATTGCTTAGAACATTGACCAAGAGTTAAATTTTCATTACAGCTGATGATATATTTACACTGTTCAACAATGAATGAGTTTTACACCATGCACTCGTAATTTCAATGGTGTAAATATTGGGGGTTGCATTATTCCGACACCAAAGTAGCTTAGTAAGAAATTGTTATTAAAATATGAAATCAACAATAACTTAAAAGGAATAGCCATGCATGGAGTTACAGTATTCATCTTATCTGTATTGTGCACTACATGATTTACATCTTGCGTTTTGAAGTTTTCGCTATAATTATGTACTGTGCCAGTTGAAACCAAATTCATATAATGATTTATTCAATTTATCTTGTATCTTTGGAAAGGTGTCATTAGCGCAATGAACCAAACATTTTGAGGGGCAGACTTGTTGTAGTGGGTATTTTTTTATATATATATATATAAAAAACTGCGATCGAGCACTGAAAAATTATTTATTTTTTTAAATCAAATTTTATGACAAATTTTGACAGAAATAATATCTCATTCAAAATAATGTTTAAACTTCTATCATCAATATTTACGGCGAGCTTTCATCCACTCCTGTGAACCTTCTCAAGCCAAGTGATCAGTCACACACAATATCATATTTACCCCATTTCCCTTTCCTTTTCTGCCCTTTTTTCTTGGTCGTGAACATTCTATGGGGTTCATGGCCTCAAAATTTTGTTCGCCAGTGGATGGTACTTTTACAGGTCTAAAAGCCACCGCACGACTGGGCTACGATCCGATTTTGCACAGCAAAAACGGTGGTGTTAACCGGTGTACATAGAGGACCACACCAGTGATTTTACACCGGTGTTAAATTGGTGGTGTTAGTTTTACACCTATAGGTGTTATTACAACACCTATGGTTGTTACATTTACACTCTTTGGTGTTATGTTCAATATCTAGGGTGTGGTCCTCTATTAACACCAATTGCATGGTGTCAGTTTTAACACCACAGTTTTTACAGTGTGGAACAAATCGCATTTATTGCTTATTTTCTGAAAATGTGAATGAAGAGTATCTTTTCTTTAAATTGAGGTTCAAATTAAATGTAAGGATACTTATAATAGTTTTGGATGATTAAGCCTTTGTTTTAGAGTAAAGGTCAAATGAGTTTTAAATCGTAGCCAATCGTTGGTACAATTGCTCTGACGTCATTACGACTATAAAAGAGGTATTAATTTTGCTTTTTATTCTAATAAAGATGAAAGCATAGTCACAGATTTATGTATTCGTACGATGATTTAGAATATTACACGTACCGTGAGATATTCCATATCTCGATATTAGCATCAAATTCTACTACGTTTTATTACGAAATCGGGTCGCAGACCAATCGGAAGACGTAGGTGACCTTGTGTGAATAATAATCCGGCAGAATACCCGGATGCGCTGGATAATAATAAAGTTAGTTACTGGGTTTTTCTCGTCTGCCTCACGTCCCCATTGTTTCCTGCTCGCAATTTTAAAAATCACGTGCAACTTGATTTTTCAACCAATCAACAGCGCGCATTTTGGATTTACGATTGATTTTTGACTTGCGTTTAAACGCAACTCTTTCTGCAACGGACCTCTGGTCTGTCTGTTGTTCCTTCATTCTTACCCATTACTGCTGTGATCCTAGACCCCCTTCTCACAAAGACTTAAAACTATTGTAACCATATGTCACTATGGCAACTACCATGGTAACATGGCTCAGCAGCCAATCACAATTAAGGTTTTCCATGGTAGTTACAATAATAGCAAATTTACAATTAGTTATTGTTAGCCTTTATGAAACGGGCCCCTCATAGTCCGATGATATGAAATGGAAGCAGTTGTTATGGTTGTCTGTATTTATTTTCCCTCAAAGATTAACCAATGTGTAATTAAGATTTGTTAAAGAGTACTCTCACTTTTTTATGCATTTCGTTCTTGACTTACCTCGGAATGATTATGATGTTGAACTGGAAGAACTTGACCTATTAAGGAAAAATCGTTAATTGCCTATAAATCATTAATGTGTGTATAATGTATACGGGAGTCATAAAAAAAACTCGAACAGTAAGACCTGCATGTATTAGAAGTGTCCACGATGTCCAACCCTCACTGAACCTAAACCCACTTCGAGCTAAACAGGGCTCTCTCGAAAAGCAGTTTTTATGTACTGAAGAGAGTACGTACCCTGTTTAAAGAAAACCGAAATAAATGAATAGATAGATAAATAAATAAATAAATAAATAAGCACTAATGATTATGAAGTTTATTACAATTATCACTTACAAATTATACTTTTCAAACAAATTTACTTGTATGATATTTACGGTCTTTTTTTAAACTTCTAAGAAAACTGATCTGAATCTAATGTTATGATTACATGTTTATATAACAATAATAACTAGGATAAAAAAAATTATATCGTATGACATCTTCGAAACAAGGAGAGATTAAAGAACAGTGCCATATAAATAAAAATAGTGAAATCTATCCGAACCAGGAACTAAACTGTCAGACAATAACCCAATTAAGAGAACAATAATTTTAAAAAAGCACTTCACATATTGTTTTCATGGCTGAGAAGTACTCGTCTTTCTACTCCATTTAAAGTGATTCTTTTTTCGTTTGATTATATCATTTTGTGAATGTATAACACTTCCAAGCTTTCACAAAACAAACAAAAGGGAAACGTTTACAACAAATACTGGCAAATCAGCAATATCTCTTGGGGGTGTGGGCATGAATAGATCCCGTGAGAGAGAGGAAAGGTTGTGAAGGAACAATATCATACTACAGAAGAAAAGATGATGAAGAATGAAATGAAAGACGACTATTGATCGACAAATCATGGATCCTGCTATAAAAGAGAGCAAGTTTAACCGTCAACTTTCTTTGCAATTCCTCTTGGATTGGATATATCGATTGTCTGAGGACTTCCTTAGAAAAGATGACAAATAAAAATTCAAAAGTTTCAACAAATTTTCACTCTCAAAGAAATTACGACAGGTAACATTATGTTTATAGCTACTGATTTTTAAATATGATCCAGATAAATTCATACAGTTTTATCTCTACGCGCCTATATATTCCGAAGCATCATTCTTGTTTAACTATTCTTCCAGCGCAGTAATCCAGATCTTCATTTAACTTTTTCGAAAAGCACCTACTGACCTGCATGGGGCGCCTTCTCCCCCAAAAGGATCCACCAGCAAGAGAAAAAAATAGAAAGAAAAGGCTGAAATATTTTATTGTTTTCTAAACATTATGGTGAGAGTCTATCACAACTTAGCGCTTCTAATTTAAAAAAAAATGCAAATTTCTTCTTACTAGCGACTTTTAAAATTTGTTCTTTACATAGTGTTTGACCCCTTTAAATTTTAGGCTCATCATGCCACTGCAAGCACCTCTGCGTGAATTATGGATTCGTAAAGAGTCTGTCAAGATTAATGTAGCCATGCACTTAATTGGTAGGAGGAGGGCTTTGACAAAAACATATTAATCAATTCCACAATACATGTACAAAACAAATGCCCTCTAATTACTCAAACTAACTTCATTTCTCTAGTATAATATAGTCTTACAATTAAAAAAAAAAAACACACATCCATGATGGACCATGTATATATACACCTTTAATAATTTATTCATTTTTACATTTATTTTTAGAGACGTAATAACATCGAACATTTGTCCTTGTGCTGCTGCCAAGTCAAGTATATATAGCAACGGTTATTTCACATCTTCATTCTTAGAAGTTCCAAATAGTTGATGATATTATAATTTTGACAAAATTCCAGAAAACACCCTTCAAATCTTTAAAGGCAAAGTAGGTCGCTTTGAATCTGAAAACGACATTATTTTCTTTTTTAAAGATGATTTACGCCTTTTGATAGAATATTATTAGAAAATGATTATTATAGGCAATTCGCAGCCCCCCCCCCCAAAAAAAAAGGAGACAAGAAAAGGATGAGGGGTGAAATTTGATATTATTTTCTGAATATTGTGTTAAAATATATCTCAAAACAATATTTTTCATAAAAAAGGTCAAAACAAGTTCAGTCGCTTCTGGTTCTGGTACTAAACATTGTAAGTCCTACAATAGGCTCAAAATCAGCGATAGTAAAACTTATTTTATTCATTATAGCCATGTTAACCGGAAGATTTTCTCGCGGATATCCTTTCAATCGCCATTGAATAAAACTAAAACCCGGAACCTACACTGGCGTGTAGATGGGAGGTCCTCCTCCCCCAGATAATAACGATGATGATAATAATAATAATGATAATAATAATAACAATACTACTACTAATAATAATAATATAATGATAATAATGATAATAGTAATAATGATAATGATAGTAATACAATAAATGAATAAGGTAAAATGAATAAATAAATGAAATTTAAAATTAATAAATAAAAATAAAATGAAATAATAAATATAAAAATAAATAACAAATCAAGATTAAGAATAAAAGGGAGGGACGAAAAGAAAAGGGAATGGAAAAAGGGTGAAATATGAAATTATTTTCTGAATGTTACGCCAAAATTTATCACAAAATTGGATTCTTGCTTCAAACAGGTCAAAAATTCGCTCGCTCGCAGCTTTTTAGAATTTTTTGCCCCATAAGCCATAATTTGGCTCCCTTAAAAAAGAGATTATTACGCTACTGATAGTATTCACTGATAAGGATAGTGGTATCATCCCACCCCCTCCATCTCCTTCATACTAGTATGGCGCAGTAATCACTGTAAAAACGAATCAATCACGTAATTAATCCACTTCGTGATTAACTTGTTTCTATTCAGAATTTGAAATATCATATTCATTCTCTTTTTATGTAGATCCTGCTCAGAATTAATCAATATTATGAGAAATGATTATAGGACATATATATATTTTTTTCAAATCTGTTTACATTCCAAGTGATCTGGGGTCCGTTTCATAAAGAGTTACAAGTGTTGTAACTTTGCACTACCATGGAAACATAGCTCAGCAGCAAATCAAAATCAAGGTCACCATAGTAGTTGCCATTATGGCAAAGTTACAACAGTTATAAATCTCTCACTCTCTGTAAAATGGGCCCCAGATCCTCATCAAATTGGATAAGCGTGTTTTAAGAAAGTATATATGTATATCAGCAACTGAACTAGTTCCTTATGTACACAGAAAAAAGTTCACTATTTGATGTCGGTAAACAGACGACATGGCCGAAACTTAATCTATACCCAAAGAGTGTTTTGAGAGGGAAGCTGTGCTAATTTCGCTTTCCTGAATTTACACTGGTCTTGATATATATATCCTGTGTTGACTTTCATTATGCATCAACATATCTTCATATCGCTCAAGGAAAATTGTGATATATTGGATTTGCGTTGTCAAACAGGTTATACATCTAGAAATAAGCATTTCGCAAGAAGTTGACTTAACAATCTAAGAAATTGTTACCAAGCATAATTTTTGTATATTTTGAAAGATTGATTCGAACACTCTTAAAAATGAAATGTAACATCGTCAATATAAAGGTTGGAAGAGTGACAACCTATTCCAATTGCCCGGGGGGGGGGGGGCAGTCAAATGTATTGCTGTACACACGCGTGGTTAAATTATTTTCAAACACCCCCTAAGCGAGTTTTTTCTCTGTGTGCAAAATAACCCCCTAAACAAGTTTTTCGCGGGCTTTATTTACATATTTTATCCCCTAAACGAGTTGTCGCCAGAATATGACCCCGGGGAAAAAGCTTGGGAGAAAAAACATACCCTAAACACGTTTGGCTAGTCTTAAAAAAAAGCTTTGGAAAAAACATACCCTAATTACGTTTGACCCTGCGATTGACCATTGACCAGTCTTTCAAAACTACCCTTTTTTTAATCGGTGTTTTTGATACCCTTAACGAGTGCGCGCGCGGCCCGCGTCCAAAACTGAAAAAAGGGTTGTCACTCCTCCATCCTTTCATTCTTGATTTAATATTTCATTTTGATTTAGAGTGAAGTTTGAAAATAGGAATGATGGGGAATTACAGGGATGTGAATATTTGCAAACAGGGACGGGACCAGGGTGTTTTGATGGGGGGGGGGTGGGCTTTGGGTGACGTTTTTCCTCTTTTCTTTCAATATTGAATAGCAGGGGTACTATACAATCACTTCCGTACTTTTCTACTTACACGTGTATACACTTTTCTTCCCTATTCTCCTATCCCCTCTTTTTTCATTCCTCAAAGATTCCCAGGGGTGCTTGCCCCCGCCCCGTGAAGTGACCGCCCCTTGTTGGTTGTCCAACTTGCTATTGTTTACGACAAAGAAGGAAGAAAATGTCTTAAAGAGGAAACAAACTTCATAAACTTGCATGATGTATATGCAAGAGAAGGAAAATAGAGATAGGAATTTCAAGATGGAAAGAAGGGATGAAAGAAGAAAGAAATATTAGAAGGATATCAGCTGTGCAAGTTTCCTCCTGGCAAAAGCGTTGTGCTATTTATGTAAACTGATGATGGATAAGATATGGGATGCACATTACTCCAGTCAACATGCTTGCAACATGCACTTGAAAGAAGTTTAAACCCCGGTTATATCAAGGTTTTTAAATTGAAATAATCTCTGTTTTCTGAGACTATTACTTAATCTTAAAGGTTTGTATATAGTATAAGTAGAGACAGTAATTACCAAATATCACATGAATGCATTGATTTTTTTCACTAAAATAAAATCGAGTTGTTTCATTCGATTAAAAATAATATTTAGGCATACTCTTATTTTTTATTCGCCCCATGCTGTGTTGAATACATTTTAAGATATTAATTTTCCATATACATAAATAGTTCAAATCAAACAGCTTTTGGAGGAGCCGTGGTGTAGTGGTTCTGACTCTCGCCTTGTAAACAGAGGGTCGTGTGTTCGAATCCCACCACGGTCTGGCGTCCTTTGGCAAGGCGTTAAACCACACTTTGCCACTCTCGACCTAGGTGCTAAATGGGTACCCAGTAGGATGTGAAAGTCATTGTAGCTTGTCCAGTACTGTGTGCGCCTTACCGGCGACTGACTGGAATACTCCCCAGGGAGTGAAGGATGTGCACACATTGCGTGCGGGAATGACTGATTATTGAATCCGATGACCGGGGTAATAATATATCTGTAAAGCGCTTAGACACGTCGTTCAGATGTATTAAGCGCTATATAAAAAAAGCGGAAGCGGATACCATTTTTTCCTCGCTTTTTTGCGTTTACTCATTTTGTCTAAACCCTCCCCCTCTCTCACTCTAGATATTCCGGTCTCTCGCCATCTCTCTGTCTTTATTTTCTCTCTCCCAAAAACGTTAATCATTACGACCCCACCCCCTCTCTTGCACTTTCTCTCTCTCTTATTTCCATTTAGATAGAAACAATAAAAATGTGAGGAAAATGAAAGATATATGTATCAAATCTCTGAAAGTGACACAATTACGATGTGACTTTGTTGCACGTGCATCGATTGTACATTGGCATCTTCAAGACGTAATAGGGTCAATGAACTCACTAGACTGTCCATGATTTATAACACGGAAATTGTTATTTTAAAGATTTATACTCTCCAAAACACGTAATTTTCTACGTTTTCATAAACTATTGTGTATGTAGAATCCACACGAAATGATATGAATGAGAATTAAACAGTCTTGAAGAATTTTCTTTTAATGCCCGGTAATATAATTATTTCTATGCTTTATTGTAATTCTACATTATTACCATGAAGTAATAGCTTCATGTTATTACAATCGATGAAAAAAACATCTTAAAAGTCTTATCTATTTTAAGCTATTTTGTACATTGTGTGTTTCTTCTTTTTCTTTCACATCCGTCCACATAACCGAATTCGTACACCTATATATTACAAAAAGAAGGCATAATACATTGGCTAAAAGGCATTACAAGTCCGATTCAATGGAATTTTGCAAAATTGAAGCAAAACAATATTTTGAATTTTGTTTTTATATGTTTAGATATTTATTTGGGGGCGTCGTGGTCTAGTGATTACGAATCTCGTCTTTCAATCAGAGGGACGTGGGTTCGAATCTCAGCCACGACGCGTTTTCCTTCAGCAAGAAATTTATCCAAATTGTGTTTCACTCAACCCATGTGAGGTGAATGGGTACCAGGCAGGATTAATTTCTTGAATGCACCAAGCGCCTTTAGCAGCTGGAGCTACAGCCGGGGTAATATATATATAGTGCGCCATTGAATAGGAAACTATAGATAATCGGCGTCTCATAAATGCTATCAATATATTATTATTATTAGTAGATTCTTATTTCAGCCATCAGCCAAGAATAGATAAAACATAATTTTTGACTTGATCGCAAAATTTGATATTAAGGTGCGGATAAAGGGGGGGGGGGGGTGAGAAAATGTACGCCCCAGATTTTTCTGTTAGATGATTGTCTCCATTCAAAAAAAAAATTGAAGACTGATGACCACCCCCCCCCCCCCCATATTCTTTGTTTACCCTTAACAAGATACTAATATAAAAATTTGATTTTAACATTGAATTTTCCCGTAATCATTAATACTTCTCGAATCGTTGCTCACAATCTTCAATGGGTAAATCTTATGACGTCAAATTTATAGGTTATATTCCAGCCATAACATTTCCGTCCGGAAATCCAACCGGAAGTTGTCTTCTTCTGAGTGAGAAGCGTTATGTTTTACATCCGGTTCAACCCGTTGTTGCTGTGGTTAGTTAATAAACATTGAAAGTCAACATTCATACTTTCTCGCTTTGATATTCTGGACAGTGGCGTAATGAGCCAACAATTTTGAGAGGGCCAGATATGGCGTATGGTGTAACATTTTTATTTAAAAAAACTGCTGGCGAGCAAAGTGAGCGAGCAAAAAAAATTACATTTTTATTAAATAAACCAAATTTTGTGATAGAGTTTGACATAATATTAAATAATATCATATTTCACCCTTCTCTCTTTTTTTCTTGGTCGTGAAATTTGTATTTTATTATTTTTTTTTGGGGGGGGGGGCAAGCGCCCCAAAGCCCCCCATCTGTACGCCACTGATTATAGAGGAGATAATAATCAAGAAAAGAAATCAGTTTTTAAATATTAGCAATGCAATGCAAAAGTATGTTTGATTTCCGTTCTACATAACTGGATTATAAAAACAAATAAAGACGTATTTGGCACACATTTTCAAAATAATTGGTAAATTTCGTTTAGCAACAAATTGTTCGTTAGATTCCCGTACACTGCGTTGATCATGCCCAGTGTAAAAAAAACTGCTGGTAGTATTCTGACCAATATTTGTCACATTAATGTTGGATAATGTTTAAATTTTGATTGGTTAAATTATTTTCAGAGCTACTCTGGCAAACGTAGTTACATGCGTTTCGTTGTCCAATAATAAGCACGATTGATACTTCATCGCCAATTATTGGTCAATAAAAAATAACACATGCATGTTTGGTAGTTTTCACTTACACACGACTCGGTATTCTCGTGACCACCATATAGTTTGAACATTAATGTCAAATGTTTAAAGGACAACATAAAAAAGGACTCAAAGACGGTTAAGGATTTGAAAAAAAAAAACACTGATTGACCATTTTAAAAGTGCAAAAGAGTTCAGTATAAGAAGAAATGGATTGCCCTTAAGGACGTTCCACAGTTAAAGTGAAATCCATGTCATTTTCACCAAACTTTGCACATAGATACTTTAGAACCTTAATATTCGAAATTTGCAAAAATTAACATAGGTCCATGTGCTTGATTTTTTGCTATAGAGCTTCAAAGTTCACCCAAATTGATGTTCTTAAGAATTGCGCATTCAAAAGAATTTGGCATTTTTAGACCGCCCAAGATTACTACAATGAGTTTAAACCTCTATTACTCAGTCAAAATACATGAAAAAGTCATCAAATTTCGCAAGAAAGTTGATAATTTTATCGTTAGAATGGAGAATCTATTTATAGTGCTATTTGTTTGCAATTTTAAGTTTAACAGCACTGTCAGTTCTTAAAAATGGCGTAAAAGATAGCAAAATCCCAATCTAAAAAATGTAAAATTTCAGTAACAAACTACAAACGTACAATAAATGCTGCACTATATTCAAAATCCATGTCATTTTCACCAACATTTGCAGAGTTGTAGAGGAAGGTATGCCTAAGAGGTACAGACATAAAAAAATAGGGGTTCATGTGCTTGTTTTTAAACTATCAGCATTTTCATTAGAGCAAATGTGCTTTTTAAAACACCAAAAATGCGCCGAATGCTTAGTATCTATGTGAAGAAAAAATCAAAACCACTCTACCATTTATTCAAACTCGGGGTAATATTCGTGATGCTTGGCAGTACTGCAGAGTGAAGTATTTTGAAATTGTAGAGAATATTTTTTTGAATGGTCCATGGAATAATTTCATTTTTTAGCTTCATGAAATAACGCATCGGATCTGCAGTTAAAGTGCAGAAGATGAGAAAAATCAGCTAATACCCGCAGCTAATTAATCACCTGTTCATCCATTGTGACGTCAGCGCGCAGAGTGTAAACTATGCGCAGATCATAATGCGCACAAACATAACTGTGGAACGTCCTTAAGGATATTTTCATGTTAATTAAAAGCTAAACAAATATTAATTTCTAAACTTGACATTCAATTTCATTCAAAGTTGAATACGGTATATAAGGAAAACACACCATGGCTGGGATTCGAGCCCGCGCCCCTCTGATTGAAAGACAAGAGTCGTAACCACTAGACCAAGACTTCCATCACACCCATACAAGCGTTTTTTATAAGGGGTTCTTTTCGGAAAAAAAATTGTTTTCGTCAACAAGACAGTCCATCATGGAGGTAGAATGGGCAATCTGCCACACAAAGCTTGAAAAGTGTTTTCTACTCCAAACAACATCAACAATTCTTCCAACAAAGTCTGCCAAGCAAATAAAAAACAGTCTAAATTTTCCTCCCCCAAAATCTGCCTTGTAAAATGAAGGTTATCAACTCCAGAAACGGTAAACATTTTTTTTATGTATTACTTTCCAAGGAAAGTCTATATAATTAGAAGCTAAAGATTAAATGATGATACTTATTTTGACATAGCCTCTAGTTGCAAAAGTTATATGTAGCTATATTATTGTTTTCGGTTAGAGTTAAACTAGTTAGAAACAGTTTCAGCGATTAAAAAAAGTTGATAAAGATATTGGATAGACACAGAGTAAATAAGAAGTTATCAACTAATTACTTAATTCTCATGAGTTCAATGTTTGATAATTTTGGTAATAGTTTTTTGTTTGATTTCCCTTTCTGTTATATTTCATCAGAGACATGGGGAATCTGTTTGCCAAACCAAAAGTCGTGGTGACCACCTCGACTCCTCGACCCACTACCACGAAACCTACAACCAAACCCACTACCCCTACGACTCCGACTACGATTGCCGCCACCACCACCACCACCACATCGGAACCTACTACCACTCCGATGACGACCACCCCATCTCCTGGTCAGATCACATCTGAAGGTTTGATAACACACTCACCCATCACCCATCAGATAGAGAGTAAGTCACGTGCATGCTGCACCACGCCCACATTCATTAAGTCATGGAGCACGATCCCTTTGCACGCGACACTTCCTTCTGCATTTGGAACGCCTTCTCCGCCATCAGCAACGAGCCAATCCAGTAAGCATGATTTGCCTTAGTTTTCTTTTCAAGTTTGCATCAAATACTAGGTAAACTAGGGCACTGAATGTTCTGTTTACATTTAGTCTATAATCATCGTAATGTCCGCCACACGATTCGATTCCGACGCCAGTTTTGAACAACTCGCAGTTTGCAATAAATAGTGAAAGTTCCAAGAAGTAAAATAATTTTATTTGAAGTTCGATAAACTGTGAATGTAAAAAAAAAAAAAAAGAATTCTGCTCTACTCCAATTAAGTCGGAGTAAACTCCAAATCGGCTTAAATTTGCAACCGTTTATAACTGCTTTTCTACAGTGGGGCCCAAAATGCATGGAAATTGTATTTTAGTGTATTCATGCCATTATTCGGAATTTTGCGTGGTTAAAGACTTCATAGGTTAAAGGGTTCATATCAAATTCTATTACAATTTCTGTAAAAAGTGGATCGCAACAGACCGTGTGGTGTGCACCGGGCTTTGAACCATTTGCATCATTTCATTTGCACGATCTGAGTATACGTAGCGTGCGATGATTGTACGATTTCCGTACGAGTTCTCGGTCTTTGTAGCCACTATGATATTGTTTCCAAGATCGTAGCATTCAAAATACATTGTCGGTGACATTATTGTACGATTACACATCCTCTCTACGGTGATCACACGATCTTAGTCCAGGATAGGCCCCATAGAAACTTGACCAAACCTTGTTTTTTTATATATACAATATTTTTTGATGGTTTCTTGTCAATTCGAGGGTGCTGATTACGAATCTGGATGATGCCACTCGTGTAACCTTGAGCATTTTCCGCAAATTGGCAAAATCCAATATGGCCGCCAAAATATGCAAATTACCCATGAAAATCATAAAATTGTCCGCACATTGGCTATGAAATGCATGAAATCGTGTGGCAGGAGTGAAATACTCTCTCAAAAAATGATTTTTGACAAAATATTTATTTTCCTGATATTCAAAATGGCCGCCATAGGCCATTGTATACTCTATTATGTACAATATGAATAGGAAAAACTAATTTTCACAAAAATGAGCACCAAACTGCAAAAAATCGCGATGTATGAACGAAGTAATATATGCAAATCAACATTACTAACGAGATATATCATTTATTATGTCATAATGGGAACATTGCTGTATTTTGATATCTAAAATAGCCCACTGGCCCAAACAGTATTATGTACAATGGCAATGGCCGGGGCCAAAAAAAAAAGACAATTAAGAGTGAGCACTAAAATGCATATTATTAAGATAAAGAGTGGAATACTGACTAAAAACATAATTGTTAATATGCCATTTATGTGATAAATGCTGCATTTTGAAATTCAAAATGGCCGCCATAGGCCATATATTTATCATGTACAATGCGAATGGAGAAACTAATTTTCACACGAGTAAGAAACATAAAATGCATGTAATTGTGATCTACGAGTAAAATATTGTCTGACAACATGTTTCATAGCAAGACATATCATTTCTTTTGTCATGCATGAGATAAATGCTGTATTATGAAATTCAAAATGGCCCCTATAGGCACTAACAGTATTATCTACAATGTGAATGGGGACATATAATTTTGTAAGAACTTGGATTTGCTTGACTATATCCATATAATCCTGTTGTATGAGTAAAATGTTATTTGAAAACATATTTTTTTAAATAAATTATAGCATTTCTTCTGCCATATAGGTAATAAATACTGTATTTTGACATTCAAAATAACCTCTACAAGCCCTAATTATATTATGTAACATGCGAATAGGGAAACTAATTTTCACAAGAGTGAGAATCATAAAATGCATATAACTGTGATGTACGAGTAAAAATATTGTCTTAAACATGGTTTCTAACTAAATACATCACATATTGGTCGTGGAGGTAATAAATGCTGTACTTTGAAATCCAAAATGGCTGCCATAGGTCCTAAAAGTATTGTGTACATTGTAACATGGGACATAGAATTTTGACAGAATTTGGCTTTGCTTGACTCTAAATATTGCATATAATTGTGAATTGTGATCTAAGGGTGAAATATTGTCTAAAACCATGGTTTCTAACGAGATATATCAAAATGTTGTGTAATTAAGGTGATAAATGCTGCATTTTTAAATTGAAAATGGCCACCATAGGCCCTCATCGTATAATATGCAATTTGAATGGAGACAAATAATGTTCACAAAAAGGATATATGGCAGCCATTTTGAATGTTGAAATACAGTATTTATCACCTAAATTAGATAAGATATGATACATTTTGTTATAAATCATGTTTTCAGACAATGTTTCACTCATACATCACCAATTGGCCAAGCAAAGCCAAAATCTGTTGAAATGATTTGTTCCCATTCACATTGTGCATAATACCGTAATTAAGCCTGTAGCGGCCATTTTGACTTTCCAATAACAGTATTTATCACCTAACTGGCAGAATAAATGATATATCTTAATAGAAAGTATGCTTTCAGACAATATTTTACTCATAGATTACTATTACGTGCATTTATGGTGCTCACTCCTGTGAATATTGGTTTCCCACTTTGCATTGTACATAATACAGTTAATGTCTATGGCGGCCATTTTGAAAGTCAAAATACAGTATTTAACACAAACTTGAAACCTGAATGATATATTTTGTTAGAAAATACGTTTTTAGACAGTATCCCATTAATTTATCACATATATATGCATTTTAGAGCTCACTCTTGTGATTTCTTTGCTCCTCTTTCTCATTGTGCATAATACTTTTAGGGCCTTTGGCAGCCATTTTGAATATCAAAATACAACATTCATCACATACATGGCATATTAATAATATATTTTGTTAACAATTATGTTTTTAGTCAGTATTCCACTCATTTAATCTTAATAATATGCATTTTAGTGATCACTCTTGTGAATTGTTTGGCCCCCATTGCCATTATACGCAATACTGTTTGGGCCAGTGGCGGCTATTTTAGATATCAAAATACAGCAATGTTCCCATATATGACATAATAAATGATATATCTCGTTAGTAATGATGATTTGCATATATTACTTCGTTCATTCATCGCGATTTTTTGCAGTTTAGTGCTCATTTTTGTGAAAATTAGTTTTCCCTATTCATATTGTACATAATAGAGTATACAGGGGCCTATGGCGGCCATTTTGAATATCAGGAAAATAAATATTTTGTCAAAAATCATTTTTGGACAGAGTATTTCACTCCTGCCACACAATTTCATGAATTTCATAGCCAATGTGCGGACAATTTTATGATTTTCATGGGTAATTTGCATATTTTGGCGGCCATATTGGATTTTGCTAATTTGTGGAAAATGCTCAAGTTTACACGAGTGGCATCATTCAGATTCGTAATCAGCACCCTCGAATTGACAAGAAACCATAAAAAAATATTGTATATATAAAAAAACAAGGTTATGCCTCTTCTATCCTGGACTATCTCTTACGAGTTTGAACGTAATATTGATCACGCAAAATCATACGATCTCCTTACAACCCCAGTGCAATTGATGAAAGATCTCCGTACATCATTTTTACGACTTTTCTTTGGTCCCTTTGTATCGTCCAATGTGTAGATGAAATCGTACGATGACCGAAACTTGCAATTTGCAACCAACTACAAAAGCCCCACATTTAGAGGAAAACGAAATCGTTTGTTTTACTTAAGCCCCTTGGCCCTTTCACAATTGACGTACGACCATTTGCGACCTTTTGGTCGTGCGACAGGCTGCAACAGGCATCAATCGCTAGTCATCTCATAAGATCGCACAGAGGCTTTCACAGTTGCAACAGCTGTCGTACAACAAAACAACCAGTAAACCCCGTTGCACGAGTAAGTCGCATATGCTCTTATTGTGCTCGTGCGATCACATGCGAGTGTTGCACGAGGGATTGCGAGTGGAACGGTCGCATAGTACATGCGAATGAAACGGTAGTGCAATGTTGTAAGCCGTTGCGATCGGTCTTGCAACAGTCTTATGGCCCATATTATTATCGCAACCAGTCGCAAGACAGGTCTCTGTACATGTAGGTCGCTTGCACATGTGCAAGTGTTGCACGACCTCCAGTCAAGTAAATGCGACTTCTTAGTTGTGCCACCTCTCGCACCAAGTCGTACAACGTTGACACTCGCACGATGATCGCCCGACCGATGGTACGACCCCGGGTACGGCCTGATGCGAGTGAATCGATCGTATTCGATCGCGTTCGGATTTTAAACATGTTCAAAGTTCAGATGTGACCAGTCACGACCACCTCGAGTTCGTGTGACCGTCTACAACGACTGCGAGTGCTCGCAAGACACCAAGAGATCGATCGTGCAACAACAAGAAAAAACTATTGCAGGCGGTCGTAAACTGGTCGGACGTCAATTGTGAAAGGGGCTGAACGGTCGCATACATGCGAATGCGACGGTAGTGGAATGTAGTAAGCCGTAATTTCGATCGGTCTTGCAACAGTCTCATATTATCGCACCCAGTCGCAAGACTGGTCTCTGTAGGTCTCCAGCACATGTGCAAGTGTTGTACGACCTCCACTCGACTAAATGCGACTATACTTAGTTGTGCCACCTCTCGCACCAAGTCGTACAACGTTGAACAACACTCACACGATGATCGCCCGACCGATGGTACGACCTGTTGCGAGTGAATCAATCGTATTTGATCGCGTTTGGATTTTGAACATGTTCAAAGTTCAGATGCGACCAGTCACGATCACCTCCGACCACCTCGACTTTGTGCGATCGTCTACAACGACTGCGAGTGCTCGCAAGACACCAAGGGATCGATCGTGCAACAACAAGAAAAAACTGTTGCAGGTGGTCGTAAACAGGTCGTACGTCAATTGTGAAAGGGGCATTAAGAAGAGCTAGAATTGTCTTTCATCTTACCATTTACTAGTACCCATCCCTTTTCCATTTTTTCTTTGCCAACTGAAACTATGCCGATGTTTAAATCTCACCTTTCAATTCAAGGGGGTCCTGTAAAGTTAAACTGCTTCTTTCAAACTAAATTCAGACTAAAATGTCACTTGGGTTTAGACTACATCATGCGTAACTTTTCTTTTAACAAGGACATTCCAAATCTAGTCATCTTTTTTGACAGCTAGCAGTCCTTGTCTTAATGTAATCGAATGTTGATGCCGGGGTCACGAGGCACGTGGGAACGATTGATTGTGTATGTTTCTTGATTTGCAGTCATCAGTGTTTATATTAAATCATGAATTTCGTTATCAGCACGCATGTTGGCAAACCATGTTTTCCCCACCTATAAAGCTAATACTAAATCTGACTATTTTTTAGAAGACAAATAATTTAAAACCCCGGAACACACTATCGGGTGAGTGTGATGGCCCTCGCTTGGAAATGTGAATAAATTCAGGTGCAAATGACACAACCAATCCATACACAAACGAGGACATATCTAAAGGGCACATGGGTAACACCGCCCACGCTATACACATTAATGAAACAGTAATAAGATTGAGCAAAACAGAATCAAAGCTATAAAAAAAATAATAAAAAACTGAAGTATATTTTTTGTTGGGCTTTATATATGACTTGGAGGCTTATTTCCACCAAAAAGAAGGCCAAAGGTCATTCTCATTTCTGGAATCACCTTTTCTTTCAAAAAAATTCTAACAAGCCACAAAATGGGGGAGGGGTTGTGCACCGTGCCTTCTCAAGTACGTATCATTATGATGATTTGAAGTAACGCCGACACATTTTGTGTCTTTTTGTTACCATTTCTCTGTAGCCTATTTGCTTCCTCTGGCCATTGTCATGTCGACATCCTTTCTCATCGTCGCCTTCATTCTCCTCGTTCTGGTGTTTCGACGACGTCAGTAAGTGATGTTTTCTTCTTGTATAGAGAAAGTGAAACCTTCGACGCACAAGCGTCTTCAGGACGCTACACGAAACAAAACCGTCGTCATCGTGAATTGCCAAAGGCGAGGCTGTCCAAGGTCAAAGGCAATTCGTCATCGGCTAGTAAAGTGACGTTATTAACTTAATATAGGCCTACAGCTGAACGTTTAGGTTAAACATTAAACATGATAAGAGAACCGTTCCTTTGGTTTAAGTATAGTTTTATGGCTATGTAAATTTTCAGTATGTCCTAATAGTACATATATCTCTGACACATTCTCGTCACCTTCGGGTAAATTTGTTTAAAAGTATTTTTAAAAGATGAAGATACACATTTTGATAGACGAAGGTTAACGAGTAGTAAGATTACGGTAGAAAGATACCAGTAACAATAACACATTACTTATTTACTATGCCTTAATTATAAATAAAATCGTAATCATTAGGAAACTCTATCATTTTCAATTAAGTCACTCAGGTAAACACGGGGAGAGCGGCACCCATCCTGTGCTGGCACAGACTCAAGTATTTTCCAACTCGTCCTTCAACGCCGAGAGCTCAGTGGAATGTTCCTTGAACCACATCTACGTCGAGCACGGGGAACGAGATTCGAAGCTCCACGACGGCCTCTACACTTACGTCACCAAACCTTCCGTCATGGGTGGACTTCCAAAAGGATACGCCCCTTCCGTTCAGTCGCCAAAGAGAGTTTTTCGAGGACACCCGGATGGAAAGTGTAGATCGGTCCAAACGAAAGGTGATATTTTTATTTCACAGGTTATCTGAGTAAAACACAAACAGGAAAACAATGAACTGAACAATTTGTTCTCTATTTGTGCTAAATTTGCAGGCTGTATACAATATTCAGCAACGCAGTTGTAATTTATGATCAGGCCTATGTCAAACAAGCATTTCTGAAAATCATTCTGGGTTATAATCACAGCAATCAACATGTTCAATGTAATGACCCAAGATCCTATAGATAAATCGAAATAAAGAACAACTTTTAATAAAATATCTGAGTTCTCCATTAATCATATTGGAATGATATAGCCTTATCCATTATTGGCCTGTATAGTTGTGAGAATAGATGATAAAATTTTCGGTTTCACCTTAGTCCTGATAGTCCTGAAAGGGATTGCTGAGTAATTTTCCAGAATTCAGATACTAGTATTAGTTCTTGGAAAAGATAATAGTTCATAAAAGAACTGTTGGTGAGACCACCAGGTTTTTTTTCTTGAACTTCTATCCGAATGATAACACAAGAGCCTTTCCGGGACTATCTTACACGGTGAGACCGAAAACTTTGTCATCTACTATCGTCTCCGTTCTCCCCCACATTTGTTGTTTAATCGGTTTCTACTTCATTTCCCAATCCTCATTGTCTTTCACACATGTCATTTGAATGGTTTCCTATCGTAGGTTTTACCTCAGAGGACTTTGGTGATGAGGATCATTACAATCTTCTGTTTGAGGACCGGCCTGCGGTCGTCAACGTCATCGTCATGAACCCTTACGAAAATCACAACCCCAACAACTGTTATCAAAACTACGCTAACGTGACGGAAATACCCGAATCGACTATCGGATTCTTAGAAGCCCCACCCACCAGCGCAGAAGATACAATTTCCGTCAAAAGTTGCACGAGTTCAATGAAAAACCCTGATTCTTCAAATAAAACTGTAATCGCAGACTCGCAGCCCGATATCCGACCGGGTAATGCTCCTCCAATCCATCCGGATAGTCCAGCAGTCGATTACGAGCCTAACGGATCGATCCGGGTGCTGACACCGAATGACCCGGAAGTGATTACAGAAACCAAACAGGAGTCGTTGTATGAGAACACGCCCAGAAGCCGAGGAGATTCTGTGAAGAGCCCAAAGAATGGAGAACCAAAATACTATGTGCTAGAAAGACAGTTAAACCAAGATCCCGATGATAATGAGAGTGGGATGGTAGAAAATATTTTATATCAATCGATTACCGAATAAAGCTTTTTTGTGTGGATACAATAAGAAACTTATGGATATAGGATGAGCAACGGCATATATATATATACTATGAAGAAATCAATTGGATCAGAAGACGAATATACCTTGGAATATGCATGAACCTTTGAACTTTATCAAAAAGATATTTCATAAGAAATGTAAGATCAGTCAGTTGGATAATCCAACATTCTTTCCAGGGCCTTGCCTGGAACGTTTCTTTTAAATGAGGTGCTGATATAAATTTCACAACCCCCCACCCCCCCAAAAAGAAGGGGCGGGGTCACTAAAATGGAGGTCACTTTGGTCCCAAGAAATTTGACAAGCCCCCCCCCCCCCCCCCTAAAAAGGGGAGTTTCACTAAAAAAGGTCATTTCTCTCCCGAGAAATTTGACAAGCAAAAAAAGAAAAAGTTTATATTCAAAATGAAGGTCATTTTGGTTACATTCCTCCATTTGATCCCACCTACCAGAATTCACGAAGCACCCCAAAGGAATATCTTGGCGGTATTTCAGCACCCCCAGGGCCATAATTATTTCCTTGTACAGAAACTTATCAACAAACGGTAAACGAACCATCGCTACTTATTCAGTATTTGCCAGTTAGTTACAATGTTAATACAAATATGCAACTTATATAAGCGCTCATATCCACTTTGCAGAGTATTCAAGACGTTAATAAACGTATATGAGAGTAACCATCTAAGATTATACTTTGTACATATTAACTTGCAACAGATAAGCTCCTTAAAGGACAAGTCCACCCCCAAAAAAAATTGATTTGAATTAAAAGAGAAAAATCCAACAAGCATATCACTGAAAATTTCATCGAAATCGGATGTAAAATAAGAAAGTTATGACATCTTAAAGTTTTGCTTAATTTCACAAAACAGTTATGCACATCCTGGTCGGTATGCAAATGAGGAGACTGATGACATCATCCACTCACTATTTCTTTTGTGTTTTATTATATGAAATATAAAATATTCTAATTTTCTCCTCATTGTCAAGTGAAACAATTAATTCCTTCCTGAACATGAGGAACTAACATTGCTTAATACTATATGGTTCAGTCAATTTGGTCCTTATTGTCAAATCTTTAAAAAATGAAATATTGTATAATTTAAACAAGAAAAAAAAGAAACAGTGAGTGAGGGACATCATCGACTGTCCATTTGCATGTCACTGAGTTGTGCATATCACTGTTTTGTGAAAATAAAGCGAAACTTTAAATTGTCATAACTTTCTTATTTTACATTCGATTTTGATGAAATTTTCAGCGTTATTGTAGTTTAATTTTTCTCTATTTATTCAAATCAACAGTTTTCCGGGGTGGACTTGAACTTTAAATATATATTAAAGAAAAGCAATTATTACTGTTATAGCTTAGGAAAGTAAAACCTTTTTATTTTGCCATGTAAATATAAAAACATTATACCAAGATTAGATTAATAACTATATATTTACACAATTTGTTTGTGGGGGTTTATTAAAAATATCAAGAAAATAAAAAAAATATCGAAGTTTGAATATTTGAGCTTATTTTGTACTGTGTATGATAAATGAATAAAAATAGAATAATTTCAATGTTTTTCGTGCCTTATATTTTCGTGTAACTTCTATATCATTTTTGTTCCCTTATTTTCTTTCAGTGTAAGCACACGAACACGTAGAATCCTTGATTATTATTTCCCTCAGAATAGCTTAGCAACTTTGGACACAAATGGAAACATTCTAATTTTCGTTAACTTGTTTTTTATTGGGTTGCAACCACGGGCCCGCATGGGAACGATGGGAATGACCCCTTTTTTGACTGGGGGTGCTGACGGAAATTTGACAAGCAAAAAAAAGATTTCCCTCCAAAATGTAGGTCATCTTCGTTACATTATTTTTTACATTTTTTTAACACATATCAGAAAGTGTACAACTAGTTGATGGAAGGAAAAATAAAAATTATTCTCTTCCTCATTCAGGAAACATACAGACAGGTCATTGCACATTCATGTTCGGCAACAACAAAAGGGCAAAAAGGTTCTTACATCGATGAGAGATCTGTTAGCTGTACATGTATACAGGACAGGCACAAAAGCTTGCTTGTTGTACCTGTAGGCCCCTCCTGTATTTATAATATTTTTCATCGTTTGGAGATTATAGTGTGCAATCCTCTTTAGTTAGACTTACTGTACAATCTGTTATTTTTGCGTACAGAATGTTTCGCAAATCGCGGGGGTCCCGACATTTTTGCGGGTTGTTAAATTTGTGATCGGAAGATGTACGGTACACTTTCACAGCATTTTAACGAAGCAAAACTACAATTGTATTGCACATCATGTGCAAAACTATGCACTCCAAACTTTCCATGCTGATGTGTCTTTTGTACATAAATATGTCCCTGTAAAAACAGTTACAAAATGTGGAAAAAGTGGCTTAAATTTCACGTTTTTGTACCTTTAGATCTGAAAATTCATCATTCAGTATTCTAGGGGGTGCTGCCTATGGAAAATAATACGCGCACAGCACCCCCAAGGAAAGTCTTGGGGGTGCTGAGGGCGGTTGCAACTATTAGAGTATTACTTCATCTGCCTAAAATGACTTCGTATTTCAAAAATAAGATTGCCCTAATTTCTGTAACGTGTCGCTTCATTTCCAACGTTTTACACAAAATTAACGTGGTACTGAGTTACATTTCTTGCTTAGCGTCGCCCCTTTAAAGTTGTTAATATTTCTCTACTAACTATCTACCAAAATTACAATGCTTTATTAGTAGTGGTAAACAGGGGGAGGGGTGGTATTTAAAGGTCAAGTCCATCCCCAAAAAATTTGATTTCAATTAATAGAGAAAAGTCAATCTAGCATAATGCTGAAGATTTCATCAAAATCGGATGTAAAATAAAAAAGTTATGACATTTTAAAATTTTGCTTTTTTCACCAAACAGTGATATGCACAACTCAGTGACATGCAAATGAGACAGTCGATGATGTCCCTCACTCACTATTTTGTTTTTTATTGTTTGAATTATACAATATTTCATTTTTTTAAAACAAATTCCATAATAAGGACCAAGTTGAATGAACCATATAGTATTAAACAATGCTAATTCCACATGTTCAGGGGGGAATAAATCGTTGTTTCACTTGACAACAAGGAGAAAATTAGAATATTCAATATTTCACATAATAAAATACAAAAGAAATAGTGAGTGGATGATGTCATCAGTGTCCTTATTTGCTCACTTACTAGGATGTACATATAACTGTTCTGTGCAATTAAGCGAAACTTTAAAATGTCATAACTTTCTCATTTTACATCCGATTTTGATGAAATTTTCAGTGTTATGCTTGTTGGATTTATCTCTATTTCTTCAAATCAACTTTTCATTGGAGTGGAATTCCCCTTTTACTTCGATATGTTTCCGTAATAGGTTTGCTGGAGTTTTCCTTAGGCCTATATGGGTGATATTGGTGGAAGTGGCTCTCGTGTAGGGATCAACACTGTGTAGTAGGCCTAACCGGTTTATTTCCATTTCGCCTCATGACAATTCGTCCAATTGCCAACTCGTCTATTATCATTTGGTCTACCATCAGTTCGTCCACTCACTATGGTCTACTTTCATTTAGTCTAATGTCATTCCGTTGATAACCAGTGGCAGTTGGTCCAATAGCCATTTAGTCCATATATCATTTGGTCTATTGGACTAGGAGTTGAATTGTGCAAAATTAATAAAATTAAATGGATATCAGACCAACCGGTTGTGAGACGAAATGGTCATAGACAAAACGGTGATTACACGAAGTGATGATTGGACCAAAATTTTAATGGACCAAATGGCTGTTAGACGAAATGGTGATGGACGGAATGAAAGTAGACCATGTGGTGAGTGGACGAGTTGGCAGTGGACGAATTGGCAATTTACAATCCTAACCCTCTCTCTGAATGCATATAAATAAGTTTGTACTTTTGACGTTTTTTATTGAAGAGTGTGGGCTGAAGCCCCCCCGCCCCCTCCTCGTAATTCAACTTAAGGGGCTAGTACACCTTAGATTACATAACATACTTATGTTTTAGGGATTTTTCATTTGAAAAATTTCATTTGATGTACAATATTGAGATTTAGTTGAAATTATTTTTTAAACTATGATAATGACATTATTTAGAGCTAACCTCGATTAGCATCTTGCCCGGCATCTTGCTATTATGTTAGCTCCAATTACTAAATGTTTTATTTATGTGTGATGTACTATTCCATGTAATTGTACATGACAGTGATATTTGGTAATAAATTCGATTCGATTCAATTCAATTCAATTCATAACAAGCATTCATGAGGTAACGTTCTCTTATATGGCCTTGGCGTTGCGCACAACCCTTCGCGCGCATGCGCTAAGATGGGGCGGGGCTTTACAAACTTTTTTGCAGGTGGTTATGTTTCCATGGAAACGCGCGCTTAATGAAATTCGCGCACGTGTTTTGTATTTACATTTTTCCGTTTACATTTTTCGATCGATTGATTGGGCCGAGAATCTCTACAAAAATATTTGTCAATTTTGTCAAAATGGCATTTTTTATCAATATCCGTTTCATCCCTCCATAATTATTGAGATTATCTTCAAGAATTATCAATCTGTTTCGACGTTAACCAGCATAAAACAGTGAGTACATTCTATTAAAAATATATCGTTCTCATGATTGTAAAAAGTCAGTTTGTTTAGCTCAAGGACAAGGAGATTGCCAATATTCTAAAAACTTAAGTTTACCGGTAAGTAGGATGGGGGGTCGGGTGTCCGGACACTTTATATTTTTGAAGCCTTCTTTTTTGTCTTTGGATTACACTAAAAATATGAATTCAATACTTGTAGGCTAATCATCTTCTATTTTGTTCTTTATAATATTTCCTAATATTTTGTACTAAAAATTTATGAAACTTCGCTTTCAAATTTTTCCAAATGACTTTCTAATATTGATCGTCCGGACACACAACCTGTCCGGACACACAACAACTGGGTATACCGGTATTAGGATGGGGGGAGGGTGTCCGGACGCTTAAAAACTTTGAAGCCTTCTTTTTTGTCTTTGGATTAGGCCTACACTAAAAATATGCATTCAACAGATCGTTGTAATTATCTTCTATTTTGTTCTCTATAATGGGGGGACCTAAACTTAAAGCTGCGCACTTTGTTTTCAAACGATCAAAACTATGCCAATTTCAATATCTGAACAAATTATCTTTCACTAATTTGTGGCAAATATTCTAAAGATCACTAACGCAAAACTCATGTAATACGAAAATTCCGCCGTGTTTTCCAAACCCCTCTTGATTTCGCCGCCCGATGTAGGATGGGGGATCGGGTGTCCGGACACTTTATATTTTTGAAGCCTTCTTTTTTGTCTTTGGATTACCCTAAAAATATGAATTCAATAGTTGTAATCATCTTCGATTTTGTTCTCTATAATATTTCCTACATTTTGTACTAAAAATTGATGAAACTTCGCCTGTACATTTCTTCAAATGACTTCCTAAAATTGATCGTCCGGACACACAACCTGTCCGGACACACAACAACTGGGTATACAAGGGGTCCTAAAGCTACGCACTCGATTTATCATGCAAAAAATAGTATTTCCTGTGCCTCAATTTCTAAAATATGTTCACATTATTATAGGATAGGCCCTATATGAAATTATAGCGAATATAACTCCGAAATTCCTAACAGTTGTTGGTTTTCTCTGCATTTAGAGATTTATTGCAGCCTCTGTTGAAAAAAAAAATGAATAGGAATTGTTCGTCACTCTGCAGTCACAGTTCCACACACAGAGTGCGCATTTGCCATTGAAAACTGTTACCTTTTGCGTCCGCTCCCAGAAAATCCGATCTTCTCAACAAGCATCAAGAAATCGCCAGTTTGCAAGCAGAGGTCTCGAAATAAGTAATATGTGATACCAACCGAATTTATGGCATTTTAACCTCCATCTGATATAATTATCTTACCTTTGTCTGCTTGATATCTGTTCTAAAGCTTTGCAAACCGATCGTGCGCAAATTAAGGTCACACTTTTTTATGACACTTTTTCAGCTGAGCGCGCACTAGTCGATCGCCATGGAATTTTGAGATCACGATACGAGCGAAACCCTTGACCTACTTTATAATTCCGTCAAGCGAATTTGACTTTAGGATCTTGCCTTCCGTCTGGTATTTATGATTTTGATTATTTTTTTGTGAACTGTGAGAAATTTTTTGATTGAAAATTAACTTCAAGATAAGTTTTAAAATGTGCGCAAATTAAAAAAATAGAGTAGAATTCACTGAGCAAAATGTCAAAAATTTCATCAAAATCAGATAACAAATAACAAAGTTATTGAATTTTAAAGTTTAGCAATATTTTATGAAAACAGTCTTCATGAATATTCATTAGGTGGGCTGATGATGTCACACCTCCACTTGTTCTTTTGTATTTTATTAAATGAAATTAGGTTTATTCAAATTTTTTCCTCCAAGAACTAGAAAAATTGGATTGACAACTGATTTAGTGCATTGGATATTTATTGCTGCAACTTATTTCATTATAAGGGAGACATATTATTCACACGAGTATGAAATAATAAAAAAACATGATTTTATGTAATAACATAAGAAAACAGAAAGTGGAGATGTAACATAATCAGCCCACCTAATGAATATTCATGACGACTGTTTTCACAAAATATTGCCAAACTTTAAACTTCAATAACTTTATTATTTGTTATCCGATTTTGATGAAATTTTTGGCACTTTGCAGAGTGAATTCTACTCTATGTATTAAGATATAAATATTTTCAGCCCGGACCATCCCTTTAACAGTTTAACAGTCTCGACGCCCGACCCCGATGATAAAGGCGCAGATCTAGGTCTAGATCTATATAAACATATGTGATTTTTTATATGTTTATTTCAAGAATCTTTTCTCAAAAACTTCCTCCAGAAGATGGGGACTTACCTTTTAACCTGCGCACAAGTGATCATATTCATGCTCGTATCTACCTCCACCGGGAGCTCATCCGCCTGTCCTACCGGGTGCATCTGCCGTGGGAGACCAGAGAATAGGGACACTGCTGTCTGCTACAAACCATGGTCAAACACCCATAAACCAGTTCATTTTGACGAGTCCATCACATCAATGTAAGAACGAAAGATAAACTAGATCAAGTCTAAAATCAAATCAAATCAATCAAACTTCCAATTTCGACCCTCGAACTTTGAACTTCGAAATTCAAACTTTAAGCTGAAATTACTTCAGACTTCTTCCTCAAATTAACTTTCAATTTCTAGTCCAAACTTCTAACGTTGAACTTCAACGCCAAACATCAAACCGCAAAGTTTACCCTTTAAATAATAGGTCTCCAATAATTTTCTAACAATAATTCCGATGTACATAATGTAGTATAAATGTCGACCACACAATAATGCATATATAATTGGTAATAATTATTGCCCCGTTGATTTATTTTGATCCAGTGAGTTTCGTCAACTCTTATTCCAAGACTTGGAACCATACCTATCAGGAGCGAAGGATATCAATAATATCATGTAAGTATTATGGTAATACTCGTAAGGGCGTCAACAGGTGGGGCGGGGCATACCCGGTATACTTTATTCAAAGTGTGGTAAATGTCATCATGTAATTGCCCCCCTACCTACTTTTAATCAGAAGTATGACTGAATAGTGCTTTAAAAAATATTTCAATCTGGAAAATTGTGTGAATTTAGCATTTTATGATGTCCCAAAATAGTATGCAAAATTCGTTAATATATTAATGAATGCAAATCCCTTCATTTTTTTTGTCAATGATTCGCCCCTTCCCCTCCCGCATAAAAGCATGTAAATTTGATAATGGTTCTTTTTTTATTTAGTGATTTGAATTTATCTATTTGGGTAACCATGCTGACTGAATTAATACATAGTGTCATTTAAAAACCCATATGTATTTGGTTGATTTACCTTCTTTCAGCGTTTAAAAAGGGCGGCATTTTTTTTTTATTCACGAAACGCCAAAAGGACATCTCTATTATGCATGGAACATGAATAACTCTGTTTCTAATGCACTTGGCAATTATAACATTGGCATGATCAGTCTCGTTGCGGAGTCAACCAAAAACGAATTGTTCAAAATTATCCGTATGTTTAGCCCTTTTATAGGCTAACTGTGCATGATTAATGGCATACTATCGCCTCTTCTTTTATACCCCCGCCAAACGAAGTTTGAAGGGGTTTTTATAAGAATTGCAAATGTTGCTCATTGAACTACTTCCTCAGTTTTCAACCAGTTCTCATGAAACTTGGAAGACATTGATGTTTGGGTATAGATGTGCAAGACACAATTTTTCGCATGTGTCAGAAATTGCGTTGCCATGGTAACGGTATATTATGGCAAACATATGGTAAAAATCTTGCGTATTGAACTATACTTCCTCAGTTTTTAACCAATTCTCACAAAATTTGGAACACATATTGGTGTTGGGGTATAGATGTGCAAGACACATTTCTCGCATGTTTTGGCTTATTGCGTTGCCATGGTAACGGTATATTATGGCAAAAGCAGTAACAATCTGGCAGTTCGAACTACTTCCTCATTTTTCAACCAATTCTCATGAAATTTGGCTCACACATATGTATTATGGTAAAGATGTGTGAGCCACATATTTTTTTTTATAGGAAATTGTGTTGCCATGGTAAAAACATAATTTCTGCCCAAATTGGGTAAAAATCTAGCGATTCGTACTACTTCATCAGTTTTCAACCAATTTTCATGTAATTTGACTCACACATTGGTCTTCACGTGAAGATGTGCAGGACATTATTTTTTTACACGTGTCAGTAATCGTGTTTTCATGATAACAACATATAATATATTTAAAAATAAGCAAAAATCTTAGGGTTAACTACTTCATCAGTATTTAATCAATTCTCATTATAGCTCAGACATTGGTATTGTGGTTAAAATAGGCCAAAATGGTGAAATGGTGACGACGTGCGGCGGGGGTATAAATCACCTTCAGTGGTAGTTCAATGTTTTTAAAATCTCTATCTTTAACAGTATTTACCCACCTAAGAAGTCCCCGGATGATAATCCACTACCAGAAGATATGTTCGAGAATGTAGAGAATCTAAAAGCTCTGTGAGTATAACCTTACTCTATTAAGTTTTATAATTAAAAAATAAAATAAAACTGCATTTTGAAATGTATGAATGTATAAATGGGAATTGAATACAAAAGTTACATGTACAGCAGTTGACTTTTTCAGTTTTTAAATTGAATTGTCAGAATAACACGTGTCAATAAAAAAAATGTTTATTTCATTTATTTATGCATTTTTTCATTCTTTCATTCATTCATTCATACTGATTTATTCATCAACATGAGGGAGTATACGTTTACACCCCCCCCTTCTAGCGCCCTTAATGTAACTATGATAACTTTGTAGTATTTGTATATCCTATGTTTCTTTTCAGGACAATCCATCAAACCATTAATAGACGAGCTCCAGTGGGCCTAGCAAAGGCAATCAAACATCTGAACAATCTGAAGACAATGTGAGTATACAAATATATCAAACGTCTTTATAAGTATCCTTATACCTCGGTCACAATTCCTCTACGGCGGCCGTACGGTGAGTCGAAAACAGCCGTTTTAACATTTTCTGCCATAGCTACATATAGGTAGCATGAATAATAATTAATAAAACGGCTGTTTTCGACTTGCGGTACGGCCGCCGTAGAGCAAATGTGACCGAGGTATTGATGCCAGCGCACCCCTTACAAATGATCTGGGAGCCGAATTAGGAATAAAACCTAGTAGAATTTAATGATAATATTGAGACATAGAATATCTTACTGTATAATGTTCTAAATCATCGTACGAATACGTACTGTGCTATCAATCATCCTTATTAGAATGAAAGCGAATTTTATCCTAATGACGTCATAGCAATTGTACGATTGGCTACGATTCGAAACTAAATTGACCTTTAACTCCAAAATAAAGACTTGCAATCATAAAAAATTGTTGTATAACTATTCTTAGATTCAAAAGCCTACGCAGGGGGTTCAACCCCTCCTTAAATTTTGTTGATACCCAGAATCCCCCCCCCCCACCTCACAATAATTCGAATGCCCCCTGAAATTTGTTTTAAGACCTTTTTTTTTGCATGTCATTTTTTTTTTTTGGGGGGGGGGGGGGGTAGGAAACGACTTAAAATTGGTAGTGAAGCCTTTTTATTTTATATTATTTATTTATTTTGTTAGGGGGGTCTTCAACATTTAATTCAGCTTGAACCCCCCCCTCCCCTTTAAGAAATCCTACGTTCGCTTATTTGACCTCAAATAAAAAGAGACTTTTCATTCACATTTTAAGAAAATGCGACTTGTTCCAAAATCGGATGTTAGACCAGTAGGTGTCCAACAGGGGCGTCGATCCATTTTTCAGATTGGGGGGGCAAAATCATAAATCAACGTTCCAAAGGCGTTCGATCACACAAAATGAACAAACCACCCCCACACACACATAGGCCTATATATATATATATATATAGGCCTACATATATATGTATATATACATATATATATGTACATGATTCATGAGAAAGAGACACATATCTCACCGACAAATTAATATGCGAGCGCGAAGCGCGAGCTGAAATTTTTTAGTATACTGACCTGGAAACGGGAAAAAGGTACCTGTTTAGGACTTTTTGTAGTAACTCATGAGGACGACATGTATCTCACTAACAGATAATGAGAGTGCTGAGAGCGAGCTGAAATTTATTTATATTCTGACCTGAAAGCTTGATATTCTAAGCGTTTTGAGTACCAATAATTAAGATGGGTATTTAAATGAACAATAGATGCGAGCGCGAAGCGCGAGCTGAAAATTTTGACATTTCTAACTGAAAAAAATGACAGGTTAATGGACGTTTCTAATAAAGAACAAGATATATATCCAACAAAAGATTGTTACAAATCGAAGCAGGAGTTCTTTTGAGGTTAAAAACTGAAAAGGGGACAATTTCACCTATTTAATAACGAAAAGTATGGGTTTTTGCTACAAAAATGATGCGAGCGCGAAGCGCGAGCTGAAAATTTTTATATTCCAATTTGAAAAGCAGACATTTTGAGCACGATTTTAGATAAAGAACGAGTTGTGTATTTCAATCTCGCTTGCTGATTTCTGTGTAACATTATAATCTCATTATTTTATTTTTGCACATGCAGAATTATTGGGGGGGGGGGGGGGGAAACGATATGTTTGCCCCCCAATATTTTAATTGGTGGGGCGATCGCCCCCCCCTGCCCCCCCAGGATCGACGCCTCTGGTGTCCAATGCCTTGCCTTTATTCATACATTAGATGCATCCATGAACACTCCCAGGCTCATTTTTTCAAACAAATCGGACTGAAATTATTATACATGTAGTGCTCAAACTCGTTTCTGCAAGCAGTCCTAACATGACGTCATTGTGGCAATTTATGTTCCTTTATACTGCACTGACAAAGAAAATACACACTCTCAAAATATAGTTGTTCAAAATGTTACAAGATCGCTTCTATTTGGGCTATCAAAGTTGCCTTTTTTATATATACCAAAGTGAGATAATATGTTACTTTGATATGCTGAGATTGATCGAGAATTTTTAGATATGAACCAGAAGTTACCAATAATCAGTTTACTTTTGAACTTTATTTTCATATTTGATTACACCTAACCACAAGTTGGAGATATTATCATATTTATAATCATTTAAAACCACTTTACGTATTTTTTTTTTACAGAGATCTGGTGGGAAACACTCTCAACTGCGACTGTTCCTTACCGGCGATAATCGCTTCTGAAAATATTATGTTGCTTTCCAAATCACGCATGCCGACAGTAACTGGATGCATCCATCGTGGATTCTCAAACGATCAATATGCTATCAAGGATTTCCTCGAGAAATGCGGTAAGAAAAAAACATTTATGCTCCAGAATCCACAACAATATCAGGTTATTTCTTGGCTACATTGGATACGGGCCCTTTTCTCAAAATATTGGATTTCATTTCATTTTTTTCTTAATCACTTTGTCTTGGACTAATGATACCAAACAATACCAGATTACATAACATTGCTGAGGACCACCTCATGAAAATTGTCAGCGTTAACAAAATAGTCATTCTCTGACAGTTGATAGAAGAATAGAAAATGATTTTTTTTTTCAATAAAAGAACAAGGATTTTACTGTAATTGTGACATTTAAAGGTGACATTCAGGGGCGGATCCAGCTTTCGCCAATAGGGGGGGCCGACAAATATTTTTATCAACATTTTTTTCGATTGGCCGCTATAATCTGATTTTGTTGGTTTTTTAGGGTGTAGTTCTAACTAAAGACCGAAGTCTTCAGTATATGTTAGTTTTTATTGTTATAAACAAGATAAGGTATCTCATGTGGTCTTAATATATAATGCGAGCGCGAAGCGCGAGCTAAATTTTTTGATATTTTATGTCCTTAAAATTGAATATTCTGAGCAGTTTTTGTAATCATGAACAAAGATAAGTATCCAACGAAACAATGCGAGCGCGAAGCGCGAGCCGAAATTTTATTGTAGGAACGTGAAAAGGGACTCAATTAGAACTGTTTTTAGTGATTAATGAAGAGGATACAAGTATCACCAATTAAATAATGCGAAGCGCGAGCTCAAAATTTTTGATATTCCGACCTGAAAACTGAACAGTCTAAGCGCCTTTTTATTTAAAATTAAAGAACAAGCTTTTATGTCTCAAACAATTAAATGCGAGCGCGAAGCACGAGCTTAATTTTTTGATATACTGACATGATAAAGGAGCATTTTGACACATTTTGGAAAGAATTTCCAAAGAGGATAGGTATCTCACAAATCAAACAATGCGAGCTGAAAATTTTGATATAACAATTTGTGTAAATCAAACAAATAATGAAAGCTTGATGTGCGAGCTAAAATATTGTGTGTAAAATTGATATCAGAACTGGATATATGAAGTGTCATTTAATCCTCTTGAATGGGATTCATTACATAGGTAAAGCGAGCGCGAAGCGTGAGCGAAAATTTCTATATAAAGTTTATTTTCCAATTCTTCCCCTTTCAGGGGTCGGGCCGGCCGTTACGAGGCTGTAAATTGCAAATCATTATCATAATACCTATTTCTTACTTTTCTTTCTGTTTTTCGTAGTTTCTATCAAGATAAAGAGTACACTTTTTTTCTGCAGGCTGTCAAAAAATAGGGGGGGCCGGGGCCGGCTCGGCCCCCTGCTGGATCCGCGCCTGACATTTACATGTATTTCGAGTCGACGTTGATAGGGAGTTTTGCGCCGCGACACAGCACAAATTAAAGATTATAGCAAAATCATTAAAATGCCCGTCAGATGACAATGAACAGCTTGGAGGTCTTTGTCTAAAATGGGTGAACATGAACAGCAGTTTTGTTCCAAGTTTCGGAGCTGACGAAAGATTTTGTTTGTCCGGAGTCCAGGTCGAAACACCTGCTTTGATTCAATAACTTTCGACAATGTCTTCTTGGTTGCTCTTTCAATGGCATTTTGTTGCGAAACTTCCCAATGACGATTTCCCCCAAATCTTCACTTTTTTATAAAAGTCTGAACAATGCGTTAATGAAGCACAACGTTTTGAAGCAAAATACTTTAGTGGTTATTGTGGTAGGAACACCAGTTTTGGCATGGCGGTCACATTAAAATCATTCACATCTCCTATTTGAATTTCATATTTTCCCATCTAGCTGAACGCGATGGCTACAAACTAAGCGAACCAACCCACGGCGTGGGGCCACAGGTCTCCTCGACATTGTCAAACAGAAAGTTTGGTAACATCAAAAACAAGAAGTTATTCAACGCTGGCGTCAAGTACACCCGGATCAACACGAATGCTGTGAAACCAGGCTCTGCCAAGATGGTACCTGGGGCGTTTTCAGGAGCCATTGGGAAACCTCCCAGCATGAATCTGCAAAAGAGCGCTCCTGGATCAAAAAGGGTTCTGCTTCCGGGCGGCATGTCAGGGTTTGCCCGGAAGAAGCCATCTATCTTTGCAAGCCAATTAGCCAATCGGTACCACAAAGCAAAGAAGAAGTGGGGACGCAGAAGACTCCTATCTGTTGATGAAGCAGAAGACGCCCATGACGTCATTGAATCTACCCTTTCGGAGGCAACAGGGATGAAAGAGGATGGAAAACTCTCAGTTGAAAAACTCAGCGACTCGAGCGAGGATCGCGGTCAAGAAGTGCTTCAAAGACACAAACGCTTTAGCATTAGCTATCTCTTCCAGATTCTTAGTAAAATCCGACGAAAGAAAGGAGCTGAACGATTTGAGAAGGAAAATCCACGAGGTCATAAGTTTCTAAAGCGTTTCGAGGGAGGGAAAATAAGTAGCCGGGGAAAAAGATCAGATAATGAGCAAGACGATGATATTCTCTTAGAAGATGAACTCAGCGAAATGGAAGATGCTAACGAAGGTATACCAATGCTTTTTCAAAATCATTTTATTGAACGTACTAGAAAAGTAAAAGGTAGACATTTCGCACTCTTAAATACAGTTCTGATAAGAACCTTTGGGTGCAACTCTGCACCAAGTTCGAGTTCTGCACCTTCAAAGACAAATATGCATCGTTGTGGGGTGTTTTGTACCCTACATGTAGCTTGGCAGATTTGAATCTTTTGAATGTAACAATTATCATGTACCCTAAAAGCAGAGAAGTTGTAGCTAGAATGCAAACAGGAACAAACAGGTGCACATTTGCTCCTTTTCATTCAAGGTGCAAGATTGTGCCCCCAGAAGGTGATGCGAGTGATGCCTAAAGGGTGCAGACTTGATTATGTATTCAATGTGAACGTAACAACAGGGGGTTTTGCGTTGATGTATCCTCATACGTTGAAGTTAGATATCTTTAATGTTTCAGTAATTTTCATCATTTATTGGCCATCGCTTAAATGTAATTATGATTTCCTTTACAGTTATGTTCCACACAATCGAAGAAAATAATATTAATTCCTAATGAATACTTTTGAAATATAAATTTTATAAGTTTTTATGCCAATAAAGGACTAATAGCCTCATCACATTGTCACATTTCAGTGTCATTTAGAAGAAAAAAAAAACTCGTTTTGCTTTTTATTTCTACTCCAAGCAGACGAAGAAGAAAGAAGCGAGGAAGAAGTGCTTCATAGAAACAAACGATATAGCATTAGCTATCTCTACCATGTTCTTAGTAAAATCCGACGAAAGAAAGGAGCTGAAAGATTTGAGAAGGAAAATCCACGAGGTCATAAGTTTCTAAAGCGTTTCGACGGAGGGAAAATAAGTAGCCGGGGAAAAAGATCAGATAATGAGCAAGACGATGATATTCTCCTCGAGGATGAACTCGGCGGAAAGGAACATGGTACGCCAGGTATAGTATGACTTTTCACTGACATTAATGTTGAAACGAACAACAAGATAAGAAAAAACTGGCAATTTCGCGCCCTTTAAATACAATACTGGAAAGAACCTCCCGGAGCAGCTCTGCCCCAAACACGATTTCGGCACCTTCAAAGACAAAATAACCAGTATCATGCATCATTGTGCGATGCAGAGTTGTACCCTTGGCAAATTTGAATGATCTGTTGAATGCAACAATGTATATGTACACTAAAAGATGCAAAGTTGTAGTGAGGGTGCAAACAGGAAAAAAAAAGGGTGTAGATTTACCCCTTTTCATTTAGGGTGAAATATTGTACCGCAAAAGGATGATGCCACTGACGCCTCAAGGGTGCAAAAAACTTGATTTTGTTATATGTGAACGTAGCAATAGCGATATCTTTCGTTTATTTATCGTTATACATAACGGTTGAATACTTGAAATGTTTCAATGATTTCCGTCAGTTTTCGGTCATCGCTAACCCTTTATTATGATTTCCTCTATAACTATGTTCCACATAATCTATGAAAATATTGTAACACTTTGTTCTATTATAAAGCAGTCACAACTACTTTTTAAACGTATACGATATCAGTGTTTTTTTTTTTGCCGTTAAAGGCCCAATAGCCTCATCACACAATAAACAATTAACATTTGAAAAAAAAATCATTTTATTTCTACTCCAAGCAGACGAAGGGGTCAAAGAACGAAGCGAGGAAGAAGTGCTTCATAGACACAAACGGTATAGCATTAGCTATCTCTACCATGTTCTTAGTAAAATCCGACGAAAGAAAGGAGCTGAGCGATTTGAGAAGGAAAATCCACGTGGTCATAAGTTTCTAAAGCGTTTCGACGGAGGGAAAATAAGTGGACGAGGAAAAAGATCAGATAATGAGCAAGACGATGATATTCTCCTAGAAGATGAATCTATCGGGTCAAACAGTACGGAACGCCAAGCGACAGGTATTCACCACTAGCATTAAGAAGTTGGAATTGGGGCGGGGGATCCTTCAGCTGCTTGTCGTCATTCTAGTCTGATTTCTTTATTTTGGCTTCTGTTCTCCTTTTTTTTAGGGCGGTCTTTTTTTTTTCTATCTCGGCGCTTCCCTCTTGAAAACTTTTAGATAATTATAATCTTATATCTGCCTTTTTTATTGTAATGTTTTATGATTTTATGCTTTTTCATCATACTAATCATTTGTAAATATTGTGATTGTTATGATTTATTTCAATAAAAACTTTAAAAAAAAAAAGAAGTTATTAAATGCGAGAATGTGCATCGATATATCGACATTAAGTAATAGGTATATAAACCTGTGTCATATCTATGAGATGTGATCATGCTACTGAGCTCAATATCAGAAGACAAAAAACATAATTGGGATAATTGCCCGCTGCCTTTGGACATGAATGTTTACCCCCAAATATTAAAAATAGCAAAATCACAAAGTCTTTACGAAACGGCTTCTTGACCTAATTTCTCTGAGTGTATCTTTACCTTGGACTATTTCATTGGCATACAGGTAATGAATCACCAATTAACAATGATGAGCAACAGACTGAGAGCACAAATTATGAAGAGATCATTGAAGAGTCTATGGATTCGGAAGGACTAGCTCCACTTCTGGTGAATGATAAACCTCAAGGGCATCTCCAAGGTCATCAGGGTCAAAAACAAAATCATCATAATCGTCGTATTACTGGTACGAAAAAAAGAATATCCTCAATGACGCGATATAAACGCTGTGGTCAAATATTATAAATTCATTTGTTGGCTCATTAATTTATTAATCAATATAATTGATTGTCCATGCATTTGTTTATCCAGCCATCTATACTTTCCTTTATTTTTTCTTTCATTCATTCATTTATTCATTCACCTTTCATTAATTTATTTGTTTGTTCATTTATTCATTCTTTCTTTCTCCATCTGTCAATTTATTTATCTGTAATTTGATCAACACTACCAAATTTGACGACACAATACACAAAATACGAAATATGTCACATATAGTATTTAGATAAGTGGACTTTGAAATCATAAATCACATTCAATTGTTAAGCCGTGCATCTGTCTGGTTGAAAATTAAATTGCGCTTGATAATGAAATTGGAGTTGTCATTAATTGCAACTCTTTCGGCAACAAACCCCTAATTGTTCATGATTATATTTTCTTTGGTTTACCAAGACGAATGTCTTGAGCAGATGTGAAAAAATAATGGGTGATATTCTGACCCTCACTCTTTTCTAGAGTGTATTCTCTTTCTTCACCCTGTGCACCTCAACAGTGCCAGTAAAACCCAGTTCCACACACTTATTTTATACTTCATTCGCAATCTTCATACAACCCGCCAATACCTCCTCAGCAAATTTTCTAGCTCTAACAACCCTCAGGAAGTGTCTGTATGAAGTCATTTCTACTGATACCAGTGATCGCCGACCTTAACAGAGGAAGAATACAAGAGAGATAGCCATTTTTTTTATAGATAAACCTGGGTTAACTTAGACCACACTTTTATGGAGTGCAGTTATCAATTTGTTCACTAATTAAACATTATTCTTATCCTGCTGCAATTTTAGCCACCAGTAATAGTTCCACACTTGCGACTGTAACCAATCAAAGCTCTTGAATCCGTATGGGTAAGATGATATTAATGATAACTATCATTATCGTTACAATGCTTGATATTGTCGGGGCTAAGTGGTCTAATGGTTATGACTCTCATCCTTCAATCTCAGGGATGTGGGTTCGATTCCAAGCCATGGCGTGTTTTCCTTCAGCAAGAAATTTACCCACATTGTGCTGCACTTAACCCAGGTGGATGTTTCATAAAGCTGTTCGTAAGTTAAGAGCGACTTTAAGAACGACTGGTGATCCTTTCTTGTGGTAAATGGTATATTCATTGGTGATGGTTTAGCGCGTAAGAAAGGATCACCAGTCGTTCTTAAAGTCGCTCTTAACTTACGAACAGCTTTATGAAACGGCCCCCAGGACTGGTGAGGTAAATGGGTAGGAATTTATTCCTTGAAACGCAGTGCGCGTAACAGCTGCTCTGCCAAATTCAGGATGATTACAGTATGCTGCATTAATGTAGAGCACTTAGAGAGCTCTGATAAAGTAAGCCTAAGTGCTATTTTTAGCAATTACAAGAATTATTATTATAATTATTCTTTCCATTCAGCTGAAGCAGCCCGTCAGCTTGCCATGTATCAGCTACCGATGAACGACCTGACCGTGAAGTTGAACCCTTTCGATCCGTTTGAAGTGGACCTGTTCTTCCAGTACATCCTTCACAAAGAAAACATCCCCGAACATCAGGAATCAACAACAAACCCTTGAACATTAACAGAATTTAAAAAATCTTATTTAGGGAATAGGAGGGAGATGGGAGGGGTTGGTTCAGTGGGCTGGGGGTCTGGCGACTTGGATGAGGGAAGAGTTCATCAAAATACAGACATACTCATTAAATCAAATGGGGAGATTTAAACCATGGACTGAAAAGTTGATTGTTTCGACCAAGGGCTAAATTCAAACTCTTGTGAATACGGACCCGTGTGTGTCCTATAATGAAGGAACAGATTCATGAAGCATTCATTACACCTTCCCAGTAATTAAAGAGAGTCATGTTAGTTGTGTTACTTGAAGAAGTCTCTTTGGGAACCAGGGTGCGGCTTTATATGACGTCAGGATCTGTGTTCACCAGGGGTAAAGGCGATATTGAGTGGAGGGATGGTAAAATACACTGGAGTACAAGGATCGATGCTCCAATTGCAATAACAAATAATCATTTCATTTTGTTTTAATGAAGGGGATGAAATCCAGTGGCGTTATCGTGTAAGTAATCATGATTGGTTTCACTTTTGGAACAATGTAAGTGAAGGATAGACATTATTTGATATATGGGATAATCAATGATTATTCAAATCCTGTAAAAAAAAATCTATTTTATTAAAAATGTTACGCGGCAAAGATATATAAACAGTTTGGGTAAGTCACATTTTTTTCTTTTGACAATTCGGACCTTGTCTTAAAAGCAGTTGCAATTGATTTTAATATGTGAAAACTTAAGTTTGATCTCGAATGTGTACCAGTGAGGTGTGAAGTGAGATCCTTTAAAAATGGCTAAAATACTAAATTCATCAAACGATTTTATAAGTATGGCAATACAGACCATTGCTGCCCGTGTATTCATCTCAAAATTTAAGTATTAGAATTTTTAAAGAGGAAGAGCAAGAAACCTTTTTTAAGAATGAAACTTTTATGCCTATACTCACATGCCAACTTCGCATGTTTTTCTTTTTAGATAAAAGAGAATGTTTATCTTATTCTTAATTTAAGTCAAGTTTCAAGTCGAATTTAAAGATGGATATAATGTCGACATAATACCTGATTAAAATTATGTCATTTCTATTCAACCTGGTTGTACTGGCTCACTTGTGTTGATTGTATATAAAATAATGGTTAATCCGTACAAGTGTCGTGTTATTCTGATATATTCATCCTCTCCCCCTCCCCATCTCTCCCTCTCTTTAATTTATCTCTTATAAACTTTTTTGAGGGGGGGGGGGGGGGGTTCTAAGGGGAAAAGTAAATTTTATGTAAGCATGGCCCTACATATTTTTGTGTGTGTGTGTTCCTTAACAATCTAACCATTGTCGATTTTTTCACAAAATGTTTAAAACAAAATATAAAAAAGGAAATAAATACTGAGAAAGAAAGAAAGAAAGAAAGAAAGAAAGAAAAAGAAAGAAAGAAAGAAAGAAAGGAAGGAAGGAAGGAAGGAAAGAAAGAAAGAAAGAAAGAAAGAAAGAAAGAAAGAAAGAAAGAAAGGATCAGGAAGGAAGAAAGAAAGGAAGGAAGAAAGAAAGAAAGGAAGGAGTATAGGTAGGAGTAGAAGGAGAAAAAGAAGATTTCACTAAGGTTGCCAGCTCCCGTGCCAGCTCTGACAATTCAGACAAATTAGTGTCTTTATTTGGATTCTTCTTCCTCCTCTCCTTTCTTTCCTTCTTCTTTACTTCCAACTTTCTCCCTCCACTAATTGTCAATTCCTTTGTCTTGTCTATTCACTTTTTTCTCTTTAATATTATTCATCACAAACACTCCGCCGAAAAACGGACGCAGCACGTCAATTTTGCCGAATTGCGTGTGCTGCTATGCTATGCGATATATATCAGGCCCCCGAAGCTCCGCCATTTTGTTGGCGACATTTGGGCAAATCCTAAGCCCCCATTTGCATATACATGAATAATTCATCAGTTCGCTGCTCCACACATCCCAATAGACTCTTTATATGACGAAGCAGAAAGTGGAGATCAGCGTCACGCATGCGCATTGAGCGAGGTCAACTTTGCGTTAATTATTCATGAAATTTAATATATTCATCACGTGATTAATCTACTTCTTACTACTATTGACCAATCAGCGTTCTTCACTACAATGAGTCATCATGCATGCAACGTTTTTCAATCCGTGCATAGAATGCAGTTTACATGCAACGTACACTAGCACCGCAGCCTGACACTTTTCTTAATCTTGTTTAACCTGGAGATGGGGGGGGGGGGGGGGGGGGGGTGAATCAGCCTGTTTGATCTTCTTTTTAACATTGGTGTAAATGAAAGGGGAAGATATTTACGAACTAGTTTATTTCACAATAATAATACGCCAATATAAATAATAACAATGTATTTCAGTTTGAACGTTTCACTTACTGGTTTTGTAATTTGGTTCTTTCATTAAAAAAAAAAATACGACCTTTCTCTGCTGTTCTCCACATCAGAATCACTAGAGGCATGTTTCACATCGCAGTGTAATCGTTAGTAATGATATAGTAAAAACAAATTCTGAATCCAAAATTTCTTTAGAAAATAGGATTGGATTTAATTAGAACCTATTTATTTCCTGTAATTAATAGTGTGTTTTTACGCTAAGCCTTTCCAATTATTGATAATGATCATTTAATTCCTTTTTTTTGCAGGGGGGGGGGGGGGGGTAATCTAATTTCTTTGTGTTCACTCTTTTTAAGAGCACAGATAAGTGACATGTCATTACCAAACTTCGTCAGTTTCAGGCAGGGCGGATCTAGGATTTTTCCAAAGGGGGCACATTTTCCCAAGGAAAAATTTAATTGACAAGCAAAAAAAAAAGGGGGTCTTCACTTTCAGAAGGGGGACACACTTTACATTACAATTTTTAATTGAGCCTGTCAAATGGGGGGGGGGGGGGGGGCGCACTGATCGGCTTTGCCCCCCCCCCCCCAAACACACACACACACACTCTGATTGGCCTAATCTTTGTCTTTAAAAGTCATCTCTATTCATCTTATTCCTCTTCCCCACTCTTTATAAATTGTTTCTCATTTATCCCCGCCTCCTCTCAAAATAAATAAAGAATAAAATGGCCCTTTATGGTTTCTCCTTGTGGGTAAATTGTCAATTGGCCCTGTCCACTCTCTTGTGCACCCTATGCCCCTTCACATTATTATTATACATTATCTATTCTTTTAATCTCTCTTCAGCTCTCTCTTTGCCATATCGCACTCTCATTATTAAACCACACACACAACTCTTTCTCTTATATTTTCCACCTCTCAGCTCTTCTCGCAATTCATTAAAAAAAGAAAATACACTGGGCGATTCCAACTTTGGCGTTGGTGTTCGTAGCACAATTTAGTTCTTCCTGCCTCCAAAACCTAATGTGAGTTTACAAAAATAATCCAAATCACATTAATAGCTCAACATCAAGTGAGATGAATCTATGAATCATTTTGATTGTAATTTTGGTGTTGTGATGATGATGTAAAACTTGTAAGATGCCACACCAAAAGTTCAACAGCAAACTTGAAATCACCCATGTATCTTTCTCATTTAAAAAAAATATATATTTAGAAATTCTCTATCACATCTACATAACAGCCATGGATCAAAAATTCTTTAAGGGGGGGGGGGGGGTCTTTTGCCCTCCACCTTAAAGGTCCTGGTTCTCAAAAGGATTGTTTTCTATTGTATTTTCAAATTTATTCATTTTTTTAATATCTTTATATATTATTTGTTATGTTTTTTAATGGGGGTGATTTTTACAGAGAAAACCTGCAACTACCACCCCCTCCAACCTTGATCCATGGCTGCAAAATGTAGGTCTCATTACTCTTAAATTTATGCTGCTTGTTCGCTATTGCTCGTCCATTAATTGTACTAGTACTTCCAGTGTATCCTCAAATAACTTGATTCACCTAAACTCTCAGCTAAAAAGAATTATAGAAGACTTGTTAATTCAGTGACAATGACAAAATTATTATTTCAATTCATTTTATTCCAAATACATAAATCAGGTAACAATTATTTTCCTTTTGAGTTTAAAGATCAAATTTTGATCAGAGCTCATTCCCATCTTCTTAAGATGAAATGTTGTGAAAGGGACTTCTGTCCTCAGTCATCTCACAAACACAGATGCAATGTCACATCCCCCCCCCCCGAATTCATTCATCATTTTTGTTAAAAATTCTTCATTGTCAAAATTGTTGCACAATTTCATGTACATATTATAGTGCTGAATTATCACATTTATTCATCATTATCTACATCCATATTTGTAAAAACTACTGCTACAATCAGCAAGGATAATTACCCCTAAAATAACCCTATCCCTCTTAAATTGTTTGTGGGTTTTGTTTGGTCAGTGGTGAGGGGGAAGCGGTTACAATACTCTATTGTAAATACATGCAGTAATTCAGTTTGATATAGGATGTTTGGTATATTGTCAATGCATTATTCCCTAATTCTTCCACCAGAAAATTTTTATTGGAATTAAAAAAACAAACCCTTAATTTGGTCTTGTATTTCTTGAGTCTCTAAAACAAAGGATGTGAAGCAGAGTCATGTTCCATGTCTGTTGAAAAAAAAACACACACAAAAAGACAGAAATGTGAGCAATTCAATCAAGCCATCATCAAAATAAAAAGAAATAAAAAAATATATAAAAGCTTAATGAAATCACAAGCCGAATGAGTCGCCTTTACAAAATCTGGTGTGGATTGAAGAATTCATGAGTGGGTAGGAAGCAAATAAATTGATTACAAATGACTTTCCACTTGCTTAGCCTATAAGTATAGTATATTCTGATTTTCTTATTTAATTTTGACCAGCTAGATCTACCGGTAGGTGATATCAATTGTCCCGTGAAAATATGACAGGTGAAAATGAAAATGGAGCCTGTCAAAACTACTCCAGCCTAGTCTCTGAGCTGATTTTCTTTTCATTTACTCAATGAAACTTAGATCTTGGTCTACCGTGTGAGCCCCCCCCCCCCCCCCCCACACACACAAAAAAAGGGACACCTCACAAAACCCCAATTTAAGGTAAAAATATGTCATGAACGCATAATAATTATATACCACTAGAAAGAGTATATTCTCCCAAATAATTTGATATCATATTCATGTTTGGATAATCAGTACCGTATGTATTCTTTGCAGAGATGTGGATTTTGATTTGCACCGAAATAAGGCATGGCTAAAATTAATGACTCCAGATGCCAATGATGTCAAAATCTATGAGTTAGCAAAATTTCAAAGAAATTAATTTGTGTATTGACACTAAAAAGAATTTACTAAACAATTATCTTGTAAATTATTGAACATGGGTATTGAAATTTGAAATGGGTTTTAATATAACCATTGTAGGATTATGAAATTATTGAAATCTGGAATCATTCTTGGATAAAGTCATTTGGTATGTAAATACATGAAGTCATTCAGTTTGATATATAGGATGATTATTATTTTTTTTTTACCTTTTTGAATCAGGAGGGTCCTGCAGCTTAATTTGGTCTTGTAATTCTTGAGTCTTTAAAAGAGGATGTGAAGCAGCATCATGTTCTATGTCTGTTGATTAAAACAATACACACAGACAGAAATGTTAGCAATACAAGCTATTAATTGTAAAAAAAAACATAACACTTGGACTAGTATAGCGTATATATCTAGATCTAGTCATAGACTCTGACGTACATAGATCTGGAACTAAATGTAAGTAGATCTAGATCTACATCAAAAGTAGATCTAAATTTCATATTTGTTAAACCTACTATTCTGCGAACTTTCAATGTTATTGAATCATACAAGTCTTAGCCTAGACTAAAGCTGTCTTGACCCAGTGTTTTTAAAATAGATTCATGACATTTGCTCTGATGACAAGTGCTCAGATGGAAAATCTGCACGTTAGGCCAAACAAAAGCTAACCTCCAAAATTAAATAAACCCTTTGGCCTTAACTTAAGACCCTGACTGAAATAATACTGAGCCTATATAGATTCTACAGGTCGCTTTGACTTTGTTGTAGGCCTAGATCCAAGTCTAGTCTAGGTCTATAACAATTATTAAGTTAGACCTAAGCTAGATAGACTGGGAGGTAGAAATGTTTTCTTTTAGCTTTAGCCAAGACCTGTAATCAGATCTACCGATGAATTAGGCCCAACTTAGACTAGATCTCTACTCCCCTCTAACAGTAACAGTTAGATCTATGTTGCCGAGTCCGAGGCTGTCCGAAGTGGCGACGTTCAGACCCCGGGGTAGGCCCTACGTCTAACTCTAAGTTAGATTAACTTAGACTTGGTCTAGATCTAGATCAAGGCGCGACTTTCAAGTTTAAAAAAATAAAACTAAAAGGAAACATAAGAACTAGTGAGCCTAGTACTAAATGTACTAGTAGTACTAGTAGTACCGTATTAACTATTATTAGGCCTAGTACTTTAGTAGAAATAAGTTTGGGAAAAACATCTTTTTTTACAAAATGATCGAGGACTAGACTCTAGATCTACTAGACTCAGAGGCTACGGTCCTATTGTCTTGATATGTGAATTCAAAGGGAACGGGTTAATGGAGTGAATGTCTTTCTAAAACTCAATATGTCTAGCCTAAACGTTATCTAGATTCTAGTTCTTTTCATGCCTGCTGAGATCTTCGGTAGGAATCGAAATTTCAGAGAAACTCTCGCCCGAAAGTCTGGCGTGAATTGAATATACGAGGTCTCAAATGGTAGCAGATGGAGATTTACATCATGTAATATAGGCTTTATAGCCACCATTTTTAGCTCACGACGATGGAAATAGTTTTGAGTTTTCGCAAGTCGTTTGCTTCCTAATTGTTCACTTTTTATAAACAAAAATTAATTCACGTTATACCCAGACATCTAAAGATCCCATATAACATCAGATCTTTTGATTTATTTTTGTAAATGAATTAAAATTCAGCGTTAATCTGACAGTACTCACCAAAAATCTTTCAAGGAAATAACCTTCTTCTGTGCGGGTGACGTCACCTTTCAGCCCTTGATTAAGGACGTTCCACAGTTAAAGTGAAATCCATGTCATTTTCACCAAAATTTGCACATAGATACTTTAAAACCTTAATATTCTAAATATGCAAAAATTAACATAGGTCCATGTGCTTGATTTTTTACTATAGAGCTTCAAAGTTCGCCCACATTGATGTTCTTAAGAATTGCGATTTCAAAAGAATTTAGCATTTTTAGACCGCCCAAGATTACTACAATGAGTTTAAACCTCTATTACTCAGTCAAAATACATGAAAAAGTCATCAAATTTCGCAAGAGAGTTAATAATTGTATCGTTAGAATGGAGAATCTATTTATAGTGCTATTTGTTTGCAATTTTAAGTTTAACAGCACTGTCAGTTCTTAAAAATGGCGTAAAAGATAACGAAATCCCAATCTAAAAATGTATATTTTCAGCAACAAACCACAAACGTTCAATAAATGCTGCACTTTATTCAAAATCCATGTCATTTTCACCAAAATTTGCAGAGTTGTAAAGGAAGGTATACCTAAGAGGTACAAACATTAAAAAATAGGGGTTCATGTGCTTGTTTTTAAACTATCATCATTTTTATTAGAGCAAAATGTGCTTTTTAAAACACCAAAAATGTGCCGAATGCTTAGTATCTATGTGAAGAAAAAATCAAAACCACTCTACCATTTATTCAAACTCGGGGTAATATTCGTGATTTTTAGCAGCACTGCAGAGTAAAGTATAATGAAATTGTAGAGAATATTTTTTTTGAATGGTCCATTGAATAATTCATTTTTTTAGCTTCATGAAATAACGCATCGGATCTGCAGTTAAAGTGCAGAAGATGAGAAAAATCAGCTCATACCCGCAGCTAATTAATCACCTGTTCATCCAATGTGACGTCAGCGCGCAGAGTGTAAACTGTGCGCAGATCATAATGCGCACAAACATAACTGTGGAAGGTCCTTAAGCCGAAGTGACGATAGGGGTCAAATTATGACGTACGAATTTCAAAAGAAAAATACATTATTCATGAGGTAATGTCCAATCAAATCACAGTATCTTGCGAGTACGCAAAGAAAAAATAAATGATTCATTAGCAATATGCAAATGGGGGCTTAGGATTCGGTTCAAATGTCTCCCAGGAGGTGTGGCCGAAAGTGGTACAAAATACGCTTATCACCATGGAGCTTCTATGGAGTATCTGTACGTTATATGCAAATGTTATTTAAACGAGGCTTTTCCGCGGGTGCTACCTTTCAGTCTATACGTATTTATTAGTCTATGATATATATGCATGCTGCGAATGCGAAGCGCACGCACGACCGTAAAGTTGCATAGCAACAGAAGCGAAATGGCAGAGACTATCACCGTGGAAAACGCTAAATGCGTTGCAAATTTAGGGGTAAGATTCTTTAAAAGGTTTATAATTGAATAGCACGTATAATTCATTACAACAAATTTGATTTCAATTCAAATACTTTGCAGGTTGTTATAAATTTCATAAAAATACCTTCAGGTTTGTGTGAGAGTTAGTCCCACTCGTTCATCATTTTGTATTGCCGCAGCCCTGACCCTCTGTGTTCGGGCTGCCTGACGTGTGCGGACGCTCTTGCATAGACAGGAACCGTCGTTTCTGGACCCTGGCCCTGGGGATTTATTTAACAATTTCTGGCATTTTACTATCATCCCCATTCATAGACGGTAGTGTGTTACTCAGCTGTGCGAGCCTGCATGTGTAACAACATACTAAGCAACATCAACTTCAAGGAATCAAGCCTTCAACTTCAGGACAAGGGTGCTGAACTGAAGAGAAATTTCTACCAGTACCAATTGGCATTTTGCCCCCTCCATATAAAACAAGCTATACATTTCCCTCGTTAGACCCCACCTTGAGTACGCTGTGGCATCATGGGACCCCTACACAAAGAAGAATAGAGAGAGTCCAAAACAGAGCGGCTAGATTTGTCTCTAACACGTATGGACGTGACACTACTCACTAGCATCAGTGCCATTCAAGGACTTAGAGTGGGCACCACTCATGAAAGAAGGAAGTGTCATCGCCTTGCCTCTACAAAATCCTGAATGGCCAACTGGACATAGATCATGAAAACTTCATCAAGCCATCAACAGGCAGAAGAGGACACACTTGACAATTCCAACAGCAGTACACAAACTCAGACTCATTTGCCAATTCCTTATTCATCCGAACTATCAACCAGTGGAATGGCCTTCTAGTTCTACCAGAAACTGTAGTCTTGTAGACCAGCCATCAACGACAACTTTCAAAAATGCCCTTACTAAAGACCCAATAATTTACAAAAACTAGACCACACTCTCCGGCACACCTCCAGTTAAAACTCTTCTTGGAGTATTTCGGAGGAACATCATACCAAGTACCAAGACCAGGTTTTATCTCTAGATAAGTACCGTAGGCCCACTCATTCAATGAACAAGGTATATGATATAACCTTGTTCTCAGTTACATCTCTGTGTGTGGCAAAATAAAGTTGACAATGTTTGGATTATTTTCTCTTTTTCTTTTGGACAAATGCTTAATTTTTTACACTGTCATTTTCTGTTACAGCTTTTCATTATATAACTTGGCTCTTAAGTAAATTTGATTCAGAGCTTGAAAAATGAAAATTTTCTTGCCATATTACTTTCCACCAATAGTAAATATGCCCAAAATTCAAGTTTTTGAGCGCTCTGGTCAATACAAAAATTATTCTAAGATACTAATGAAAATTGAATTGCAACTGTATGGAAAGTAATAATTTTGGTCACGAAAGTGATATTTTAATGATTTTTTAAAGTGTGTGCTAAATACAGCATTGGCATACCATAGTCCTACCTGTAGATTCTCCACAGGCAGGATGGTAGCAGTGAACCAGTGCATAGGCCTAGATTTTTTTTTTTTATTCTAGACCAAAATCCCAATAGTATTATCTGAAAGAAGCCCCACTATTTTTGTTAGACTATCTTTCTTTTGATACTATACATATTCCCAGAAAATATCAAAAATATAGGTTACCAATGATTTATTCCTTATTTTTTTACTTTTCTGCTCTCTGTTCCGATTTTAATTCCCTAGACCTGTGTGGTGAAATAAGTTTGGCAATGTTGTCTTGTCTTTCCGTTAATGCCCACAATCATTATATTGATTATTATGGAATATGAACGTCAAGATTGACTTGACCTGAATTTTGCCGGGACCGGCAGGTGCAATACATCGGGTGAACACCCTACTCTTTGACAAATAGTGTATTGGTTTTAACGTGCTTAGGTTGTGACTCCTATACACGGGACCAACATTTGCGTCCTTTCCGATGGACGGAGTGTTTTCCAACTGCATTCACACCTACACTGAATACAGTGGTGAGGCACGCTAACACACAACTCTGTGCCTATAGCATCAGATTTTTTGTTAGACGCGTTTCGGCATGAGCAGAACTCAAACCCCTCACGTTGAGATCTACGATCTTATCCGAAACATAAGCTCTAACCGACTGAGCTACGCTGCCTCCCTGTTTGGCTTATTGTCTCTTGTTTTGTGGGACATACCATATGCCTAATATTTTTTACACTGTCAATTTCTAACGTTAATACAACTGGAGTCTTTTAATTATATTTTCTAAATTAAAAATAGAGATTGAAAAATTACAATTTTCTTGAAATTTTAATTTCCACCAATAGAGGGCCTGCACAAAAATATGCGTAAAACTCAAGTTTTTGAACGCTCCTGTGAATACTGAGGGCGCAAAACAGGACAGAAGGTGAATGTGCAGGGAAACGACATGAAGTTTAATAGAATTTGATTAAAAAAATTGTACTTTTTAAAATTTAATACGACACAAATTTTATACCTTTCTCTTTTTAAATTAGGAACCTGTTTGCCCCCAAATTATGATTGTTTAAGTTGCCTATATGGAGGTGACAGCAGAAATTGACATAAAGATTTTACCCGCCCGGAGCCGACCCGACCAGAAGTTGCGCGATCAATTTGAGAAAATTGAGAAAATAAACTTCGGCCTAACCTTACTCTAATTCCATGCCCTAATGTATACATTTGAACTTTAACCGGCAAGAAACACATATAGCTGAGGTGGAAAAATGGCAGGGTAAGAGAAAGGGCGATGGAAACAAAGGAGAACTGCAATATTGTCATTTAACCGCGCACAGTGCGCAAGCAAAATTCATATAAATTTACAGCAAGAGTGAAGGAGTTTCTCTTTGAGAAAAAAAAATAGAGAATAAAAAGAATACCCCACAGAGATACCTTTGTTTCCTTTCCTCCCTTCGCTTTTCGCTTTTCATTTTTTTTTTTTTTTTTTTGGGGGGGGGGGTGTTTTTGGGGGGCGACCACCCCCACCGCCCCCCCTGGCTACGCGCCTGGGTAGCAGTGAACAAGTGGAAACCGCTTCTCTTTTAGCTGTGTCTGTCTGGAGAAAATAAATTTTCTTATTTTAAAAAATATTGAATGTGCTTTCTGGATTTGTTTTTTAGTTTGCTTATTAAAAAAAAAAATTTGAATGAGCTTTGTGGAGTTGAAGAGTAACAAATTTTAGGATGACAGAAATGTGTCTGTCAAAATTTCAAAATTCCAAATTTGTACGTGTAGCTTCTGAGAGCTGTTAAAAAATTATTCTTGATACCCAAGGCAAAAACTTGTCCACTGAGTGTCAGATGATAAATTTGACACTCTTTCTGACCTATGATTTTTTTTTTATTTGAAAATCACATCACATTATCACAGTGTAAAATTGTGACAAAGTAAAAAAAAATTGTGCCCAACAGAAATTAAATTTTCCCATTGTAAGCGCCTGGGGAAATGGCAATCTCAAATTCTGAATACACATAATAGGCCTAGTTAGGGTTTGCAATTTATCTCTTAATCCTCATTTCTAATGACCCTATAAACTTTTTTTACAGCATCAAAGGAAGCCCCTTAATTTTTCTCTTTCCATACATCTTAAATAATTGTAATAAGTTGAAAATTAATTCAAATCATATTTATCTTGCAGGCTGAATTTGCCCAAAATATTTCATCATCTTTCCCCCAAAATCAGCCCGTTTTATGCTGACACTTTTCGGTGTGGCTTCAGACACCCTAGGGCCAGGGCCTAGACCTAAGTTAACTTTGGGTCTAACAAAAAAAGTAAGGAGGTCCAACGTGCAAATGAATTAGTTCGCCTTTAGCAAATTTTTTACTGCCGCGCCACTCACCTGTTACTGCCTGACCAAAATGGTTCAAAAAATTATTTGCAATGTTGAAAGATGTCTTGACTGTTGTGGCAACTAATATTAGATCTAATCCTTAGTAATTCAAGGTTGTTGTATCGGCAAGTGCCTGGAAAATTCCACTATTAGACTAACATGATTAAATTTGAATAATTTTTCATTCACAATGCACAGAAAATAGATGGAAGGTTGCGACTTGGAGAGTTCCTTGGCTGGACAATGGCTGATTTTGATGAAGATGCTCAGATGAGAGAATCAATTCTTCTTGATTTTCTTTATGAGAGTCTCATGTTTGGAGCTCAGAAGGGTGTCCCATGGTCACAAATACCAGCCCTTTTACAGGTTGCATCAGAGTTTCAGAAACGAACAATTGGTAATTATTATTGTCTGAAAAGCTTACAGCCACTGGTTAAAGGGGAATACCCGTCGAGTGTAGAGTGATGAATATATGTCATTTTTCCAATATTTTATATGGTAGGTTCATTTCTTGTCATATGACCTGGGAAAATTTTATCAACCTAATTCCTTTTTGTCTGACAAGTCGTCAGATCTGACAACTTTCCTAGATTTTGATTGGCTAAGAAGCACTGTTATTATGGATACTTTGTAATAAAACAGAACTTGTTAAATAAACATGTGACAAGTCCTTTCATGAAATACTCCCCTGATTTATCTGAATACGGTTTGTTGGGAAAATGAAAATAATAATTATCAATTATGTTTTGCTGAAATAGTGAAAAGGCCCACTGAAAAGGGTCACACTTCAAAATCAGATGGCTGGCTTTTAAAAATATGACACATAACACTCACCTGATATGATTTTGCTGAACATCTGATTGCAATGCCATTTATGTTTTTTTTGGGGGGAGGGGAGGGGTTGCAGTTTATTTGACTAAACAACAAAATAAAGACAACTTCTGATCTTTCTGATCCAACATCTTGTAACATACGCTTATTCTTAGATTTTATAATCACTATTTCCAAATGGATTTGAGACAGTTTTTATTGCTTCGGGAGGGTTTCATGAAAGGGTTTGTTAGACATTTCTATATGACAATTAACATTGATATGAACAGTGCTTGGCCAATCAAAGTAAAAAAAACTTGTCAGAAAACACTTCCGAGAATGCTTGTTCATCTCTGAAATCACATGGGACTTCACATTCTAACATGTTTAGTGGAATCAATGTAATAGAAGGATGAAACTTTACAGCCTTTCTGTACCATACTTTTTAAAGTTTATCTGTATTCATTTTGTCAAATGTTTACTTATTGTTATGGCCGAATGATTATTTAGAAAAATTATAATAGTAAGCAAATCAGCATGTAAGAAAAATAAAAGAAAGGAGAAATGAGAACAAAACATTTTGAAGTTTACATTTGCATATTATACCTAAGCCAATGATGTCACAATCTTACAAATTCTTTCTTTTATACACTCAGGTCAACCACTCTCGGCAGCAATCAAGATCTACAGGGAAATCTCACAGAGGTACCTGAATGATAATGCAATAAGTGAGAGCAATCTTAGACTCTTTACCAGTCACTTGTTTGAAACCTACATGGCTCACTATCAACTCTACCAGATTGTATTCACCACAGAGAGGGAACCAATGACTGTCAAGCAACATCTAGATGTTCTGCCTCCACCCGAAACATATCCTCTTGATGTAAGAAAAATTTGTAGTGTCATTGAACGTCACTCTTGAAAATGTGTTTTCAGTTGTACCTTGTCCTATGAAGTACTCTGACACCGACAGTTTTATAGAATGATTGAATTCATACAGTGTGCTCTTGAAAAGATATTGGCATAGAGATGATCAGGATAATCTCATTCTATGCACATAATTTGAACACAGCAAATGCAGTTCATTATGTATTAAAGGAATCAGTTAACTTAAAATTAAATTAATGTAGTGTACCCATATATTATGATAATGTCCTGATGGTGTTGTAATTTTCTCTAATATTGTTATTTTCATAACAAATAAACAAACAAAGATCATAGATTACTAACAACACGTGGCATGCAGATTCAAGCAGCAAATCTGTCGTGCGGGGAAGGGGGTCTATTGTGTCACCCCCCCCCCCTTGACTTTAATAAACGATATCTCTATTCACCATGAATACATACATATTTCAATCTTCATACTTATAAATATTGAGATTTGTGCTGAAAATGTGTAGTGAAATGCTGAAAACTGAAGATCAATATGCCACTGGGATGTTTTCTTGTATTCAGGAGGCCAAACCACTGAATATCTGGGAATATGAAAGAAAGATGAGTGAAATAGAGAAGGAAGAGAAGTCAAGACTGAATCAGATCAAGCTAGAAGAAGAAACTATTCTCAATGACATTGATGAGAAACAACCCTTCAAGGACACCAAAGACACAGTCCTGGACAGACAGGTAAGTTGGAAACTCAGCTTTGGATATGAAATAATAGTGCCCAAACTAAAAAATAAAGAGAATACATTGCTACATACTATTAGGGTATTAGAGAGTTTCAGCCACAACATTAACAACAGGAAGGGAATAGGCTTGGTCAGTAAAGCATCTGCCTATCGAACCAAAGATCATGGGTTCGAGTCTGCCTTAGATTGATGACTGAAGACCATGTTGACGTGCCTATCCCTGTTTCATAGATGCAGGCAATGTCACAATAAAAAACACCCAATCCCTCAGATAGGATGTTAATTTTATTGCATAGACATCTACGTCTACCTTTGCAAAGTAAAGTTGAACTTGCTGAAGATCTCGTTCCATATTATTCTCCCAAGTGTAAGCAATTATTTAGACCAGGATTATACCTATTCTAGTTCGAGTCTCTCCTTCGTCAAACATTTTCTCTGGTCTCAAAAGATACGACCTTGGCAAAGTTACTTGTATATGAGTTTGCACTGATGTACCAATGTCACCATACATAGTCTCTCTCTCTCTCTCTCTCACTCTCCATCCCAATTCACAGCAAGTTTCTGAGTTGATTAATGATGCGATCCAGCATCACACCTCACAGACCGAGAAGCTTCTCCAGACGAAGGTCGAAGGTAGGCTGGAGGACCTCTCATTCTACCTTGAGAAGACCGCCCTGCCACGCCCAGAGCACCTAGGCCCACCCCCAAGGACCAAAGAACCACCCAGGATGTCAGCAAAGAGCAGGGCTGGTGGCAAGCTGGGCTCCGACGGCATGCCTTCAGCCAAATCAAAGAAATCCAAGAAATCTGCAAAGACAAAGTGAAAATGGAAAGAGCAATGCGTAAAGGGAAAACATTTCAGCCCATATTCCGAATTCCCGATCAATTTTAATGTCATCTGGTAATTCTGTGGGTTAATTAATTATGGTTGAATGGATATGACACAAATCTATAACATTAGTCACTCAATTTATCAGCTTGTTTGGCGCTCAAATCCTTAGGAATTAAAAAGAGAAAAGAAATTGTTTTCTTCACAATTGAAGCATGGGGAAATGAGGCAGTAAACATAAGAAACATGAAATATTCACTTTTTTTAAACATATTTGGCTTTCCATACCTTTATCAGACCTGATCAAGGACTAAAATGAGTCGAACAAGACTTCAGAATACGGGCTGTATTAAAACCTTTCAAATTATTAATGTGTCCATACAGTTAAAGACAGGCATATTGCCCAATTTCTACTGGTGGCGGGGTTGGGGAATTCAGAGAAACTGTTATCTGTAACAAATTTCTCTCAATATACTGGGCATGTAGTAAGGTTATAACATTTGGGAATGTTGCTATTTCTTATCAGTCGAGCAAAATGTTTTGTCATTGTTTTGGTTTATTATTTGTATTTGTTATGTCTTTCTTTCTTGGGAATGTGAAGGTGGATACTACATTACTTGTATACAAGTGTAACTGATAATTGCTTTGATGGAGGTTGATACTGTGTAAATGTAGTCTGCTATGCAGACTCTGAATGGCTAATGAGGTGGGATCTCAGCACGCGAAGCGCGCTGCTGCTGGTTTGCGAACCAGCCTGAAAGGGCAAGCGAAGCAAGCCAGCCACAGTAGACCTAGTCTGCTATGTAGACTCCTTGAATCAGCTGTGGTACACACACTGCAGATGTGGGTCTACATTTGTAGACTAGGTTCCTTGTTACACAAAACTTAGTGTTTGACTATAGGGCTGATTTTTTATGACTGATTACATTGATCATTGTGTGCAATCAAGCATATAAGTCAATTGTATGATCAATTTCTAAGCTTTGTGTTAAGAGCCCTAGATATGAAAGCTCTCAAGTAAGTGCATTGTGTATGTGCAAGACTCACTTTTGAATGACATGGGGAGTTTATACTTTTAGATGGATATTTAACCCTATACAGTGCATATCAAAAAAAAGTTTACACTTTGAAAAAGCCCTGGGAATTAAAAAATACAATATGTGGGTAATTTTTTCACATATAATCTTGGGTTTGGGTCTCATCTATCCAATGAAAGTAAAAGTTTTGACAGAATGTTACACTTGAGTGAGCATTGTCCATTTTTGTAAAGCTCGCAGAAATCTGTTTGCGCAGAAATGCTTGTTTCCACGCTGTGTCAAGGGAAAAGGAGAAATCAAACTTACCCTGCAAAACATTTCTCATACATTTCCCTTGCACTTTTAGTCAATTGAAATGAAACAGATACATTCAAGCATTTTGTAACAATTTTGAAACGCACTGTATAGCTCAAGCTATTTTTAATTTGCATACCGGGGGGGGGGGGGGGGGGAGCATTATGGGCCTTCCAAGATCTTGGTCGTTTAATCTCGTGATTGCGCTCGAAAATTGGCACGCACGTCACTCATAATCTCTTACATTGGATTTTGCCCAAATTATTTTGATTTATTATGTTAATTGATGCATAAAATCATAAATTGGCTGTAAATCCTTCAATAATGCTCCCAAATTTTTAGATTCTGGTCTTTTGAGGATTCTTATCAAATGTATCTTGAAAACATGACAATATCATTTAACCCCCCCCCCCGAGGTTTTTTGTCTCACCTGCATAGCAGAGTGAGACTATAGGCGCCGCTTTTCCGACGGCGGCGGCGACGGCGGCGGCGGCGGCGGTGGCGACGGCGACGGCGGCGGCGGCGGCGGCGTCAACACCAAATCTTAACCTGAGGTTAAGTTTTTGAAATGACAGCATAACTTAGAAAGTATATGGACCTAGTTCATGAAACTTGGCCATAAGGTTAATCAAGTATTACTGAACATCCTGCCTGAGTTTCATGTCACATGACCAAGGTCAAAGGTCATTTAGGGTCAATGAACTTAGACCATGTTGGGGGAATCAACATCAAAATCTTAACCTAAGGTTAAGTTTTTGAAATGTCATCATAACTTAGAAAATATATGGACCTAGTTCATGAAACTTATACATAAGGTTAATCAAGTATCACTGAACATCCTGCATGAGTTTCACATCACATGACCAAGGTCAAAGGTCATTTAGGGTCAATGAACTTTGGCCGAATTGGGGGTATCTGTTGAATTACCATCATAACTTTGAAAGTTTATGGATCTGATTCATGAAACTTGGACATAATAGTAATCAAGTATTACTGAACATCCTGTGCAAGTTTCAGGTCACATGATCAAGGTCAAAGGTCATTTAGGGTCAATGAACTTTGGCCAAATTGGGGTATTTGTTGAATTACAGCCATAAATTTGAAAGTGTGTTGGTCTAGTTCATAAAACTTGGACATAATAGTAATCAAGTATCACTGAACATCCTGTGCGAGTTTCAGGTCACATGATCAAGGTCAAAGGTCATGTAAGGTCAAAGAACTTTGGCCACGTTGGGGGTATTTGTTGAATTGCCATCATATCTCTATAAGTGTATTGGTCTAGTTCATAAAACATGGAAATAAGAGTAACCAAGTATCACTGAACATCTTGTGCGAGTTATAGTAGTTTTCAAAATCAGCACTGCTGCTATATTGAATCGCGTGATGCAGGTGAGACGGCCAGAGGCATTCCACTTGTTTAAAAAAAGGTGTACAGTCAAGGATCTATCTCACAGTTGGTTGTCTCCGTTTTGGTGAAGCTTATCTATAATTCTGATATTTTATTTCTGCATTCATTAGAGGCAATATATTATACTTAAAATTGGTGTTTTGAATGAAGAGCAGTTGCAATCAAATTTATATTACTTTTATGTGAACAGAAAGCAATACAATACCCCTGTGTTCCCTTTTTTTTGGGGTGATGGTATTTGATTCCTGTTTGTCAATTGTTGGTAATGAGTTAGAAATCGCAATCGTCATTTCATAGTTACAGTGTAATGTTTATTTTATTACGTTTAGTATATTTATGAGCAAATAAATTTTACTGATTACAAATTTTCTTTCATAGTTTTTGTATTTTGACAAAAATAATGGTATAAACTCACTGTATTGTCTCTGGTCCTTTACAAAACAAAGAAAATAAGTCTTCCATCAATGTCTGATGATATTATGGCATACTTCATTTACTGTTTCTCTAATTTTAATACAGATAATATTTATTCTGCCAATGGTTGAAGAAGGATATTTATAGTAAAAGAAAAATGTATTGCACAAAATTAGTGAAAGAGCTAGAAAGAGGGAGAGGGATGGGGAAAGTGTCAAAGGAGGAGAGAAGGAAGAAAAATACAGAAAGATAGGGGAGAGAAGAAGAAAGGAAAGAGAGAGAGAGGGAGGGATAAAGAACTTAAGAGAAAGGATAAAGCGAGAGAGGTTAAGAGAAAAAAAATTGAGTATGATATGTAAGTGAGGGAGTAAGGCAAAGAGTAAGGTGAAAAAGAGAGGTAATGCATGTTTTGCTCAAAGTAATTTAATGAAGAAATGGAAAAAAAAAGGGAGATAAAGTAAACACTATCTCCACGGAAAGAGAGAATAAAGAAGCTGAAAGTATGGCAGAGAAGAATGAGATTAACAAGAATATGGGCACATGTTGCACAAGAGAGAGATAGAATGACAATGAGGAAATACCCCCTTTATCATAATTATCTTGGGATGAACCTATAAGCTAATAAATTTAAAAAGAAAAAAAAATAGTGCTACGTTTGCCGTGAGAATTCGACAAGAATTATAATGTAGTCAACGTAGACGGCGCCCGACCTATATACGGCGCAGCGGTGATTTTCTGAAAATTGTTTTCACTTTTCTCTTAACTTTTCTTGTAACTCAGCCAGATAATAGCTTGTATTGTGATCTTAAATCGGTATTCTGATAATAATTTTCATTGTCTTTTCCCATTTATTCTTTTTCGACCAATCATTTACTGCTTTATATGATTAGATCAACAAGTAGAAGCGTCTCTAACTGTTAAAAAAAAAAAAAAAAACGTTTAGCTCATTATTGACAAGGTGAGAAGGATAAAAACTTAAGTTTTGTTAACTTTGAGTTTGACTTGAATGAAGGCCACTGATTGCTCAATTTCTATTCTCTCAGGGGATTCAAACTTGGTAATTAATTGACTATGATGGAAGAATAAAAATAAGAGAGACAGCACGAATATTAACCCCTTTTTCGGGAGACTAAATGCCCTTTATTTTTGGCTCATGACCCTTTTGTGGGGGAGAGGGTCAAGTTTTTCGGGAGACAAAAATAATTTTCCTTCATTTGTGAGTAACCACCGCCTTCAAAATAATTCTGGGACCGCTACGAGAGCATGCGTATTTTGTGTCTTTTGCTAACACCAGGGAATTACATGTAAAATGAGACACGTGCCTGCCATAGACATCAATTATCATTTTTCATATTTTAATGCATCATGTAAAGGGATGAGAATATTTGCATGCAAATCCCCAAATCGAAATTTGATCAAGTATTGTAAAAGGTGATGTAATAGGAACAAATCTTCAATTTGCTGTTTGTCGTAACTTCATTCTTCATCAGGAATTTGTGACTTTCTATTAAAGGTCAAGTCCACATAGAAAAGTGTTGTTTTGAATGAATAGAGCAAAATCAAACAAGCAGAATGCTGAAAATTTCATCGAAATCAGATGTAAAATAAGAAAGTTATGACATTTTAATGTTTCGCTTATTTTTCACAGAACAGTTATATGCATAAATCAGTGATATGCAAATGAGAGAGTCGATCCTCACTCTACTTGTTTTTTATTGTTTGAATGATACAATATTTCAATTTATACAGATTCAACAATAATGACCAACTTGACCGAACCATAAAATTTTAAAACAATGGTAGTTCCAGATCAGGAGGTAGGAACTTTGTTTGACATGACAATAGGGAGAAATTATAAATATTTCATAATAAAATCCCCATCCCCCCAAAAAATAGTGAGTGATGTCATCAGTCCCCTCATTTGCATACCAACCAGTATGTGCATTATTATTTCTGTTTTGTGAAATTAAGCGAAACTGTTAAAATATCATAACTTTCTTATTTTACATCTGATTTTGATGAAATATTTAATGTTATCCTCGTTAGATTTTTCTCTTCTTATTAAATTTACTTTTTGTTGGGGTGGACTTGCCCTTCAAATTTATTTTCCTAATTCATATGTGCAGTAGACCGTGCGGAAATATAAACGTGAATAGTATATATAGATCCTCTATTCTAAAAGAAAAATGTCATTCTGAATTAATATACAGTTTCGGAGAAATTGGAGTTGTTCATACCCTAAACATTGTAACCATGCTAGTGCTATAATAATGTCCCCCCCCAAAAAAAAAAAGAAAGAAGAAACAAAATGAAGTAAGAAAAATAGATTGGAGACTCGGAGTATTGAAACCAGATATAGGATGATTGTTTCACAGGGAATGCGACTGGGCGCCATGTCATATCCATATGAATCGTATCAATAATTGTTAAAAATAACAATTTACACTACATTAAACATTTCAACAATCACCACCAACATATCTACCGAAAGAACCTTAAACATCACGAATACCACCATGTCCACTAGCTCTACCTCCAATACCACCACAAGTAAGAAAAATAGATTGGAGACTCGGAGTATTGAAACCAGATATAGGATGATTGTTTCACAGGGAATGCGACTGGGCGCCATGTCATATCCATATGAATCGTATCAATAATTGTTAAAAATAACAATTTACACTACATTAAACATTTCAACAATCACCACCAACATATCTACCGAAAGAACCTTAAACATCACGAATACCACCATGTCCACTAGCTCTACCTCCAATACCACCACTTCTACCAGTGGATACCACCACCACCACCACCACCACCACTGGCGCCGCGCCATTTAAACGCTCGCGGCGCCACGAACTCCACGCACATAACCATATAAAACTATATTAATCCATGATCATCTTGACCGTATCTGCACTGGTCAATTTATGTCGATTTCTTGTGTTTATGAATTGAGACACCCTAAAAAGTTGAAAATATCATCATTTTACGATCTTTCTTCATATCATTCAATAAGAAGTCTTCTCATATCGCGTTTAAATGAAAATAAATTCGAAGAAAAATATTGATTTATTTGTGTTTCCAACCATTAACATCGTTGTAGAGAGCTTTCAATGCCCTTTACATACATGTATCCATGCGCAATGTTTCTGCACCATCTTTTTATCACGATGCAACAGAAGTATTGTTGCGATGAATCGCAAATATCCTTTATTTTAGATAAGAAAATGCAATTGATTTTGTTTATCAAATGTAAATAACAAATATTATAGTTACCGAACTAGTTATATTTGCCGCGAATGCAGCGCTGTGAGAGAGTGGTTAGGTCATTACTAATAACGTGTATTTTTGGCATTAGAGGGAACACGTCCACCCATTGTACACGAATGACGTCCGCCCGATTGAATTCTTCATCAGCGCAGCGCATTGGTTTGTGTCAATTGATGTCGAAGCCAGTGTATCCACAATGGAAGGACTGTAACTTATTTCTGTCGGAAATTTATAGTATTCTTCATATATTTTAGGATTGTGACATTGGATATATCCTTATTTTCACCATGGGGAATTGTTTGCGTGGATTAGGACTCACAAAGAGCGATAAACATTATAATCCATCCCCAGCAACGCAGGTATCTGGAGGTAATGATGTCGGGATGCAGTCAACGTCTGCGCCCGGAGCTCCGGGGTCGCACATCGTGGTGAACGCACCTCCTCCACATAGCACAACACACCAACCTTATAATATAGGACCAAGTGCTGGTCCTAGTGGTCGGAATGAGCCATCCAATTTGAAGAGATATGTAGCCCTATTTGACTATGAAGCGAGGACTCAAGATGATTTAGGTTTTAAGAAAGGAGAAGAATTAGAAGTTCAGAATGACTCTGGTGATTGGTGGTTAGCGAGATCGAGACTCACCGGTTTAGAAGGCTACATCCCGTGTAATTATGTGGCTAAAGTGCAATCTTTAGAATCAGAACCGTAAGTTCTAAATATCTTCAAGTTTACAATCTTATCTAGACCCTGTATATCATGAATACTTTATATTAATTTCATGTCTCTTGTTATATATTATAATATTCAATAATAATATGAAATTTGATTTAATATGTATTCTTTCCCCATCATACATGTCATAAGTCTTTTTATGAATATATTGTATTCTTTTCATTTGATGTTTTAATCATCTCTCTTTTTTTCACAGCTTCATCATAATCAGTGGTGGCATATATCTCTTTTCCATTCAGTTGGGTAGGAAATGAATATCTTCCGATATATTTCTGTACTATATACAGTACATGTACATGTATGTAGGGCCGACATGTACAATTATAAAAGGCTCAAAATAATATTGAACAGTGTTCAGACAATATGACAAAAAGTAGGAAATTTGCCAATCCCAAAGTGTATGCATATATGTGAATTATATTCTCCATGAAATATATTGCCTCTTGTTTGTTTCATGTGTTTAGCCTTGTATAATCTGTGTAGGATCAAGGGAAGACATTTTTTCCAATAATATATGATGTTTAAAATCACATTTATGAAATGTTTAAATGTGAAATGTTTTATCTTCTTTTTATTTTTTTGTGTATTTGTACATGTATATGTACAGTAAATGAATGTGATTCTTGTGTTTTCTCTTTTTGTGATGAGTGAAATTAAGAGTTGAATTGAATTGATTTACAATGAAACACCAGAACAAACATTGGGAGTTGACATGGATATGAACTCGAAATTTCCGATCAGATTCAAAATGTAATGTACGATCAATTTGTAGGCTTTAATACCATATTTTAATCTTTGTATTTGATTTGTTTATTTATTTTATTATGGTTGAAAAGCCTGCTACATGTAAAGTACATGTTTCAGCTAAAAGCTGCTTATAAATCAGTAAGGCATTGAACAATGAACAATGCAAAATAATACAAGATGAATTTACAAAGTAATCAACCAAAACATGACACAAAAACAGGGACAAAATTTATAAAAATTAAAGTTAAAAGTAATCAAAAATGAAAAGTAAAAAGTGAAAAAAGTCTTTTAAATAGTGTTTGGGCGAAAATGAATTGACTCTAGGCCTATTTTGATATGAGTAAATTGATATTAAATTCTGATGTTAGGCTACAGTATATGTAATCCCCAAACTGATCTCTAATCATATAATGAATATTAAAGTGAAATTTCAAATTACTTCACCATGGCACCTCGCACTCACGCACTGATACACAATGTTTTCATCCCAGGATAACTCTGCTGAAAGGGATTACCTTTCAAGGTTCAAGGTTCAAATTGCATTTGACCTGTCATCAGTCTTCACAAATCCCCTATTCTGACAGGACCCACCCAATCATAAGGAGGCAACTACTCAGAGTTTTGTAATTTTCCCATAATTTCTCATTTGAAGTAAAAACTGTCTTCATTTGCAATACCGTAGATCATTTTGGTTTGAAAACTGGTAGCAAGGAAGAAATTGAATTTGGAGTATCAACTTAAAAAAACAACTGCTTTGACAAGTAAAAAAAGAGGGGAGAAAATAGTTTCCGAAGGAGAATGGCCTTAGAAAGACAATTTTCATTTCCTAATCCAATCGACTTGTGGAAACTATTTCTTCTTTGGATTAAAATGGATTAACATGGATCTACATGTATATGTAGACATGTAATGGATGATGTTTGGAAAGTCAGGGCTTGATTTAATCCAATGCCATCTATGGCCATGATAGTTTGTACCTATAGTACTGTTGAGTACATTTACAGTATGTTCAGATTTCAGACCAGGGCCCTGTCTTACAAATAATAATAATCCCAAAACTGTTAGTGTTCTCCCAGTGGCCCTGCTATTATTATTACCGGGCTAAGCTAGGCTACTGATTTAGGTGCACACAGCTTTTTGAGGAATTATTACCTGCCGGTACCCATTTACCTCACCTGGGTTGAGTGCAGCACAGTGTGGATAAATTTCTTGTTGAAGGAAAACACGCCATGGCTAGGATTCGAACCCAAGACCCTCTGTTTGAAAGGCGAGAGTCAGAACCACTAGACCACGACGCGCCCACAAAGAGTTACAATTGATCTAATCAATCTCAACTGTATGGAAAATCCATCAATGTTATAAGTTTTACTCCAGGAAATTTACACAATGGCCTTTGTATAAAGAAGCACATTAACTTTTCAAGAAAACAATGAATGAATGTATGAATCATATATAAATATTTATGAAATATTTTGATCAAACTTGTGCATTTTAGAGGTTAACGTTGCCGACTTTACTTTTGGATTGATTGGATCTATTGTAACTCTTTGTAAGACAGGGCCCAGATCCAAATTTACTCCCAAACTGAAACTAGCATGAATAGAGTATTGGGCATACAGTACATATGTAGGCACAAGTCTTTCTTGGACCTACATGTACATATGTACCTACATGTATGCACATGTACTACAGTGTACAGGCCTTCTAGTGACAGACTGAGATCACATTTGAAGAAGGCTATTCTTGACTTGTTCAGTTGTCTGATTAATGACAATTTGGTGATCATCAGCTGTTGTGATGGCCAATAGTCAGAGATAAATGGAATTAATGACCAAAGCTTATTGAGTATGAAAACAAGGACTTTGGATTTTAAGTTCTCAGGCCAAGTCACACTGTTTATCAATTACTTGTCTTTGTCCATGCAATACCAGGCTCACAATGTATGCTGTGTGTTTAATATTGGCCCTGCAGACAATAGTTGAACAAAGGCTCTTCATTTCACTAGCAAAAATGGCTATTTCCATAGAGTCCTTCAATCTGCCCAAATTAGCTCAATTATCTTTTTTTTTAAATAGTTTATTCGTTTGTTAGTTCGCTTGCTCGCTCACTCACTCACTCACTCAGATGTTTTGCATTTTTACACTGCCATGTAGGCCCTATAATTATACTTGGTGTAAATTTAGGCTCTTGCTCTGTGTGCAATAATAATTGGGAACATTTGCTGTTCAATATCTTATACTTTCCTTGGACCCCCCAAGTAAATTGACCCGCCGAAGCAGTAAATTTGGAGTTAGGGCGGACTTTCCCCTTTATTAGATCTACATACATCCACAGGCTACTCCATGCCCTTGTTCCTCTTGAAAACTAATAACTAGTGATCCTCATATTCCACCTATGCACTGCAATATGGAAGTTCGATTTCATCTGGAGCTGGCCGCTATTATTACAACCTTCGGCTCACTAATTGCATTTCCCAAGACATAATTGAAATTCAAAATGAGTGCAACTTTTTTATGTGTGCAACTGTGCATGATATAGAATTCATTCAAAAGCTACAGATTTCTGTTTATGTTCAGTCCAGTATGTACATGTAGGCGTACATGTACAAAGTCTGTTTTTTTCTTCTTCTGTTTCAATTAAAGTTTGGAGGCTCAACACAAAATGGTATGGGCTCTGGAATTTTGCACAGATGGGCTCCCAAAGATGTAAAATGTCATTGTTTCTGAAAGTTATTGAATTTACAGGAGAAATTGTGCGTAAACTTGGGCTATTTTCCTGGCATTTAATAATGCAAATTACATGTTGTATTAAGCCAAGTCCAGTCAGGGATGACACAACGTGGGTCAGTGGAAGGGGGGGGGTGCCCCTTTATGATTTTTCAAGTACAGAGTTAACACTAACAGGAGAAAAAAAATAAGTAGATACACTGTATGATAAAGGAGATTATCACCCTTATCAGACATCTGAGTTGGTCATTTACAAAACCGTACTGCCCTACATTTTCTGAATATCGGGAAGGGATAGGTACATGTATAGTTTTTGTATTTTCCTCGGTCTCAATGAGCGTATTGACTTTACATGCAGAGACTACGCAAAACATACCTTTGTATTTTCCCTGGTCTCGCATCCGGGACTTTGAGAATGCGTTTGAAGAGATATGCTTCATAATGATCCGCGCACCAACAATCTACGTTGTAATAAAGACAACGCTGTATCTGGGCGCTTGCAAGTATGTCATAATGGTAAAGTGCAGAGCCTAGACCCTGATATTAACATGACACAATAGAACACTATTCTTTAAAAAATATCACCATTATCATGATTTTTGCCCTACATGTAGATATCTGATTCGGATGATCATATTGAGTGGCTCTTCTTTTGGGGAACATCAAATTCAAATATATTGCTCTTAAAAAAGACCCATATTGCCCTCGTCTAAAGACTCCGGCCAGTATGATTCTTTTGCTGGCAATATATTTAACGTTCCCTCAAAGCCAGTCAAAACAAAAGATATTGGCTGTATAATGCTGATATTCAATTGATTTAAAAATGAGGTCACCCTTGGGTCGTTTTGCCTCCTACATGTATATCCTGCCAGCAAACCTGAACCTCTCAAAAGTTTTATGTTATGGCTTTATGAGCATGGAATGTTATGAGCAAGCACCATTATGTACATTTTCGAGTGAATTGCCTTTTGATTATTTACTGTTCGTTTTACACACCCTGTGCTTTTAAAGATAGATGATTTTAAAAGTTTTGCTGATTCAAATGTTCTATGAAACTGCTTTCTGTTGAAAATTAAGCAAACAAGTCATAAAATGATTGAAGAGGATTAGCTGTTTTTATTGATGCTCCAAACAACAAACATTGGGTTCAGATTTCAGAATGTCAAGTTCTGCTGATGGCAGAGTAGTGCCTTCACTCTGTTCTGAACTGTATTGGGTCACTTGAGTGGATGACCCTTACACACACAATTTTATAAAGGGGGGGGGGGGCATTCAACTATCCCCATACATGATACACTCACACCCACAACCAAAAAAATATGTGAGAAGGGTAGCTTTTTTCTAAATATTGTACAAAATGATATGGCCTACATGTACTGTACAGTCTCAAAGTCCACACCTAAAAAGGCATTCTGTACATGTAGGTTGACTCCCTTTGATCAAAGAGGTGTACTATAGTAAGCATGTTGGTATACATTGTATTGACAGTTTTTTTTCTGTGTCTGTATTAAAAGAAACTAATCCCAGGACATTTTCTCTCTTGTATTTTATGTACCCAATGGTAGATCCCACATTTTTTAACAGTGGGGGCAGCACATCTTTTTTCTAGAAATATTAATAAGGAACCCCCCTTTTTTTGGTTAATTACAAATTAGGGTCCGGGATGGGGGGAGGCAAATGCCCATGGATGCGTACATGTAGTCATGTACAATGTACAGTCCTGTATAAATTGTGCAATAGCCTTTTGAAATAAAAAAATTATTAAGTATTCATACATTCTTTAACCAAATATGTTTGGAATAAAATCAAATGGAATGTTTGGAATGTTACTGTCAACATCCATGTTTTGAAAAAAATATTTGCATTGGAAATTAACCCATTTCAAAAAGGTAGGAAAGTAGGTACATCATATATTAGGCAAAATATGTATATATACTGAACAGTACACAGACTCAAATTATGGTGATTTGCAGAAAAAAATATAGAACATCCCTCCTGAAATGTGAAGTTGCAGTAGAGCCCATGGAATGGTTCATTTTAAGAGTTTTTTTAAACGGAATAATATGTACATGTACAATGTATGCAGCTTTATAAATTGATAACAAATGTACATGACTGTATACAATAACATTACATGTGTAATTTTTCAAATTTTTGTTTGTGTGAAAATATTATGTGCAACTTGACATGCAAATCTAAATAAGTACATCACATGAACGTGTTCATAGACTATCCTATGTGTAAAGTAAATTAGAATATTACTGTACATGTTACATGTGTTTTCATGGGCTAATGTACATGTACATAGGGCCTAACACATGTACATACAATGTAGTGTTTACAGTGTAGTAGACATACATACAGTACCTGCAATATCAATCGATTGCAATGTCCAGGCTCAATATCCTATACACCACACTTTTTTTTCCCTGAGCTCATACCATTAGATTTATTAGATTTATTTGCCCTTTCTTTGTTTGTTATTCTCGTCTAGCAGAGTGTAAATAAAGCAGTCTTTGTGTCAGTGTGTGTTTGTGAGGTTGAAATGAGTCATCTTCTTTATTTTTGTTGGATTGTAGACAAACAAGGTCCATATATCAAGAATGGATGTGAATTGAGTGAGAGTCAATTTCATGGTACTCACCATCTGTTTAGAAATTTTATTGAAAGTGCAAAATTGTTAATCCTTGGTTTTTAAGTATTGTCCTCGTCGTATTAATCTGATTAGAAAACAACCGAATGCCATGTGCATTTGCAGTCTTGACTTTGACTTGCATATGTACATGTACATATAGGCCTAGACTTTAATAACAATTTACACTGTTTTTTTTTATATTGAAATTTTTAACTTGATTGGTATTGAATTTGAAATCAATAAAAGTATGCTACATGTTGTAGGCTACATTAACATGTACAGTGTAGGCTTCAATTTGCATAAAGAATTGTGAATACTTTTTGTAAAGCCTTATAATATTCAATTTTGATTTGTATTCAATCCATTTATTATTCACAATTGACATGGGATTATTTTGATGATAAGGATGAATAAACACAAACATACAGGTAATTGTAATTTAATAATGAATCATTTTTATATTCCATGTAGGTCTGCTTGGCTATGATGACTGTTTTGGAGATATATATTTCGGTATTAGTTTATTTCTTTGATGGGGGAGGGGGCATAAGTTTAAAAAATTCATTGAAGGCACGAGTATTTTCTGTCAAGTACTGTGGATGTGGCCTGGTTAAATGTATTGCCATTTTTTGCTTGTAAATTTTAATGCATTTTGAGTGAGTCATATAATGTTCTAAATTGGGAAGGTATAAAATTGCAGCCACTGTTTTTGTCCATAATACTGTCCTTCTCACCTTCCATGTCATACCTGTACATTGATAACCCTGAAACTAATTTATATGCAAACCAAGGAACAGCAATTGATACGAGGAACATGTTAATATGACTCTTGTCCCATTGCCCTTGAATGGTGTTAGTGATGTCAAGCCAAGTGTAGGATGCACAGTGGTTTCCAAGAGAATGAGAAGAGACAGACAGACTACATGTTTGTAGATTTTTTATTTACTGTTTTGTGGGCATTTTGATATTATGTGTAAACCTATATGGTGCTTTATGTATTGTGTACTTCTTGGGAGAGTTAAAAGTCATGTGGGGGCATCGTGGTCTAGTGGTCATGACTCTCGTTTTTCAATCTGAGGGACGTGAGATTGGCAGGAAGTAATTCCTTGAACGCCAGCCAGCACGGCTATAGCCGGGGTAATATAACATTGTAATGCGCAGTTGATTATATTTACATAGAAATTGTGCAATATAATTATAAATGTACTTGTAATTATTATTAAAAACAGATCGGTTACTGTACTTAAGCAAGGTCATCAATTTCTGTATCCTGTTGTGATTTTGCTGAATACAGGTCTATACTACGCCTACATGTACAAATCTCGGGACACCTTCATGAAGCTCTTCAGTTCTGAAGCTGCATTATGTATTACATGTACCATACAGTAGGAAGAAAAATCAGGCTTATTTAGTATCTTGAGTCACGTTGACATCACATGCAAGAGGCATCCAACACTCTCTATTTTAATATTCTTACAATCCCCGACCAATTCTGATTGAAATTAGAACGAAACACTGTTTTCTTATTGTCCACTCTAAGATGTATCCAACCATGCTGCATGGACCAAGCAAAGCAGATGCTTATTGTTTGGTTGCCACGTTGACGTTGTAATGATGTCAAAATGACTCATGATCTATTTAAGATGTCGCTCACGTTAAGAATAGCTGGTTCGGGAGATAATTTTGGGTAAAATTAGATTGCCGGAACCCAAACAGTTGCTGATACGGCTGGGTGTATATGTAAATTGATGCTCTACATGTACGGTAACATTGAGTCAGGGTTTTAAAAATGGAGTATATTGATTAATTTGCTGCATATTTAGAATTCTCATTCTAATCTTTTATACTGCGCTGTTGAAAAATGAGGTCTAAATTTAAAATGAAAGAGCATTGATGCTCTACAGTACCTTTGAGTCAGTTGTTGTAAAATTTCGGTTTAATTTTTTTTATGCTGCGATGTTGAAAATAAGGTCTAATTCAAAATGAAATAGGATTGATGCTCATACCATTGTGTCAAATGTTTTATTTGAAGAACATGGGGGTATATCAATGGTCAATTTGCTACATATTATTTATTTTATTTGTTTAAAGCATAGATGATACAAGGGTCAAAGGACCAAACTGAACATGTTTATTATTTACAAGAATTAAAACATAATCGCAGATGAAAATTGAGATTTTTTATAGGGCTTTTAATAATCTTCTATGCTGCAATGTTATCTAATTTAAAATGAAAATTGTTTGATTGAGTGATGTGAGCCCCATCCCCAAGCCCCAGCTCCGCGCCCCGAGTCTCCTGTACAGTATAGTATGTACGTACACACTATTTTGTCTGCTTACGTCTTCAGTTTATTAGCGTGATTTCCCTGCTTGTTCCCCCTGGAGGTGTGTGTTATAATGAGTCCCAATTAATAGATTCCTGTCTTACGGGCAGCGTGTGTACTGATACCAGGCAAGCATCCGACGGCTGGTTCTTGTCAAGAAGAACTCAAAGCTCAGCTAGTGAACGCTCTGGTTGGGTCCCTTGGTATAGTCCAGAAGACCCAACAAGGATGTTAGTTTCACATATATATGCTTTGTAGGTCAACATACAATGTACCTGTGTTTATTCTCTTTCTGGTCTGGTGTACATACATGTACATTGTATTGATCCGTGTTGTAATTGAGGCCGGCAGATTAAACTTTCTCCCATAGACCTTGCACATGTACATGTAACTCGGGCACGAAGCCAAGGTCAAGGCCGGCAATTTTGGCCTCAACTCCATCCCTGACATGTTCTGTAGGTGTGTCTCCACTTTTTATATCCCACCAAACTATTAGTTTGAATGTTTGAGCCAGATTTTGCAGGCCTCTGCCTCAGAGTGAGTCACGTGTACAAATTTTATGGGAGAAACATTTTATCGGCCTCCTTGATTTGGAACTCCTGGCCTCAAATTCATTCCTGACATCTGCCACACCCCTCTATTGTCCATCAGATCTTCTCCTGTATGACTTGCACTGTAATAACCCCACATTGACCTACATGTAAGAGTGTACCCCCTTGGTCGGTCAGTCTGTCAGTGAGCAAGCCAGTCAAGTTCACTGTTTGCCCTCTATCTCATATGACCTCTTAATCCATGATGATATATTACATGCTATGCATGATCAGGAAGTTTAGGAATCTAACTAATGCCCAATTGTTTCCTTTTATAAGTTGATTTTTGGACTTGATGCAAGACAGACCATTTTGTTTTCAAAGTATTTCCCAAACAATGCTGGAAGCTGCTTGAAATATTTGCTTTATTATAATGGTAGCATTCTGGAATTGGAAGAGTCATCAGCAGATTTGAAGGAGAGACTGCTGGGAATTAATGTGGCCCTTCATCTTTTGAAAGTTTGACAGGAATGAAATGGAAGAGTAAATTTTTATTAAAAATTGTTGCAAAGTCTTGAGGCAAAACCAATTTTAATATGTGCTTGGACAAAATGTGCAACAACCCAAATTATAATATAAAATTCAGGTATTACCAAGACTTCTTTTAAGATGTGGTAGTTTAAGATTTCATTTCAATTTCAACTTCCAATTCAACATATCTCAGGTTATTCAGTTTGCTCCCTAAATAAGATAAGAAGTTTTGGGGGTTAAATAGAACAGTGAGATGAACTGAGTTTAAGTAAACAATTCCATCTGAAATAATGGCATGGTCAGTAGCAGAGCCTTAGTTTCACAGTCACCATGGACTGTATATTCTAAAAATGGAAGAAACAGTGTGCAATGAAGTTTGCATTTGCAGTTGGATTTTGTGGCTGATCAGTGATAAAAACAATATTTAAAATTGAACAAAAATTATAGTAGAGAATGAACTTTTTTAGAATGGTATTAAAATACCATCATTCTCTGAAAGTTGAAAATGATTTTTTTTTATTGTTTAATGTAGTCAGTGCACACAATAGCCATGCTTTATCTTCCTACATTGTATATATACAGGCCTCTAGCTCTTCAATTTCATTATTGCGCACTTGGATGTCACCCTCGCATGCATAGTCCAGTTTAGTTTGATTGGCAGAATTGGAATGGTACTCAAAAATCGAGCCCATAACAAAGTTTATCATCAAGTTTCATTTTCAAACACTTGAGGGTGATTTCTTTTATTTGTTGACACTTGATGTGAAAGGAAATGATCAGAGTATTAGTAGCAATTAATTACTTCCTGAAAGCAGTCAAATGAAATCAAATACTAGTAGTACTCTTGTAAAGGCACTGATACAAATAAATCATTGTCTATCATTGAATGCAGTGGAAAAAATGTGAGAGATTATTCTTCGGCAAGTAATTTTTACAATCAATATAAAGTAAGGTTGACATTTGTTATTAAAATATGTTCAGTAACATGGGTTGTGTGTTTTCTTGTTTGGGAAATCTAGTATCATAATCTATTAATTTTCATTGTACATGTATGTTAAAAAATTGGTAGTATTATTTAATAGTAATAACTTTGATTGTATTGATGCTATTAATACTGAAAATTTTTTTTTCACACAGAAAAAGATTGCATCTTCCGTTTATATTATTATGCACCATATCCAGTGTGAATAATTTCTTATCTTAACACAGGTGATGATGATGATGACAATTTTTTTTTTCAAATAACAATGACAATATGATATAATTGATATGTAATGTATTTGATAATTTCTTTCCCTGTTGTCTACATAGATGGTTCTTCGGTAGTATAAAGCGTATGGACGCCGAGAAGAAGTTGCTTCTAGCTCAGAATGAACACGGATCATTCCTTATACGAGAAAGCGAAAGCAGAGTCGGGGATTACTCCCTCTCAGGTAATCATCTGCATGACAATAACAATCATGTTTCATTGCATGTCTAATTTTACGTTTCAATGTTTGTTTTCCTTTGTTTCCCCCACACATCATCCCCTGTACGGTATATTTTGTCTGAACACACCCGCCCCTTCAGGTGGTATTTTGGGAAGATCAAACGGACGGAGGCGGAAAAGAACTTGGAGGATGAAGGCAACGAACATGGCTCGTTCCTCCTGAGAAAGAGCGAGAGTAGTATTAATGACCATTCCTTGTCAGGTAACCGACTCAATGACACCATGATAAAAAAAGCGCAAATCCATGCCATTTGAAAAAAAGCAAGAACGTAGCAATCAATCATGTTAATCTGCCTGTGTCTTCTGGAAGCAGGGTTCCTGTCTATCTGTGGTTTGTAATCATATCAGATTTTCATGCAGCACGGACTGAAGTCCCATGCATAATACATGCGTTTGCACCCATGCTGGATTTATTGGAAAGCTTGGCGGCTTTATATAATCATCCCATCATCTAGCTTGCAAATTATGCAATTCATGTGTGGTATTGTATCGCCTTAATGCAGCATCAATTCACTAGAAACTCATGAATACTGTATTACAGCTCACCATCATGCACCACACATGAATAGGCCTTCTACCCTGTACATGAATTGAATTGAATTTATTAGAACGTCACTGGCATTCGCCAATATTTTGTTCAAAACAAGAAGTGCAAAATAATACAAAACAAATATACAATTCGAAGAATATAAGCAGATAAACAAAAACAAAATAGTATTTTGTCAAAAAAGAGAATATAAAGAGTATACTGTTAAAGGAAGTTAAAGAATGTCTGACTTTACAGGATGTAACACAATGTTTGTTGATTTTTCACCTTGCAAAATACATGTAGTTTTCACATTGCAAAAAAAGTAGTAAATTTGCAGATAAGGATACATTATTTATAGTTAAGTAGGAGCACTACATACGAATGTTTTGTCACTTTCAAACATGCCATCTACGTGTATATGTTTTGCAGTGTTCCTTTGTGTGGTATATTTTCCATGCACCATGCTTTAAATGTTTGTGTTTATTTGTCTTTATTTATCTCATTGTTCATCAAACCTATATTCACTGTGCTCATATCTTCATCATGAAATATACCATTATTGCACTTTAATAAATGTTTATCCTGTCTTTAAATAAATAATAATAATTATAACATTTGTAGGGCGCTTAATACAGGTGTTTCTAAGCGCTCAGTTTTCTGCCTATCAACTAAATTACCGGGAAAAAAAAAAAAAAAAAAAAAAAAAAAAAACCTTGATATATTCAAAGCAAAATTTTAAACAAACAAATGCAACTAAGATGTGCACCTCAATACAGACCAACCCACAACTGATACCTATACATTAAAAAGGTGGGTCTTTAGCAAGGTCTTAAATTGATCAAGGGAGTTGGCATTATGGATGTAAGATGGTAATTTATTCCACTGGATTGGAGCGAAAACGGAAAAGGCTCGATCCCCATAACTGGTATTTGTGCGTGGTCCTAAAGTAAGCTGCAAGGTTGTTGAAGAACGAAGTGGTCTGAGTGAGCTAGAAGAGCGGAGAGAAATGAGAGTAGAGAGGTATTCAGGAGCTAGGCCATTGATTATTTTATACGTCATGAGAAGAACTTTGAAAATGATGCGTTGGCGTATTGGAAGCCAATGAAGTGATTTCAGAATAGGTGTAACATGTTCAGATTTTCTTGAAAGAGTAACAAGCCTTGCAGCACTATTTTGAATTCTTTGAAGTGGGCGTAAATGTGACAGTGGGATACCAGAAAGAGCAGAATTGCAGTAATCAATGTGGGAAGATACAAAAGCATGGGTAAGTTTAGCAGTTGTGGGTTGGTCGATTTATGTGCACTGTGCTAATCTCCCCTTACATGTATATACATGTATAAGTGTAAGTTTCCAGACTCATATGCACGTAGCAATTTCCAGATTCCTTTCTGGTATAACTTTTAAATCTTTATTATTATTTATTTTTTTCATTTCCTCTGAATCTATCTAAAGCAGGAAAAATTACCTTGAAGTTTCAAAAGTTATGTATGACTTGATACTACATGTAGGCGAACACTACATGTACATGTATTATAAATGATTATGAAATCTTCTACAAAACCGATTTCTCCCAAATCAGCCGCTTATGTTGCTTACTCTGAAAGAATAACAATTATTATGTATCAAACCAAGGGTGACTGGATTGTGGTGTTTCACATGTTGAATTCATTTATTCCAAAAAGTAACAACCAAAAATGTTTCTCATTTCATTCAAGGTATTCTTATTCTTCCAATTAATTTGTTGCATCTTGTATTTCATTTATCACTGTGTTGTACACCTGTTTATGTGTGTATCCGAAAGCTATTCGTTTTAAACAACTTCTTTTGTACGGAAGACAATTTACACTTTCTAATGTAGAGATTTTCAACCATTAAAAAACAACTTTGGATACCTGTACATGAGAATGTACATGTAGGACTACTTCTCTTAGATGTAGAATATGTACATTTTTATAGCTCATATTATATTTAGAATTAGAGATATATATTCAGAAAGTAAAACATTTCTGTTGATTGTCCTTCTGAATTTCTATGACAAAGATGCAAAATAGACATTGGTAAAATATATGCAGCAATTCCATCAAACAAATAGCCTTTTCATTGAACTTTTTGTTGGTTTTCTTAATAACAATCATTCTATAGAGTGTATGGTTCATTGATTTAAGAACACAGAAGTAGGGGTGTAGGAGTGACAATTATCCAAGCACTCCATAGTTAGCGATTTTGTTCCCTAAAATCACTGAATGGAATCAGTTTGGTCATTAATTCAAGGAAATATTATTTTGGGGTTTCGGTATTATGGTTGAAAGGAATTTATTAATTCACAGAAATTTTCACATTTTATTTATGAATTTTGTTCAAAATTTTGATCAAAATTATACTTGCAAATTAACGCAAAAGCTTTTTGTAAAGCTAGAGATTGTTAATTTTCAAAAATCAAAATTTGAACTCATTGTCAGATAAAATTAAAAGAGTGACATATGGTCAGGTGTTCAAAGGTCATTTATTACACATATTACAAAAATATTACACAATACAAAAAATGTGGTTAAGAAAAGACCCCACCCCTATTACAGTGTATCTCTAAACTTACAAATCTTATGTTTGTATTTCTTATATGCTTTTCACATTGCATTTCCTTAACCCCATACTATCCTTAACACCGGACTATCCTTAACCCCATACTATCTTTTTTTTAATTCATACTGTCTTTCTTAACCCCATACTATCTGCTTAGCCGGGGTTAACGCCTTAACCCCGGACTATCCCACAGCTCATGAATATTGATGATTTTACCATACAGAACGTGATTAACGTGCAATTTCGACTTCTGTGAATGGCTATTGCTTAGCCCCACTTTTCCTTAGCCCAGTTTCGTTTCACACTGCATCTCTTAGCACCGCAATTGTGGTGCTAGCACCACAATAAGCCGGCTAACCCTGCTTTTTTGCAGGGCCAGATAGTACCGTACTATTTACCGTGCTAGCCCACTTTGCTAAAACGTAGTGTGAAAACGAAGTGGGCTAAGCTTAACCCCGGGAAATTGGTGGGGCTAAGGCCCCCCCCCTTAGCCCCACCAATTTCCCGGGGTTAAGGAAAAAAAGTACAGTGTGTAAAGCATATTAGTGAAATACAGTGCATCCCACCTGAGAGTAAAATATCTCAATAATTTCATACGTTTCGATCATGAAATTAACATAGAGTAGAATCTCCTTTTTGATTCATGACCAAACACTCACTGTATTATTCACACATTGTAGAGTAAAAACAATAAATTCTGAGGCATACCTGGAACGATTTGCGCAGAAACTTACATGTTATGAATCTGCAATCTCGTATTAAAAGAGATTAGTGAAAGAAACAAAGAAAATGAAAGATATGCAAATGAGCCATCCCTTTCTAATGCAAGGTTCTCAGCATCTTGAACAAATCTCAACCCAGTTTTTTGGTTATACTTCGTAATTCCGAAGGTTCGTTATTCCGAAACACGTAAATTGCCTATACCTCGATGTTCGGTAATCCGAAAACGTAAAAGGGTTCGTTAATCCGAACATTTGTGGCGTTATTCTGAAGCTTGATAATCCGAAAACGAAATAAGGTTCGTTGTTCCGAAGGTTCGTTAAACCGAAAACAAAATAAGGTTTGTTGTTCCGAAGGTTCGTTAGTCCGAAACGAAATAAGGTTCGTTAATCATTTCGTTTTCGGACTAACGAACCTTCGGAATTTCGAACCTCATTTCGTTTTCGGATTAACGAACCTTCGGAATTTCAAACCTCATTTCGTTTTCGGACTAACGGACCTTCGGAATTACGAACCTTCGGAAATACGAACCTTCGGAATAACGAACCTTCGGAATATCCGAACCTTCGGAATAACGAAGCTTCAGAATTACGAATGTATGCGGTTTTTTCTGCACAGCTTGGTTTCAACATTAAATTTTCAAATTCTTCTTGCTCATTTATGCCCAAATTTGTCATATTCAATATCAACATGAAGATAAAAAGTTTAATGTTATGATGATGTATGAAAGACTGCATATATATGCTGTTTAGGTATGTTTAAATAGTAACTGGGAATCCTGGTTTCCTTTTTTTGCGGGAGGTTCTGTATAGTTTATTCCAGCCGTCTGAATCTACTGATCTTGCATGTGTATATCTCTTTATGGAATATAGTTAGTTCCATCCTTGTAGTCTAGAGAATGGTGGGAAATGTTGTTGAGTGGTGCTGTTAAAATGATTTGGATTGGGGTAGTTGCCCTGGTAAAGCATTCAGGAGGATACAGGGTGACCTGTGTCACTTAACTCCTGTTACAAACCGGTTGAGACATGGAGAACAGCCCCCCCCCAATAACACAAAGCTGAGACCTCATTCTCATCTACCTTCATATACTGGTTTCAATTAAACAAAAATAGGAGATCTCTTCTCTAGCGTTCGCATCACCATCTCCTGTAATGGTTTTCCAGAACCACTTCACATGAAGTAGTCTTGTTGCTAAGGGAATGTTTTCAGTTGAGTCACATGTTTCGCATGAAATTTGAAACCACAGCGTATGCAATCCACATACAGTTTGTACTTATAGTAGCAGGCCCAACATGCGCACACTCTCTTACTTCCTGCGTAGATCGCTTCCTGAAGAATGGTAGTGTCCTCACCTATGCTTAAACCAAATTATGAGGAAAAGAGGTCTTCAAATCCACATCGCGAGGTGGTTTTCCAAACTGGTGCGGAAGACCAATATTAGCAGACCGCTTTGAGCATCCCCACAACATGTTCAACTGATTCCCACTATAAAATAGGTTTCCACAATTAGTTAAAGGATGTAGATGACAACGGGGTCCTGGTTTCCACTGGAGCGGGCCCACAAGGTTGAGGGTTCACTAGGCTGAGGGTTCACGAGGCAGATTATTTCCCACAAGGCCGAGGGTCCGCGATTTGAAAAAAGCCAGCCTCCCGAACCCTCGGTCTTGTAGACCCTCGGCCTCGTGGACTTTCGTCCTCATGGACTCTCGTCCTGTCAACCCTCGGCCTCGTGGGAAGACCCCATTTCCACTGGTTTCGAATAAACTAGTTTAAGAAAGTAGATAAGAACAGGGTTACAGAGAACAGGCCTCCCTGGTAGCATGAAAGCTCAGCGATTGATTGCGGGGCTGAATTCTGCGATTAATTGCATTGATAATTGGGTGTGATCAGTATTAAAAATCAATGCTAAGATCAATCACAATGCTGTATGTAACAAGGCTCTGTTGTGATGAAGAGAACATGTGTGGCAAGTATATCATGGACCTACATGTAGTAGTAGGTCCATCCATGTGTATATAAAGCAAAGGGCATGAGGAGGGTAGAAATATTTTAAAGGGCTACATGTATATTATTTTTCAGCATCAATTGGTGCTTTTTATTGCACTAATTAGGTTATTTTATGCTCCCTTTCTTTTGTTTTATATTTTCTTTCTTGTCTTTTCTCCTTTCGTGGGGGGGGGGGGGATTACTTTTAAGCAGTAATCGTTCAATTATGTATTATACAGAGTTGATAGCGTTATAGCTGCATATTACTTTAGGCCTACTATATGTAAATTTAAATGAATTTTTTTTCATTTTGCACATAATAGGCCTACCAAATATTTCTACTCACAGGAATGGCACGCCCAACTTCAAACTAATATTTCAATACCCTGGGTTACTCTCTGCGTACACTGCGCAAAAATCATAAAGAGTAATGTTTTTATGATTTTTATCTGAATACTTCCTCTTTCCATTTCGGTTCTTCTTTAGGCACAACATATTATTATTAATAAAGATAAATAAAATTTAGCTTTGAACAAGAAAAACAAAATGGATGAAAATAGAGAAAAATATCTCCCTCGTTTTGAGCAAATTAGATTAACTGTGTAGGCCTATATGTACATGTACATAATACTCTCATGCTCATATCAAAGACAACCTGATTAAAAAAGAAAATAACTTACTTTGTGACATAGGAGCATGACACTCCCTCATCTATCCACAAATAAGGTATATCAACCCACTCGTCAAACAGCATTGATTTATTTTTTCCTTGGCCCAATATTGGATTTCATTTAATTTGCGATTGCACGCCTTAGCTTGGCCTGCTGCAAAAATACATGCCAGAATGCATCTAATATTTGCTCTATAATTATTTGTATAATAGTTTGTGTTCAGACAGGAAAGATTAACAGAAATTTATTTTACATAAGGTCCCTTCTTTCCAGCTTAATTCTTATTCATACTTCTTTTTAATTTTTTATTTCAATTTATTTATTTTGATACTTTTATTTAATAGTTTTCTGTACCATATTATTTGCTTATTCATTTTTTAATATTGAAAAACAAAATTGTTTAGATATTTTTTAAAGATATATTTCATATTTGAGAGGGGGGGGGGAAGATAAAAATATCTGCTAGAGATCGCAGTCATGAGTGTGAGCAAGGAGATATCTCCTTTGTCTGAGTATAAGAAGGCATGAAACGACCCAGGGACAGTATCAATTACAGTCTAAATGGTCATTTACCAGTATGAACACTGCTGGTTGAGATGGCTGGGATAGTGATTAAAATAAAAAAGGCAGATGAGACGGTGATGATGGGCTAAGACACATGTACAGTGTATGTATTATCATACTAGTCTTAGATTGCCTTCACCTCCATACCTACAGTGAGTACAACTTTAACATGAAGGCCTATCTGTACAAGTGTATTTACCATTATTAATCCTGGGCCCCAGTTTGTAAAGAATTGTTACATAAAAAAATGCTCAATTTCTATAACAAGTTTACTATCGGCCAATCAAATGGAATTATTTTATTAGATTAAAACTGTTTTTTTTCTTCCAAATTTGTTTATTATGTTACAACAAGTTTTATGAAACAGGCACCTAGTTTAGAAGTGCAGTTGAAGGAAAGTGTCTCCAGTTTTCCGCAATTTGGACAACACACAAAAAATCACAGAATTCAGGGAGAACACAGAAAATTGCAATCTTTCAGGTTACAAATTTGAATTCCAAAATATAAAGTGAAAATAATAAAAATCAAAGCAAAATCCAATTTTGAAAAAATTGTGTTGGGGAAATATTTTCCATCGAACCTTTCCACAACGTGTGTTTGCCAATGTTTATCTGAATTTATTATGGCCTTTGGTATGAATAATCTACATGCATAAACTTCATGCCGTTCTTTATTTTCTCCATCGAGAAAAAAGTGAAAGTTTTAATCTTAACTACGTCACACAATGCCTTTAGGTTATCAAATACCAATAGATATTGTTCATTGTTCATCTGTCCTTGCATGTTATTGTATATAAGATAACGAATACTATTATTTCACTGTGGTCAAATCATGTATTCATTTAAAAACTTCATACACCTTGAAATCTATACCTGACATTCTATACATCTATATCTCAACCAAAGTGATATGACAACCTTTTTTTTTAATTTCCATCTCAAGAAATGGATAAGGTGCAGTGGGGAGTGGAATATTTTTTACTATTGCCTGAGAATATCAGACTATCACATGTTGATATGGAGACCCGCATAGAGTTTGTTGATTGAAAGAAACTTAATATGAAGATAGCTTGCAGACACACAGCCAGGATGCGTTTTCTCAGCTTACTGAGAATCTCATTTCTTTCATATCGATGGGGACGATGTAGAGAGACGGAAGGAAAAAAAAATGGGAGTTAATATTGCTTGCTCCGGATGTCCTCAGGTGGAGGACGTTTTGGGCCCCAAGCAGGCGCAGATCCAGGGGGGGGGGCACATGGGGCACGTGCCCCCCTTTTGAGAAGCGAAATAAAAAAATTGTAATGTTAAAATGCCATTAAAACAGAGGTGTGCCCCCTCTTTAGAAATTGAAGACCCTTTTTTTGCTTGTTAAATTTTTCGGGTACGAAATACCCTTAATTTGTGCTTTTTTATCTTTTTTGCTTGTCAAATTTTTTCGGGTACGAAATATCCTTTATTTGTGGTTGAATACTTTTTTTTTTTGCTCAAAATTTTCCTCCGAAAAATTTGCCCCCCTTTTGGAAAATCCTGGATGGATGGGGGTTCCTATTCTGAAATTACTTTGGAAAATACAACTAAATACATCTATGTAGGCCCCCACTTGATGTTCTGATTTTGAGTGATTTGATCTGGAATTAAGAAAAATATTTATTCAACAAATGTCGAATTTGCTTTTAATACTTCTGTTGGTGAAGTATTATTCATTTTGCAATGGAGATCTGTATGTAAAGTATGTTAAGTACATTGGGCAACTTTGCTTTGTTTTGCACTACATGTATGAACATAGGTTAATTCATTTCATTATTTCCCTCATACTGTCTTTTGTGTCTTGTACAGTGCGTGATGGAGACACAATCAAACACTATCGCATCAGACAGCTTGATGAGGGAGGATATTTCATTGCAAGGAGATGTACGTTTGCAACCCTGGTTGAACTTGTCCAACATTATCAACGGGATGCCGATGGTCTGTGTGTAAACCTCAGGAGACCATGTGTTTTGGTAAGTTGTTCTAACTCTTCTCGTTTTCTCTGGGGTCAGATTCTTACAGGGGATGTTCACCCAATAGAATGTTGGGTTTAATAAAATGATGAAAAATTAATGTTAATTAAAATGCTGAAATTTTCATCAAAATCGGATATGAAATATTAAAGTTATGACATTTTAAAGGGAAAGAAATGATATTTCATCTTCCAAAATACAAAAAAAAATCATAAAGGGATGCTCCAGGCTGAAAATAAATAAGAGTAAAATTCACAGAGCAAAATGCTGAAAATTTGATCAAAATCGGATAACAAATAAAGTTATTGAATTTTAAAGATTTGCATTATTCTGGTGAAACAGTTCTAGTCATGTCTTCATGAATATTCATTAGACGTGCTGATGATGTCATATCCCCACTTGCTATTTTGTATTTTATTATATCAAATTACATTTATTCAAAAATCTTCTACCAAAACCTAAAACAATTGGATTGACAACTGATTAAGTGCATTTAATAGTCATTTTTTGCTGCAACTTATTTCACATCACACTTTTATGAAAAATGAAAAATATTATGATTTCATGTAATTAAATAAGAAATAGGAAAGTGGGGATGTGACATCATCAGCCCATCTAATGAATATTTATGATGCCTAGAACTGTTTCACCGAAATAATGTAAATCTTTAAATTTCAATAAATTGTTTAATATTTGATAACATTTTCAGCATTTTACTCTATTTATTTAGATGTAAATATCATCAGCCCGGCGCATCCCTTTAATGAGATGGTCTCCTCATTCACATGTGTGTAACAGATTATTTTGAAAAATTCCATATATTTCTTTTTTACTTCTGATGCTTGATGAATTTAAATGAACCCATTGTTTAGGTGGATTTGGCCTTCAAAAGATTATGGTAACTTTGCCAATGTGCATGTAATTAATGGTAGATAGCAAATAGAAAACTTAGCATTAAAATAGTCTGTATGAAATGGGCCCTTGATTTCATAGTGATTTAAATCTAAATGAAATATGTTTCATAAAGACTAATGAGGGATTGCAAGAAAAATTACTCTTGATTTCAAGTCTATTTTGGTCCCAAAATCAATTGAGCAGAAATCTACGTATATGTTTTTTTTAAGTACATGCAATTTCAAAATCTATCTGCTTCTTGTAACAAGAAGTATAGACTAATCTACCCAAGTATAATTTGATTATTCAATCGTTAAGTTGTAATAAAAATTCAGAGGCCATGGAATGTATAAAGGGAGGGTGGGCTGACCATTCAAAAAGGCGTAATCAGATGCATGGTTATTTTTTAGTTTTATCCCCCCCCCCCGACATCCCTGGTTTTGCAGCTCCTGAAATTTGTAATTGATTGCAAATACTTGCAACACCCCCTGGCTTTAGCCGTAAACGGGGCCCTGATTTATTATAATTTGTAGTAAAAGCTTGAACGTTGGACTAAAATTGGATCAACATTACCATACCTGGATCTGGACATTATGAATATGGACTCAAGAAATATTCATTACATCAGTAAATGACCAAAAATTTTGGTAATATTGATAGAAAAATGAAGGTATTAATATGTTAATTCAATATTTCCACCATGAAAAAATTCAGAAAAGTATGTGGCTCCATTACCATATCATATATTCAGGTATAGTGTACTTCTGGCTTTTTAGCAACTATGCAGAACACTTCAAACTTGTTAAGAATAATAATTTTATGATATTTCACAGAAATCTATATGTGTAGGGCAGAGGTACATCAATCATCGGCTACATACAGATTTCTTTCTAACACTTGCACTAAGTCTCTTAATATTGATAAATCACAGTATGGTAATTCTTGCTATCTCTTGATTCAATCATGTACTCTAGGATCCATGTCCCAGGCACAAGCCCTAAACATAAATCTGTATGACTATGCCTTTCACCACACAGGAACTTAATAAAAACCACAGCGTGTCATTCATTGTGTAATACTGTATATCGTTGCTATGGTGACAAGCCAAAAACAGTTGATCTTCAGGAGTGTTAAAAAAATGGCTTCCAACAAGTAATAAAGTAAAATAATCATGAATCGATCCTAAACTAGAGACCAGGAGGTTAAAAAAAAATTACAAATGTAAATCTACATTGTACTTTTGGGCAGGGGATTTTCTTGCAGACTATTGTAGCTGCAGTGTAGCAAAGTGCCACACCCAAACTGTCAAGTTGTTTACAAAATGGTGTCCTCAAAATTGTAAAAATAAAAGCAACTTCTCAACTTCTTCATACAATACCTAGCATACATGAGGTATGATGTACTGTAGTGTGCCTACAAAGGTGTTTGTTGTATGTTATACTTGCACATTATGCAGCCTTTTTGTGAGGCCCCATGTAAATTGAGATATAGTGTTACGTTGAAGTGATATTGAATCTGATGTGGTATTCATTCGGCTATGATGACAAAAGGAGAGAGTTTCTTATAAAAAAAATTGTAAGCGGGCTTTCTTTTATTTAATTTTGGAGGTAATTTTCTCCATTAGAGTATGTCAGGTAAAATCAGATATAAAGACACTAAGACAGGGGAAAATATGAACATACAATAAGGTCTTTATTAAATGAAGTGAATCATTGCTTGGATTTGAAATAGAGAGTGCCTCGTCAGAAACTTCAATTACAATAAAGCACAACAATCTCCAGCATGTAGAATAAATAGTTTATATGTGAGCATTGGAACTTAATGTAGACTGATGTAAAAATCATGGCCGTATGCAGTAGGGGGGCAGTTGTACCCCCCAGAAATTTTGAAATCCTACATTTTTTTACTGTAAACTTTCACAAAATTCACCAAAAAAGTGAAAAAAATCCTTCAATTTTATAAAAATGAGACAGTGCCACAATGAAAACCTCGGTCGCTTTGCTCCCTTGCTTTCAAGTTTCTTCTTTCTGCCCCCCCAACAAAAAATGTCTGCGTATTGGTCAAAGTCAGTTCCCTTTTGGTCATGTTTCTGTTTTAATGCAGATATCAAACTGGTCAGCGACCTATTGCAACAACGGTAGTTGGTGTATACATATAGGGAACTTTACTAGTCTCTGCAGTGTGTTATTAAAGGGGAAGATCATAGCAGAAAAATAAACAAAAATATTGAAGGTTTGAGGAAAATCCATCAATGATTAAAAAGATCAGTTGTCATGAACCATTAAAAAATGAAATTGATGCATTATATATTACATAACATATGGGGTAGCTGCTCGTATATGATGTTTACAAATAAAAACTTAAAAATACTAGTACATGTAACTTCCACCTTACACTTTGATTGATTTCCCCTCAAATCTTCGTTAATGTCTTTTATTATTTTTGGGGTATTTTTACAACTGACTTTTCGTCAGGTTGAACTTCCCCTTTGAATTTGTGTTAAACTCTCTTTGGTATTTGTTCAAACTCAGGTGTAATCTTAACGCCTTATGATCTGGTCCTCTTGGGATACCAGTTGGTGTCAGGAACACCTTAGTTTTTAACAGTGTGTTTTGATATAGATATATGCTGGATTTTTACATATCTGTGTGGATGTGCTCCCCGGTCTACTCTACATAACCTCACTTTGTTCTTGTGAAATTTTCAGGTTGAAAAGCCTCAGACACGAGGCCTTTCATACAACACTGTTGATCAGTGGGAGATTCCAAGGAGTTCCTTACAGCTGAAGAGTCTTCGAGGGACAGGACAGTTCGGTGAAGTCTGGGAAGGACTATGGAACAACACCACACCCGTTGCAATAAAGACGTTAAAGAATGGTAAGTGGTAACCGCATGCCATAATTGTAGTTCCACGTGTAGACTTTTATGTTGTTGACCAAATGTGTCATTGAATGAAAACTAACTATTAGAGTCAAGAAAGAAGGGAATGTTCTGGGATAGTTTCCAACTATATCAAAACAATGTCAATGAATTGTAGGAAATAGATGGGTTTTTCATTGATGTTACATGTAAGATGTGAATTTTGAAATTTCAGCAAATTTGGGGTATTTTTGTTTTTTTCAATAGCATTGAAACTTTTTTTTTCAATAGGTAATGGCCTATTCTTGAGGGTTGAACACCGAGAAGCAGTTAGGTACCTCAAGCACCAAAATTACATTTTTAATACCTAAAATTATTTGTAAATGCATGCATCTGCCACACATTTCACTACATAGATATGCTCATGGGCAACACAAGATCTGAAAAATCTTTGTTCAAATATCTACCAGGGGCCCGTTTCTCAACACCGTCATAAGTCTAACTTCTTGACTAAATCGAAGATAGTGAGCTACTTGTCCGCTTACCGTTTCACGAAGCCCTCTTTGCCAAGATCGGGGACAACAACCTGACCAAATATTTATGACACCTCCGAACCTGTCATAACTTCTTTCGTAATGACGTAGTGGCATCACGTGGGTAGACTATGACATGCAAAATTGCCTCAAAATTTGAAAATTGTAATCTTACGTAATCATTCATAGAAGTTGAAATTACATTGCAAAACAGGTGTGATATATCATTTAATAATAATTGTAATGCACAGAAACTATAAAAACTGTTGGTAAAACGCAACAAAACCACTCATTTTGAAATAGTAAAATAATTGAATCGATAAAGATTCTACCACGGCAGGTCATCCATAACTGGACTCGTATTCGTCGTTTTCAAACACTTATCAACATTTTTGATAAATTCTATCTCTAATTTATGCAAAGAATTTTTCAAAATCGTGTGTTTCGGTGTGTAAAAATTTAAACATTTATGTTAAACTATATTTTGATGATGTTTGGAACCATAAATAAACGTATAATTATCATTATTTTACAAAGAAAACAATTGTGGTTTACTTTCGTAAACTATCAAAATTTACTATCCCGGGGATACCCATCTCAATGTCCCCATGTGATTTTTTAGTCATGAAATGAATTATTCATAATTTGATTTTCTCAGCAATTGAATGCTCCAGTTTTCATGGTTTAAGTATGCATGGTTCATATTTTGCCTCTGCTATTATTTTTATTAGATGTATTTCCAAATTAATCACAATAGTTGCAGTTTTATCACATTTTTGCTCTTCAAAAATTATGCTATTTTGTGACTAAGGCTACGTCTCGTCTGCTCTTTCTACCGATAGTATCGATATCAAGGGATTCTAGTTAGGAAGCCCTCCGTGAAACGGGTTTAGTAAGATTGGAACTAACTCCGTGGTTGGTGGATAAAGATATGACTAACTTGTCCAGGTGTTGAGAAACGGGCCCCAGAGAGATAAAGGCATGAGATGAAAATACCTCAATCCAGTCGGCACTTACAGCTCATTCTTTTCACTCGCAGTCAAAGTTGACTATTTGTTGAAACATAAAAGGAAAACAAATCTTCACTCAAATTACATCAATTGTTCAACATTGTGTTGCTTTCAAACCAATGTAGCATTCGATATGGTTCTCAAAGTCAGAAGACTATAAAATCCACTGCCACTTGGCTACAACACTCTACTTTATTAGATAAAATGTTTAGATGTGGGCTAAAGACAAGGATTTCACAAGAAGATTTTGCAAGCTGAAATACCCCTTCAGAAAGTGGTATTATCAATATTCAAATCCTCCAGACTAATCCAAATACCAGTTGGCTATGATAAATGTAGAATTATGCAGTTACATCCACCTTTTTCATTCTTATACCCCTTTCATAAACCCAATAAAACCCAATTATGCGGCTAATAGCAGCATAATTTGGTCGTAAAATTAGAGGAGGACAAGAGTTATCCGCATTATTCTGATGCTGCTATTATCCGCATAATAGCGGCATCGGGACAAGATTTTGAGTTTATGAACGTATTTCCAAATAATGCGGATAATTGCCATGGTGCGGTCACAAGGTCACCCTTTTCCAACACAACCGCATCGGAGGGGGCATGTCCAGTTGTCATGACGATTATCTGCCTTTTTCAGGACGGGTGCTCGTAAAAATAATGCGGATAATTTTCGGAGTTTGTGAACGCAATTTTTATTGAATTATCCGCATTACTCTTATGATGGATTTTGTATACTGTTTTGTTGGAAATGAGAAAAAAAATAAACTGAACTCTTAGGCGGCTAATTGGAGGATAGGTTTTATTGGGTTTATGAAAGGGGTATTATTTGCGTTGATACATTGAATGAAATATTTCAGCCACACCCTATTTTGCTCAGCTTATTATGAAGGATTATTCCCTTTTTCTTACCCCGTCTCCAAGGCAAATTGTTGGTTATACCCAATTATTGGACATATATAGACAGAGCTTAAGATCCCTACATTCGTAAAGCAACTCATCCTTGTGATGAATCTCCTTTCATTTTATAGGTGAAGGATTGACACTCCAGAAATCTTATCTCTTCTATCTCCCTCGGGGAGGTAAAATGATAACTCTGTTTTCCATTCCTCCGGCCTTTTATCATTAAGGAATTATGGTTAGAATTCACAATACACTCTGTCCGTTTCTTGGCCAGATATCCTATCTGGATGTGTAATCTAGTATTTCCCACAAATTATGATTGTTCTGAGAGATTGAAATAGTGAGAAAGACATGACACATACATGCAGATGTGCTTGTCTAAGGCCAGGGCATATATTTGAATTGATATTTTGGCATATTTCTTGGACTTTAAGACTAGAAATTATTGTCGTGCAGCAATGCAGAAAATGGGAATTAATGATAATGATGAATATTGAATAATGAGATATTTGATGATGATAATGATAATGTTGCTGCTACTGCTGCTGATAATGATAATAATGATAATGATGATGATGGTGCTGATGGTGGTTATGATGATGATGATGATGATGATGGTGGTTATGATGATGATGGTGGTGGTGATGGTGATGATGGTGATGATGATGATGGTGATGATGATCATGATTATGATGGTGCTGATGATGATGATTATAATGATGATGGTGCTGATGATGGTGATGATAATGATGATGATGATGATTATCTGATGGTGCTGTGTGCTGACATAGATGATGATGATGATGATGATTATGATGATAATGATGATGATATGATGATGGTGATAAGATGATGATGGTGGTAATGATGATGATGGTGTTGTTGCTGCTGATCATGCTGCTGCTGCTGATGATGATAGTGATGATGGTGATAATGAGGATAATGGTAAACAATATATTAGAAATAAATTGTGAGGATGATGATGATGATCTTATGGTGCTGACAGAGATGATGAGGATAGAGGGGAAGTTTATTAGATCAGAATTGTATTAAGGAGGAGGAATAGCTACACCAAATGAGCTATTAGGGCAGGAAAAGTATCTCAAGTGAGGTTAAATCTTTTTTGTTTTTTAGGGGCTATTTTTTCCAGATTGGGGTGATTGCATTATTTTGGGGGCTGTTTCTTTCATTGTAAGATTACTCTTTATGGACAACAAGCAGTTATGCAGTAAAAGCAAATACATGTATTATCATTCTGCTGTAATTATTCTGCTTAATATTGATTTTCTGAATAATCTTTGTTTGTGACAGATTTTGGGGCTACTCTAGAAATGACGGTCGCCCCAAAGCATACATTTTTGGGAAATTTTAGGGCGATTTGGGTAGTGACAAGGGCGTAACTGCCTGTCTCCCTCATGTGTTTCTTATGCTGTATAATATTCATCTATGAAATTTGAAACTTATCTTAAAATCGCCTGAATCTATTCACGAAACATTATTTCACATACCACAACCAGGAAGTGTGTTTGAAATACAAATCATAAAATTCTTTTGACATTTCACATAAAAAGATGAATACCTTTTAGGGAATTAAACTTTGACCATATTTGGTAAAAAATGTAGCAACACTGTTTATAGGACAATGAAGACGATCAGAAGTCACACACTGAAACTCTGAAAGCCATAAAAGATATGGTTCCCGTTAGAAAAGCCATTTCTTTGTCTGACTTCTACTATTGAAGAAAAAAAATATTATTTTGGCAATTTTTTCTGTGAAGGTGTGCTGTATGTTCCGTGCTTCAACAAGAAGGAAATGTATAGATCTCCATTTTACTTTGATCAGCCAATACATGCAGGTTGATTAATTATTGTTGATTTTATTCTATAATCTGCAAAAAAAATGTTTCATTGGATAGTTTGAACTATCAGATTTTATGATTATTACCACATTTGGAAAGCCCATTCAGTTTATTTGCTACATTATCAATGTCCTGAACTTGAATATCAACAACAAATAATTTCAATTGAAATCACTCTTTAAAATGGTATGAATTTTGTTCTCTCTTTTTTGGGCCTGGTGTTAGAAAAGAATATTGTTATCTCTGTTTGTAGTCAATGATAATGAAGTATAGTTGTAGAGAGTGGTGCCACTGTGAAATGAAATATGATTGGGAGTAATAATAAGACATAAAGCTTGTCCCCAGATTGATGACTTGCTCACCCCTCCAGCAAAGATAGAATTTCTAGTCTAACCTTTCAGGAATAATGTCATCTCGCGGTATAGGTTCATTTCCGGACGAATATCCAGGCTATTGAATTTCTAGTTTTTGTTGTGCACATGGTTAGAAACACATGATCATGTGATACACATACAGGTGTTGCAGAAAATATCACCGATTGCAATTGATCGCAAAATTTTGATAAATCAGTCTTATAAATACATATTTGCGATTGATTAAGAAAACATGTATTTTCTTGAGTAGAAGAAATTAACCAGTTGTCTCACGATGTAGCAAACGTAGTGTGAAAGCGACGTTTCGTCTGCAAGCTGCAAGCTGCAAGCTGCTAGACTAGCAGCTTGCAGACGAAACGTCGCTTTCACACTACGTTTGCTACATCGTGAGACAACTGGTTAATTTCTTCTACTCAATCCTTCACCACGATGAACCTCTTCCACATCATGTATTTTCTTATTTCAATTGAAACATTGTAGTCAAAGTTTAATAATAAAATTATTTGATATGGTGTCATGTATGACAACATGATGACTAATTTTTCTTTATTCTGATCATGAAATTTATTTATGAAATATTTATCAATTCTTTCTCTCTCTCTGTCTTAGATTTTGATATATAAGTTTGTCAATATATTTATTTATTGTTTTATGTATTATTCATTGATTGAATCTACTTTATTTTTATACTCATTCATAATGATTTTTTTCATTCATTTGTATATATATATTTTTTTGGAGAGTTGTTTACAAAAACAAAAATGTACAATTCTATTACCCGTTATCATAGGCTTAGGCCTTTTGTGTCTGGACCATGAAACTAGGCATGATAAGATGATTAAATCTAGCACACAAAGCTGGCACCATATGATGTATGCCAACACAGGTCATAATATGAATCCATGGCTCCGGCCAGTTCATCAGTTCATGACACCAGACGTGTTTTATAGGCCGTATTCTGCAGTCAGGTTTAATAACATACACCATTAAACTCTGCTAAAATTATGGGGAGCCAAAAATTCGAAAATTATGTTTGCATTGTTTATTTCTTATGTTTACTATTTTGTTGAGTTTTGCTTTCATAATGAAGAAAAATACTTCAGTTATCATTCCCGACAATTACGAACAATTTGGGTGTCATATGAGTTAATAAATTGAATATGTTTTGTTTAGTGTTAGGGATTTGTGCCCCAATTGGCTCTCCATAGTCAAACCACTACTTTAAACAAGGGTCCAATTGGTCCAATAGCCATTTTGTCTTAATACGCAAATTGCGTTGCGTTATCCGAGCGGGGGCGGCGAATTGACGTCTTAATTATACCTTGAAATTATTGAAGATGAAATAAATGATAAAAAAAAATCATGATGATAATAAAGGCCTACTCTCAGGAATGGAATGATGCGGTACAGCGATGCAGGAATCCTCCCCATTTGATAGATTCATGATAATCTTTAGTACTACATGTATCTCTGAAAATTAATTGCACTGTAATGAACCATTTGATTCCATCCTGATAAAGCTGGACATGTCTAGCTGCAAATAAGTCTGACATTAAGATTGGCTTTAGAGAGAGAAAAAAATTACAATAATGTCTACAGTATGTGTAGGCCTATATTTTCTTTGATTTTTAATAACATTTAATGCCCTCTCATGTCATCATGTTGGTCAGATGAATGTTTTTATTATGTGGCATGCATAGTTTGACCAATCACACAATTTATGATCAAATTATGAAAATAGCCCTGGAAAATGAAAAAAAAGGAGCCCCCGGGGAAATACTCATTCATCAAGATTGTAAAGTTTATGATCCAATGCTTTAGATTTCTGGAGAGATTGTGAAAGTTACCCCCGTCCCCCCAAAAAAATTATAAACAGTAGTATGATTTTGAAGACTACCAGTTTGTATCTGGGCGGTACAGTTCTTGCAATGAATTGCGGCACCAGGGATATAGATGAACATCATTACCAAAATGAATGCATTATCCAAAATCCTTGCCGTATTAGTGTCTCCAGCTCACCCATAGGGTAGGGGGACTGGAGGAGAGAATATTAATGGATGCTCTCAGACCCATCAGATCATAGAAAACACTTTGTAAGGATCATGGATACGTGCATCATTTGCTTCAGTATATTTAATGCAAGCATCTTGGGAACTTTTTCTGGTGAGGTTGGGTGTGAATGTAATGCACAAGATAAATTGTTGTGTATTGTCCCGAGGCCTGAATACATCGTTCAGATCAGGGGGCTGTTTCACAAAGAGTTTGTGACTTAGAGTCACACATAATGTCCCAGTTGCGCGCGATATAAAAGGCATCCCCGCATTGGTCAAATCATGCGAAGATGACTTGCGCTACTGCTTATTAATCAATAAGATTGCGCGTTACATATCATGTGTGCGTCAGAATTTAAGCATGACTCTTAAATACTTAATTCTTTGTGAAACACATGGCTAGAATCCTACCTAGATCAGAAATACCAAGTATTATGTCAGTGAAAAGTAAAGTAGTGATAAACAGTCTATCTGCTCTGAAAGAAATGCCCTCAAGTTTGTTGCAGAATAACAGAAATCATTTGCGTTGATTCTACTTACTATGGTAAGGGGAAGGTTTTAGAATGTTTCCAATGTGATAATCTAGAACTATATGAGGCATGATGAAATGCACATCCTTTGCTAGACTGAATAGCCTATATGTAAGGTTCTTGTTGTAGGCTCTGAATATTAAAATGTACAGGTCAGGTTCAGACGGGTGCGAATGTACCGTATTAATAGTTGGGTTAACTGAACAATTTCTAGCAAAGGGACTTTCTGACTGGGCAGATGTGAAAACACTAATGACATTTGCTGAGAAAGAGATACATGAATAAAAAGGAAACATGAAATGCTTGTAGGAAGAATCCATCAATCCGTTTGTGTGCCCATGATATCTCATGCAGACAGTGTGAACTCATGCACTTGAATTTTCTATTTTAAATTATAACTTTCTCTTCTTTGATCCACTCCTGTGTACCCCATGCTATGTATACAGCACAATACTGATTTTGATCATGAATACAACAATGCATGTTGTTTCGAATGCTTCACAGAGCCCGAGCCCCTCCCCCACTGATAATTTAATTTTAAAAAGAGATAAGAGAGGGGGGGGGGAGGGTGTTAATACTTTCATTAGCCATAAAGAAGACAACACTGATAAATGGCTAGAATTATAGCGCTGTTTCCACAGGATGCAAAGCACATCTATTATTACCCAGGCCTGCTTTTATAACTCACACTGCAGCTTCATTAGCAACACTCGCTCTGGTACCCATTCATCTCAGATATTACAAGCATATGACTATGATAATGTGAAAAACTCTATACCCCCTCAAAAAAAAAATGGCAAGGGACAAGAAGATTTTATCTTTGCAATTATGTCTGTTTCAAAAGCTTCTCAGTCCTTCACAGAGTACATACCCCATCAGGGGGAAAAATTGCACTGGGGTTCGGGGCACTTTACACCCCAAAATAATGTACCCTAAAGACCCCTCGAAAATTAACAAAGAACCCATGAAAATTCCCATAGGGTCCAATGTAAACTTGAATACAGTGATTTTTAGTTCAGATTAAAGTTTTGTGTGTATTTCAATAAAGTAGAATGCTCTCTTTTCATTAAATCATACTGAAAACATAAATGAAGGAATATACCAAAATGATTAAGCAGTGAATAAAATGATTCAACTAGTCTGATTTAGGTCTAATAATATGGATACATGTATTTCACAAGAACAAATCTGGGTGCATGTACTTTTAATAGCGTGCCTACATTGCGCTATGATTCAATATCTAGGTGTCTTATTTTTTTGTGGTAAAATATCCGTATTGCTCTGAACTTGGTTAGGAAGGTCAAACTTCATGTGGTTTTCTTATATGGCTGCTTAATGAACTGATATGACTATGAATTTATGAACCAGTTTACTCTGGTTGAACATGTAGGGCCTACTCGTACAATACATCCATTACTGCATATGTCACGAATGTCATTAGCTGGTGAGGTTACCTACCTCAATTTGTACAACTGTAGTTCAAATGACCTGTAGGTGACATGCGCGTGTGCGGATGTTGGTTTCTAATACTTTGTTTGTGCTGGTTTACTCAGACGTCAGATTTCATGAAAATTGTTTGCAAAAAACACATGGATCTATGCAGACATGCAGTGTTCTATTGAATTCACCCATCACCTACATATCATGACATCACAATGACTTTGCAAAGTAGAACACAGGTATTGTTCATAATACTCTGAATAACATCTCAAGGTATTTCACAATATTTGCTCTTGGCAGACCTGCCAACCTCTGGGAATGAAAAACTGTATTCTGTGAAAAAAAAACCTGTATTTTTCCCCAAAAAAGTGTATTTCATAATAAAATGCTTGGCGCACTCGCTCATCGCGGCGCTCAAGCTGCATGCAAGCTAAAATGCGCACTGCACTTGCAGATGAAAAAAAAACATTAAAACATGTGTATATCTTCACCCTGGTTTGAACAAAATGATTGAAAAAAAAAAAAAGTTACCTGAAATTACATTGATCTAATAACCATATTTGTGCACGTTTTATGAAATAGAGACATATAGAGATTATTTTTCTCAATAAATTACGATTTAGTTATTAAAAAAAAAATATATATATATATTTTTTTAATTTTTATTTATTTTTTTACAAAAAACATATTTTTTAAAGAAAAAACGTACTGCCGTATTTTGGTTGCAAAAACGTACTAAATACGGCTAAAACGTACTGGTTGGCAGGTCTTTCTTGGTGTATGATCATGGCCTTGAGTGACAATGAGGTGAAATTGATTCCTTTTCCATCTCTAGTCTAATATATATAAATAGCTATTAAGCAATTTGAGACTAATTCCGTTTAAGTTTGATTTGAATTTGTTTCATCTCTGTATGAGGACCCCTGATATTTTGCCATACCTGAAACCCTGAATATATGTTTCCTTTTATTAAAGTTCCACACAATTATCTACTATGTGTATGGAAGATTGCAGAGTGTGTATGTGAGTACATCATGTGTTAACCAAACCAAAGTTATAATTAAAAAAAAAACTGGGACAACAAGAAATGATTGGATACCTTTAATATGAAAGGGGCACTTCATTATAGTTTTTTAAAGAAAAGTTTCTCATGAAGAAGATAGTGACAATGTTTCAAGATTCTTTTTTTTTTTAAATTATCTATTCTAGCTATTTTAGAGTAAGAAAGAGAGTTGAGTTGGCCCAGTGTCTGTGACTTTGTCCCATAGGAAACTCATTACATAGATGGGTTACCATATGACCATCTCACTTCACACATGAAGTGTAATTATCTGTAATGAAAAGGAAATATGTAATAAGGTAACACAAGATGAGGAAAACAGAGGGGGAAGGAGGTGGGGGGGGGGGGGTGTAGAAGAGAGATTGGTTTGAGGGTCTTGGTTTTTGCATAGATTCACTCTCGTCAATGCATCATTAAATGGTATCTACATGTAGTATAAAACGAGAGAAAGTTAAAGGACGAAAATTTACAGTGAAATAATGTGATTATTGTTAATCCACATTTCAGTTTTTTCCATGAAATTAAAATATACACAGATCAATAATACAGATTAAACTTAGTGGTGGACTAATTGAAAAACTCATCAGGCTTGTGTGGATGGCACTAATTGACATGATACATAATACATAATGAAGTATACATGCCACCATAAATATGATAATGCTTAAGACAGCAGGTGTGCTAGAACTTAGTCCATGTACAATTTAATAATAATTATAATAATAATAATAGCAAAATACCCAATATTTATAACACGCTTTTCCCAAATGGCTCAAAGCGCTCACAATTTCAATTTACCTGTTACATACATGTTACATGTACATGTACACCGTGACAAACATAATTGTACATTGTATTTAAATGAAGGCAGATGCCTAAAACAGAAATGTTTTTAGAAACCTCTTGAATTTATATAGATTCATTTCTAGTTCATGAAATTCACAAACTGATGCATAAAGAAGTTTTATGAAACCTTAGAAGCTAAAAATCAAAACCCACAAAAAATAAGACTCTCCCACCACAAATTTCTTAGTAATACCTAAATCCATTGTGAAAATGATCCATGTGGAAGTCCTCTTTTATAAAATCTGTTTGACATTTCAGTGTTTTTATTCTTGTTTATCCATGATTACATTGTTGTATAAAACAAGAAAAGTAGTTGGAACAGTGTGATTTTATTGTATTTTCTTGCATCAAGACGCATATTTCCTTGCTCTTTTGCATTGTTCAACCACCATTAAATTTGCTGTGGTTTCTGATGATGCAAATTCAGCGATAACAAAGTCATTCAGTTGAACAGTCCCTTTTCATTAGAATAATCTTCATTCACATTAACACCTCATTATGTAAATAGATTAAACCATAGTGAAGATCAGAGTTGAGAGAAAAATCTCTTCCAAGAAAATGATATATTCTTAATATTTCATAAAAAAGAATGAATGCATTGAGTATAACTTTGCGGGTGTTAATGGTGGGAATTTAAGTTGCTTGTATGATGTTCCTCTTTATTGACATTTAAGATGATAAAGATTTAGAATATTATTTTCACATGCAATTTACAAATCGCTTTCTGATATCCATATAAAGCAGTGAAAAATACACAGAAAAAAGGTGGTTTCAGACCGCCTCAAAGTTCGTCAGTTCCAGGTATTCTCTGATCGGGAAATTTACCCCGATCAGAAAATGCCAGGTATTTTGGTAATGTGAAAGCAAACTACGCATAATTTCCCCGAAAGAAAATACCCGCTAAATAGTAGGTACTTGGCGAAATTACGAGAACTTTCGCGGGGATTTTTCCAAGGTCGCAGGTATTTTGGCGATGTGAAAGCAAATTACGGGAACTTTTAGCCCAGCGTGTCGTTGGGTGCGGCGCCGTGGGTGGCTGCTGGGCTAGTAGTTTTGAATCTCGCGCCTTGCCTGCTTATTAGACCATACTGCGCATGCTCCTAACTTCAGGAATTTATCCCGAAGTGTATGTTTCGGGGCGGTCTGAATGCAGGAATAATTAATGGGTATTTTTTAGCCTAAAAATGTTCTCGTAATTTAACGGGGATTCTTGTGATCGAGGCGGTTTGAAACCACCTAGAAAGACAGAAGGTATCAAATAGACCTGTAACCCTGTATATCAAATTGCCAGTACCCTTGGGTTCTATACATAAGGAAAATTTAATTGAGCAGTAGGGAAAAAAGAACATGGTAATGAAATCCCCCCTGATGTTCATAACATTAGTTGAAACAATTAATTGGTTGAAGAGCAGTGGTATATGTATAGGGGTATAAACTATAACTCTATAAGCCAGTTCGTAGTTCCAGAAGATTCTGCGCATGATCAGAGAAAGGTCATTTGTACTAAAGTGGCATGGTGATTTAAAATTTAATGAGATAAGCACCAACTTTGGTTATATTATTCATATATTCTTTTCAATTGTGTTTTTCATTTGCATCCACAAAGAACAAAAATGCGTCCACGACTGGTATTTCACTGCAGTTTGCCAAGTACATTGTACAACATGCTATAATATGCATTCAAAGTAGAAATGCAACAAATACATGTACCTTCATGGAGTCTTCAATGGTGTGCTATTCTAGTCACCTGGTATAATTCAATTTCTTCATCCTGCTATGTAAGGCATACATATGTTATATCCTGCTTTGAAATATGCCTATCATAATGAATTAGATGAAAGGTCATTTGACCAAAATTGTCCCTGATGTAACTACGAACTGGTCTATTGACCCTTGCCTTGTAATCGGAGGGTTGTGTATTTGAATCCCGCAATGGCCTAGCATAATTCTTTATAGTGACATTTGACTGGTGATAATCAGCTGAAATTAAAATCAAATGTCCACCAGCGCTAGTAAATAATCAATTCACACTTGCATCTTTGTTGGTGTACTAGTTGTATCATAGAAATGTACAGCCTGGACCAGTATTCCTCTTGAACACAAAGCCACTCTTTGAAATCATTTGAGCCATTGTTGATGACCTGAGGTGACCTGTGTACATTACCTCACAGGGAAATCCCCTGTTTAGAATGGGCGTGGCACCTGATAACAGTGAGGCTTAGTGTGCCAGACATGAAGGCTTACAAGTTAATTGGTTTACTCTGTGTTGGTGTTGGAATGAAGGTGCTATTACCTATACCTACTGCATTTATACTGAGCTTCACCCTTTAATCAGCTAATGCACAATCATCTTGACTGTGAAGCGTACAATACAATAGTGTTCATTTTTATGTAATTCATTTGTGTAGGACTAGACAAGTAAACCCATTATGGAAAAAAAATGGAGTCAAATACAAAAATATAGTCCACAATCTTTTGCAACTGAATATCAAGTTGAGCTGTAATAATTACTTATCTTTTTTGTTTTTTGTTAATGAATTATTTTTATGATGAAAGTAAACATTGTTGTAACCTTTGTATATAATTCATATGATTAAAAATGATATTGATATTTTAATGATAATGATCTCTTTCAGTGACTGCAGTTATTTTGTTGTCTATACACTTCATCTTGACCTTGAAAATATACAGATACCATGATTTTATTGCTTTGATCATATTTTTAATAAAAAAAATCAAGCACCAGAATACTCTCCATGTATTTACTTGGTTTTTAAATTAGAATTGTTTTATTTTACAATTTAATTTTCCCTTTTTATTGATATTTTGCAGATACAATGAACACAGATGATTTCTTGAAAGAAGCCCAGATAATGAAGAAACTCAGACATCCTAAACTAATCCAGCTTTATGCAGTGTGTACGAGAGATCAACCTATCTATATCGTCACTGAACTCATGATCAACGGATCTCTCTTAGAGTACCTTCAGAGTCGTAAGTAGTATTTTAAGTGTATATAGAGTAAACCAAGGTATTTAGAATACCACAAGGTGTTTAGAATACCACCAAACAGTGTTCTCAGAGCACTAAACCATCAGGTGTTCAAAATACACCATGGAGTTTAATTAATCCCAAAGAAGGCATACGCTGTAAAAATTTGGTGTTAAGAACAACACCATTCAGTGTTCTGAGAGCACCACATCATCAGGTTTTAATAATACACTGGGAGTTTAATTCATTCCAAAGAAGGCATATGCTGTAAAACTTTGGTGTTAAGAACTACACAAGTCAGAGTCCTGAGAGCACCACATCAGGTGTTACAAATACACCATCGAGTTTGGTCATAAAGTCAGAGAGTGTTGAAATAACATGCTGAATGTGTTATAACACTGATCGTGTTACACCATGGATTTAACACTGGTGTAAAGTGCTTGGTGTGGTCCTCTGTTAACACTGGTTGTGTAGTTTAACACCTCTGTTTAAGCCATATGTAGTGCGTCATCATCAAGACTCTCTGGTCCGTGTTCTGAACTCTGGCTTGGTTTCAACTCTGGTTTTGTGGTTTAACTATGGATAGCCAATTGTGACAAAAAAATCCTTACTATAGAGGTTCAGTTTATTAGTGCCATCACAATTAGCGCTAAATTAATTCACAACTTTCTTGGAATTATAACTAAAATATATTAATTCACCACTAAAACATGGAGAACAGGGGTGTGAGAGTTCAGATTATTAGCTGATTTCAGATTTTTGTTTTGTTTTGATTTTCAGCTTAATTTAAGCTTATTTTTTGCTTTCCTCTGTGCAAAATGTATGGGACCTCTTTCTACTTCAGACTTTTTCAACACTCATCGGCTTGTTTCAGATCTTTTTATCTGTGTCCACTCACACCCCTGGGAGAAAGAACACAACAAGGAAGTGTACAATATATGTAAACAAAATTTTAACATTTTTGGCTTTTCATAATTTCAGCACAGAGTTTGACCATTATGGCCAAAGTTAACCTTGACTTCTGAATATGGGCCTCTGTCTATGGCTTCATGTCCCCCTCTCTGTTTATGGCTTCATGTCCCCCCTCTCTGTTTATATCCCACCCTCTCTCCGTCTCTCCTGTTCCTTGTCCCATCTCTTTCCCCATTCTCTCCATCTCTGATAATCAACCCCTGTCTCTTGGTAAATAATTTCTCCTTGCAGTGTTAGCAGTCATTTATCCCACAGGATGGTATGTAAGGACACGGCTAATGTATGCATACCATCTCTAGGTATTAACAACCAGCGCTTCATTCACACTTCAACTAAATGTCAGACCTGCCAACTGTCCAGATTTTATCTCGTTCCTCCAGATTTTCAACTTTTTAAACAATCTGGACGTCCAGATTTCTGAAACTTCATTTTAGAAAAAAAATATGAGAAAAAATTATATAAAGGTACAAGCCCACTTATATTGCATTACAGTATATTTCAAACTTCAATAGATTTATATTAAGTATGAAAATTGTGTTTCCATGGCGCTCTGAATATACTCTCCGATTGAAGAAGTGGTTACCTTGACAATGATCCACACTGGGTCCTTGCAGCACTCATAGAAGATAATGCAGACTATTTCTGAATTCATGAACATGAATTTTATTGCTAAGTTTACATTTTTCTGATCCTCATTCAATCCTGAAAATTGAGGGTGAATTCTACAATCATATAAGAATAGTAAATGCCCTTTTAAAATAATTCAATAGATGGATGTTTTTTAATTATTATTAAACAGGACATTATAACAAGCTGATGGGGGGGGGGGTGTGAAGGCATCCCAAGAGGGGTAGAGGGAAGGATAAATTGCCAATTCGTTGACTGCCAACTCATCCACATGGTCTACCCCCATTTAGCCGTCCAATATTTTGTCTAACAACCATTTGGTTCAATAATCATTTGGTCCAATCATCACTTTGTCTAATCACCAATTCGTCTATGACCATTTTGTCTCATAACCAGTTGGTCTAATGTCCATTATCTTTGCATTCATTTTGCCCAATGAACATTTAGTCCAATTAGACCAAATGGTATATGGACTAAATGGCTATTGGACCAACTGGTTATTAGACGTTATGGTGAGTGGACCCAATGGCAATTGGACCATGTGGATAATGGACGAACTGATGGTAGACCAATTGATAGTAGACGAGTTGGTAATTTGACAAATTGGGATTTGACCAACTGAAAATAAATCGAGGGAAGGAGGGAGATGAAAAGGAGTAGAATGAAATGATAAAATCCTCTTTGATTAGCAGGAGAAGATGAAGCCAAGACAAGGCATCAATGATTAATGAGATGGTCATCGGTATTGATCCGGGGAGGACTGGAGAGAGATGGAGAGAGGGGGAGAGATAGAGGAAGAAAGGGAGAGGGAAAAAATGACAAACCGACCAAAAGAGAGATTATACTACATACAGGGGAGAGAGAGAGAGGGGGGGGGGGGGAGGAAGGAGGAAAAGAGATGGGGATGAAGAGAGGAGAGAAAAAAAAATGAATGGAATGAGGGAGATGGATTAGGGGACGATCCAGTGATTTGACAATGGAAGAATGGTTGGAGATTATCATTTAAGATATCTACACTGTGTCTTAAAAAATGCTGATATAATTGAACATGTATGCATTCTTTTACTTATTTATTGTACATTTACGTCCCATTTTCAAATATTATTAAGCCTCAACAACAATAGAATGTATTAAAGCACAGACCACTTTGATCAGTTGATCAAATCTTGTTGTTCTGAGCTTATATTCTTGAGCGAATTGTGAACTAACACAGTTTATGGAAGTGATTATAAATTATAAAAGAATTTGTGTTTACTGGCACTGCTAGGATATGGTCACTAATGGATGCAAGAGAGAGTTGGGGAAGTACATGTATATAGATGTATACATATTTATACCTATTTATATTTTACATGCAAATGCAAAGACAGAGTGAAAAAGACTTTCTAACTTCATACAAGTGGAATGCCTCTGGCCGTCTCACCTGCATCACGCGATTCAATATAGCAGCAGTGCTGATTTTGAAAACTACTATAACTCGCACAAGATGTTCAGTGATACTTGGTTACTCTTATTTCCACGTTTTATGAACTAGACCCATACACTTATAGAGATATGATGGTAATTCAACAAATACCCCCAACGTGGCCAAAGTTCATTGACCTTACATGACCTTTGACCTTGATCATGTGACCTGAAACTCGCACAGGATGTTCAGTGATACTTGATTACTCTTATGTCCAAGTTTCAAGAGAAAGATCCATCAACTTTCCAAGTTATGATGGTAATTCAACAGATACCCCCATTATGGCCAAAGTTCATTGACCTTTGACCTTGGTCATGTGACCTAAAATGCGCAAAGGATGTTCAGTGATACTTCATTACTCTTATGTCCAAGTTTTATGAACTAGACCAACACACTTTCAAAGTTATGGCGGTAATTCAACAAATACCCCAATTTGACCAAAGTTCATTGACCCTAAATGACCTTTGACCTTGATCATGTGACCTGAAACTTGCACAGGATGTTCAGTAATACTTGATTACTATTATGTCCAAGTTTCATGAATCAGATCCATAAACTTTTAAAGTTATGATGGTAAATCTACAGATACCCCCAATTCGGCCAAAGTTCATTGACCCTAAATGACCATTGACCTTGGTCATGTGACGTGAAACTCATGCAGGATGTTCAGTGATACTTGATTAACCTTATGTATAAGTTTCATGAACTAGGTCCATATATTTTCTAAGTTATGATGACATTTCAAAAACTTAACCTTAGGTTAAGATTTTGATGTTGATTCCCCCAACATGGTCTAAGTTCATTGACCCTAAATGACCATTGACCATGGTCATGTGACATGAAACTCAGGCAGGATGTTCAGTAATACTTGATTAACCTTATGGCCAAGTTTCATGAACTAGGTCCATATACTTTCTAAGTTATGCTGTCATTTCAAAAACTTAACCTCAGGTTAAGATTTGGTGTTGACGCCGCCGCCGCCGCCGCCGTCGGAAAAGCGGCGCCTATAGTCTCACTCTGCTATGCAGGTGAGACAAAAAATAGAGGCGAAATTGAGTCACTGGCACTGCATAGAGTCTGTGTTAGAGAACTGACCAAAAGATGTTTGACTTTTAGTAAATCAGTGTACATGAGGGAGTTTATATTGAACAATGATTAATGATAAAAAGGAATAGTTATCTAGACTTACACTGGTGAAACCAATGAATTAGATGATGCATTGGCCAACCTAACATCTAACATGTATGAATAATGAGCTAGTCATCACAGAGATGTACATAATTCAATGAATCCTGAATTCCAAGGAAGGGGGGGGGGGGTGTTGGTGGGGTTGATACGTTGTAAGTGATTTAAGATTTAAATTAAAAATCATGGTAATCTTAATAATGATAATGATTGTAATGATGGCAGTATTGGTGATGATGATGATAGCAATATCTTATTGTGTTGCTGGTTACATGTATAGTGTTTATAATCAAAAGTTAGTATAAAATAAAGCTGATGTGAAAAGAAAGAAAAACAAGATGTTATTCTTATGACAATGGTATGTCTATTACTTGGAATTTATTACTTGGGTTCCTATAGATGTACATGTACAAAGTGACAGTCAACCTGAAGTCAAAGTCAATAGGAATTATTATTAAATTCTTGGAATTAGGAGCCTTATACAATCAATGAACAATATTCTTGGTAGCCAGACAGATGGAAATAAACCACAAGTGTCTTCCGTTAATCTCATAAATCTGGTGGATTCATTCAATTGGAAAGGGTATTAACATTGACATGCCATAAATTGGCTTTCATGATTCAAATAGATGGATAAATGCTTGTTGAAATCATTGCCTGTAAAATATCAGTTTTCATGTAGGCTTTTATTTTCATATTTTCTTTACTATTGAATGATTATGCCTATATATTTTTATGACAGATTTTACACTCCTAGTTTATATTACTAATTATAGGCCTAACTTCAATTAGGTTTGCAGCCCATGTTCTATGAATATGCAGTAACCAAAATACCTTTATTTTGCCAGCCACTCCCCTATTCACATCAATGTATCTACATATCTATGGGAACATTTTCCTTTCTTGGTATTGGCCTATAAAGTATGGATGGCTGGCCCAATTCTATTCTGTAGCAGTGGGAATGGACCCCTTCTTTTCACTTACAATAAGGCTGTATGAATTATCAATATCCTGTCTGAGGTTCAAGTGCAGTGTTGACATATCCAGTATGGGGTTATCCTGTAGCAAGAAACAAGTCAAAGGAAACAATTCACCAAGTAGATCTAAGCCAGTGATTCGTAAAGTAGATTTAAGGCATTGATAAAAACTCAAAGAGATTTGGGACCTTAAAGACAGTCCTTGTTTCATCATATCAGCGGTATTGATGGTTGAAATAAACAGGTTTCAGAATAATCAGGACCATCAAAATGATTTTTTTTAATGATTCCCTCTGCTCTCAGTGGAATCGCAAAAATCCATTTAATTAGCCTTTATTTTGATGAACTATGATAAGATGTAACATTTGACACTCATCAGGAAAGATCTCAAGTTGTCAAGAAAAGCATTGGTTATATAAAGTAAACATATTTGAATATATTTTAAATGGCATACATGTAGTTGTTGCTTTGTCAGGCAATCTTCAAACAAGTTCCATGGTAAACATCCTCTGTACTAAAAATTCATATAACATATTAATATGCTTTAATATGAATTTGTTCTTTCTGAAATATGTGCTTTCTTGGTTCATGCAATAGATCTTCACTTCATTATCATGTCGTGTTCATCTGATAATTTAGAACCCTTTCCTGAGTTTCCTCTCACTCTTTCAAATCAGCTTGAACCCATGCAACCAATTCTTGAAGGTGCAGTGGAATTAACTTACAAGAATTTTTTGTGACACATTTTTTCTTCCCCTACAGCCAAAGGCCACTCTCTTCAGCTGAGGATATTGATTGATATGGCAGCCCAGGTAGCCGCTGGTATGGCTTATCTAGAGTCACAGAACTACATCCACAGAGACTTGGCAGCCAGGAATGTCCTGGTGGGAGAGAACAACATCTGCAAGGTGGCTGACTTTGGCTTAGCCAGGGTGATCAAGGTGAGTACTGTCCAGCGAAGACACTGAGATTTACCTAGTAAACCTTTGATAACTAATGCAGTATGATGGAACCTGCAGGAGGAGGTAACTTCAAGAAATGGCAGACTTTGGCTTAGCCAGGATGTAGGTAAGTACTGTCCAGTGGAGACATTAAAGATGCAAGCAGACTATCAGAACAAATTGTTTACTAATACTCTTTGATAACTCATATATATTAAAGAAGCTTTTCATGGTGGCAAAGTGCTGGGAAAAGTGGGAATGCGCTCGTTGAAGAGAAGAATGTCCAAAACGTAACTGACTTTGACTTGAGAGGACCAACCAAGATTGTACTATCCATTTAGGATTCCAGTGATGTATGAGTATGTCTGAGGGATACACATAACTTGTTGCAGCAAAGAAAAAAAAACTATTGTTAGTTATGGTTATGGTAAGAGATAATGGCTGGGGGTAAAGTAGCGGTTTATTAGAAATTGGTTAATATTGTTTTTAATTTAGTTGAAATCAACTAAATGCATGGTTTGTAATGAAGGTGCTGTAAGAGAAGTCTGTGAGACATCCCACTCAGCATATTTCACAGCAGCCTTTTTGAATTCCCCATCGGTGTAGTCTATATACTGAAATGGAAGGATTAGCCAGGAATGAAAGCAGAGCAGGGCCCTGTCGTACAAAGAGTCACGATTGATCCGATCAATCACAACCATGGAAAGCCAGCAAATTCAACATATGAAAAGCATGTTTGTTAAAAAAAAATTCTAGATATGAACGTATATCTATAAAGTCATTGATTTCTTGACAATTTGGTGTGTTTTCCTTTGCTTACAAAGGGAATTTTGTGAATTTCCTGTAGAAAAATTAATGACACTGATGGATTTCCACAGAGTTACGATTGATTGGATCTTTGTAAGACAGGCCCAGGATTCCTGCAGGAAAATGGCTCAGACCTTGGATAAGGCATCTCAGTGACTTTTACTTTATCATCAGAAGAAAATAAAGACATTGACATACTATATAATGAGAAACTGAAGCCAGAATGTCCAACTGTGCTCTTACTCCGTACTTTTATTAAGGCAAATATACACAAGACTTTCAGGAATTCTGCTAAAGCATTTTTTTATTACTCTCAAGATCACAGAATCACAATATACATCAATCAAGCTCCCCCATTAACCAAAACTATACTAAAAATATCATTGAACAACAGTTCCTGTTTAATCCTTCAAACCAATGATATCTTGCCCTCTAATTGGTCCTTATACAATATCTGATAAATGTTAGGCATGTTCGATTGACATTATTTCATTGTTCAAATGGTTGGGGGGAATGATGCATCAAGTATTTGTGTGCCTCTTGACTTGGCTGACCTAATTTTCTCTCTAACCTCTAATAGTCATTTTGAACATGTGTTGGTGAACTGAACTGAAATGTATTCCTAAACTTGGAAATGGACTACTTTGTACAAGAGTGTTACAGATGAGGGCATTCTTGGCATTTGTATTATGACTAGCAACAGGCCAAAAAAGAAAATAATTCTTTTTTTTTTTTTTTTTTTTTGGGGGGGGCTACTTCTCTCAACTGACAGCCTAAATCGGATGCAGTGAATGAGGATTTTCTGCGACTTTTTTAATTTCTAGGGTTCTTTTGAACATTTAGGGGGCAAAATTACCCCAATCCCCCGTGCATTTTTTCCCCTCTCAGACTATCACTTTTTACAATTTATCTCACTTTGTGGTGAACATGTGCTTAAGGCTCAAAGAAATCAGTTGTCTTTGTCTCTTCAGCATGTAACAATTCATGTACAAGGTCTTCTTTAGGGAACATTTCTTGTAGTTTATCTTTATTCTGACTAGTAGCAATTTCACATGAAAAATGTTTAGAAAGAGAAAAATAAACCTGAAAGTTTGATATAATTTTCATGCTAATGTAGTATGTGGTGCTTTTCCTTGATGAACTTTAAAATGTCAGCCATTACACACTCTAAATAATTAACTGACAACATGGTGATAAGAACACAATCACTGCTTAAAAATTGCAACTTGGCAAATTTCGTGGAAATGTTGCTTTTATCATACATTTTTGAAGTACCCATTTAATTGTTCAATGTATGAAAATGAATATGAAACACAGTTGTTGCTATTTTGAGGATAAAAACAGATCTTTGCATATGGGTTAAGAATGTACAAGAGTTCTACAATTAGATAATACTGTAGTATATTCTTGGCATTGTGATAAATGAATAATGTTGTACTCAAAATTTCATACCATACATGTTCATGTACACACAGTTACTTATGAATACATGCAATTTTTAAGTCTTTGCTGACTAATTGTGTCGGATGGGTTATAAAAAAAGTGATTGTTATCCAAGTTTGAGGAGATTTGGGTGAGCTAACAGGAAATGAAAATGAGAAGTGTCCTTTTCTATTAGAGTATTTCAAGTAATCAGAAATCAGGATTAAGTTATTTATGATGATATTATAATCATTTTTCAAGATAACATTGCAATAAAGCCTACTTTTTCTCAATATTTTTCTTCATTTTGCACATGCACATCATGTGCAGCACATGTAGTTGAATGCTATTTGTATCTCTCTGCCTTATCTTTTTTTTGTGCAATAATAATCTGGAAAAGATTTTATATGTCATCAAAAATAATCACAAAGTAAATCCATATTAATACTGAGGAGGAGGAGTAGTAGTAGTAGTAGTAGGAGTACATACATGTAGTACACCGCGCAATACGTTTGAGGGATCTTCCTCAAGATATTGATTTACTATGCGACTATGAATCAAAGCTGATAATAGAGACCCATAAAACATGAAAGCAATAATTCATGACTTATCTTGTAACATCATACAGTAAAACAAGAGCATGAGGAATATGACATTCAAGATCTAAAGAGATTTCATAGCTCTATGTAAAGATTTCTCTTTGTCTATTTCACACATGCCAAGCAAAAAACTATTGATAGGCATCAGAGAAAAAGTGCACAAACTCCCTGGCCTGCTTCCAAGCGCATCAGGAACTAAACTTGGGAAGATGAGGGACGGAAATAGAAGATATGATAATTCATTGTGACGTTCGAACAAAGGCGTTCAAGTGACGGGATAGGAAGAATAATTTGGGCTTAGAAAGAGGAAGAATAAAAGCATTATGTTAGGGTTTGTCATTGGTTACATCACATTATTGATATCGATGAGGGTGGTGTATTAATAGATGACAGAACAGCCACATGGTCGGGGCAACGATCATGTGATAGTCACTGCTACCCTAGCTTCCAGGTGAAAGTTCAACTTCTTGCATGGATGTATAAGAAAATTATTTTGCTTGGATCCACTTTAGGAAAGTTGGAGGGATGAGGTTGAAATTATCATCATACAATTGTGCCATTTTGAAAAGTATGAATTCATACATCCCTCAGAGAGGATGTAAACTGCAAATAGATGTCAGGTCCTCTGGTTGCCATCTTGAAGCCTATTGTACACAACTAGTCTGCATGCTAAGACCCTGATTGATACTTTGATCAATAATTGGGTCTTCACACGAGACTAGTACCTATGAAACTTGCTGTTTCAATTTTCTGAGCAAGAGGGACCTTCTGTAAAGAAGTAATAAGTAGTCTGTGCATTCAGACATTTTCAGTGAAGTGCAGACTATTACACATGAGTCAAACATACATGTACAACTAAATTATTATCTCCTAAAGTGTATTTATGATTTGTGCTGCATATTTGATCATCTTTATGTGTCTAACAATCAATTTGAACCAGTGTACTCTAACAACATGTTGTCTTGTTGCTCATGTAGTGTTTTGTACTTTTCTATTGAGGTATATATGTTTGCTAACAAACTTTTTTTTTCAAAATGTATTGTTACATGTATTTTCATATTTGGTGTATTAATATCATTTTGCCTGCCTTTGCAAAGATAAATTGGCTCAAAGATTAAATGTACAGTATGTACGGTACAAGACTGGGCTGTGGAACCTATCGGGAGCTGGAGGGGGCAGTTTTCCTACTAATCCCCATGCATACACACATACATTCTGCTTGGTTAAAATTGAAAGAATTGAAGATTTTAACACACACAAATGCGGAAAAAAGAAAACTCATTATTTAAGTACATGTAAGTAGAACTTTAAAAGGAAAAAGATAAAAACTGTCAGAAGACTGCCATAAATTTGTCCCCTTTCATGTGAAAAAACATCACAAAGTTCTGTAGTTCAACTTTCTCCTAAAAACCAGCTTTATTTTGGGAGGAGGGCCCCGCGATAACCCTATAAAAATAAAGAAGAATAATTTCTACTTCTTTACACACATTTCATGAGCCCTACCTTTCTTCCTCTTTTGTTTTTCTTTTTCAGAATCAGGTAGGTTTTTAATAGTTGCACATCATTGGAATATTCCTTGTGTGGTCAAATAAAACCATGTCATGTGACTCTAATTGTCAACCTGCATTGGTTGGGGGTAATGTATTGATTTGGTAGGTCCCACTTCAGTCTAGATTATGTAGAGGATCAAGCAGCTATTGCATGTTCGTGCATTTTGCCTTTATAATTTCTAACAAATAACTTCCTTCAAGTAATTCACTTTCTAAAACTAATTGGGAATTGTCTTGATGGGATGCTTATAGAGATTGTGCAGTGATTGTAGGTGGTTCAAGTTGGCCGAATATGCGAATTGATATTGGTAATGATTGTCGCATGATGATAATGATGGTTATTTGAGTAGTGGTGATAATGAGGAGGAGGAGGAGAATGACATGATGATGATGATGACTGATGACACGATGATGGTGATGATGATTGGATGATGATGATGATGGGATGATGATGATGGTGATGGTGATGACACGATTATGGTGATGATGATTGATTGATTGATTGATTGATTGATGATGATGATGATGATGACACGATGATGGTGGTGATGGTGATGATGATGGGATGATCATGGTGATGATGATGATGATGAAATGATGGTGATGATGATGGGATGATGATAATGAGGATGATGATGATGATGGTGATGATGATGGTGATGATGATGATGATGATGATGATGGTGATGATGATGACTGATGACACGATGATGGTGATGATGATGGGATGATGATGATGATGATGATGGTGATGATGATGACTGATGACACGATGATGGTGATGATGATGATGATGATGGTGATGATGATGACTGATGACACGACGATGGTGATGATGATGGGATGATCATGGTGATGATGATACGATGATGGTGATGATGATGGGATGATGATGGGGATGAGGATGATGATGACTGATGACACAATGATGATTATGATGATGATGATGGTGATGATGATGGGATGATGATGATGGTGATGATGATGGGATAATGATGATGATGGTGATGACGGTAATGATGATGATGTTGATGATAATGATGGTATGATAATGAGGGTGATTATGATGATGATGATTATGATGATGATCATGATGGTGAAAGTGATGAGGATGATAATTGTGGTGTTAGTGTGGTGATGACAATAGTGATGGTGATTCCGTTGATCATGACATTAATGATGAGTATAGCATTATAAATTGAGCTTATCTAGGCCCTCTTATGATCACATGGAGATGATGAAAGGGGAAAGAGGGATAGGGAGGAGATTTCCTATTTTTCTATTGGTCTCTGAATGTGATCGTGTACATTCTGCAAGAGTGACGCTTTGTATGACGCATATCTCGTTGGAGGAAACCAATCAATCGATCAAGAGGGAGAGAAAGGGGGAGTCTGAGTGTGGGGAGACAAGGGGTAAGGATGTGGGTTTGGAAGTTGTAAAAGTTTTGTGCATCTGTTACTATAAGAATGCTTATTAAAATTTTAAACAATGCTGTTAAGAGCCTGGGTTACACCAAGACCGAATCAGCTACGAATCCATCCAAATACACGTATTCGGGAGTATTCTGTTCTTACCCCCCGAATGCGAGAAAATTCAGGAGGGATTTGGAAAATTTGTGGAGGGATTCAGCTCGTTTGAAATGTTCAAAACCAGCCGAACACCCTCCAAAATACTCCCGAATGTGGCCACGACAAATTTCATTCGGGATGTATTTGGATGGAATTGGGTTTGATTCTGGGAGGCATTCAGGGTATTCTGGGCAGTCCATTCTTGTTGATTCTGCTCTGATTCGGGACCTATTCCGGACCTATTCGTTTCTGATTCAGGAGTTCCCCAAATCAGAGACGAATAGGTTCGGAATCCACCGAATCTATCCAAATCAGGCCATATTCAGGCAGAATCTGTCTGAATTAATTCAGGAGAAATCAGTTTTGGTGTAACCCTGGTTTGAGCAGTCTAACAAAATTGTTTAATCTACGTTAGTCAATGTTTGTTTAAACAATATTTGTTAGAGTGATGGGCTTAAGCAGCGTTGCTTACAATTTTTGACAGCGTTTTATACAGTGTCCAGATGATATCTTTTATTTATGCTTAAAAGGAGAAACATATATTTTTTGGATTAATTTTCATTTATTTCCTTCTTTTTCTATGTGCCTTGAATTTAATAAGCATGTTTTGGAAACTTATCACATTTAGACTTTATAAAGTAAACCTACTTCCTTAATGGAACATATGCATGCTAGCCTGCAGTATATCATTCACTGCATATTATTAACATATTACTAATAATGTATTCTTATAAAAATTATGACTCCGAATTCATATTGTCAGCGTCCATGGCTCAAAACCTCAGGGCTTTTTAATTGATTGCCATCAGGCAGGCAATATCAGAACGTTGCCTAGATTATCCATTTTGATAGCAATTTTAGATATTTCTCGCAGCCAAGGTGAAATATAATTGGTATGACCATGATAAGTTATCAGTGATTAATAACTATCATTTACTTGGTACATATGTAATATGCAATTACCCCCATCTAGAGCGTGAATTTAATTGAAAAGTGTTTTAGAAAACATGGCAATTTTATACAATTCACAAGCAAAATGTAACTTGATTTTTAACTAATTGAAACATGTCTTAACAATATTTTGCATTCAACTTCAAATTTAGACATTAAAAGTCTGCATGGTTGACACATTTATGAAGTGGCCAGTGTCTGTAGTTTTATTTTCAAACATTATAAATTCACTGCAAATTTATATAAATTCAGTTTAATTTGCTGGAAAAAGGTTTATTAGGCGCATAAAGGTTAAAGCTAAAATATAACTCAAATATTACCAATATTTGTGGTAATTATGCTGCATGTTGCCTTGTAGAGTGCTTTAATACTTCTGATAACATAAGTGATAAGTAAAGCTAATATGCTTTATATTATAACTATGATTGTGATTAAGCATACAATCTACTACTGTATCCATGGAAACGGCCAATAGCCAAACGACCTTGATCAATCAGATAATAGTTTCTCATATGTAGTTTTGTCTATTAATCTCTAACCTTGGTACAACCTAGAAAGCCTAAAGATATCAGCGTAATGGCACCTGTTATTAAAATATTTCCATTGTGAAATTGTTGTCTGACCTCATATTCGAACAGAATCCTGCATTCTATTCAGATCATTTTTTGGCCCAAAAAGGGGATTTTCCTTTTCTGGAGCAAGTTGTGCAAGGCCTACATTCCACATATTTGTAGTTTATATGAATGAATGTACAGTGTCTATTAGAGCAACTGCAGTATTTACTTTTTGTTCTATGTTTGCTTACAAAGATGGTTTAAAGTTGGAGCCTTTTGAAAATGTAGTGATTACATGTAGATCCTTTGGGATAAAGTTCACAGTAGATTATACCTTGTGTTTATTTTCAAATTTCAAGGCTAATTTTTTGGTTTTGTGGAAGTGAGGGCAACAAAATATTTCAATGCATTTGCATTTTACCATAAAAACTGCAACTTGGTTCTACTTCTATTTCTATTCTATTGAAATGTAAACTTTCGCAATTCGGCTTTTGCCGCAAAAGAAAGGATTTTTAATGAACCATTTTGAATTGAATTGAATTGAATTAATTAAAAAAGCTGAATGCATTAGGCCAGTCTGCTCTTCTTAAAAAAAAAAACTTTTATCAGAAAAAAACATTGCTCTATTTTTTAAATGTCTCTCATGGCCAGAAGATACTGAATATAAATGTCAAGATGAAATGGGTTTCTATTATTACATAATGAAAAGAATTAATCTTTATCAAAGCATCTGATGACAATAGAGAGGATCGTGGAAAGGGGGATATGACACGTTTACCTTTGTTCTAGAAGTCATTTGTGGAGGAAACTTTTTTTTTTTTTTTTTTTGGGGGGGGGGTAATGTTAGGTTTATAGAGCTGTCTTTTATAGATGAAGTTATACCTATCGAGGTCATCTCTATAATTCCCATATAATTCCCATATAAACTCTAAACTAGAAGGATACAAGTTATTAATTGACCTCCATTTATCCAGACACTTTTGGATGGATTTAACAAAAGTGGAAGCATTCTTTTAATTATAAAAATGACCCACTTCTCTCATATTTCATTACAAATAATCTTGATTTTTCTGGAGAGTTTTGGGAATCAGAAATGTAGGGATAATTAAAATAACAAAAACACTCTGCCTTATGGTGACTTGAGGACATGCTTGATAGAACAAATAGTTAACCCATCATTTGCCACATAAAGATTTATTAGGTTGTCATCTACATTCAAATGTTAAAGTGATGCATTTGTATTTGATTTACCCAAATTTACATTATTTGACATTGTACTAAAGTTGTGTTTTATATGTTCGTAATTACATCACTCATTTTTATCACGATTCCACTTGGAATTCTTCATTTTGTACATTGTTTGATAAGGTTTAGATGTACACCGGTGTAGGCTCAGTTGGTAGAGCATCCGTCTCACAACCGTGAGGTCGGGGGTTCAAACCCCGGCCACGTCAGACCAAAAGACGTTAAAAGATGGGAGTTGCTGCTACCCTGTTTGGCGTTCAACGATTAAAGGGATAGAGCCTCGAACGATCTGGCGCTGCACATCGGCTGCCAGGCCGGGCCAATGATCAATTGGGCAAAGCAAATTTTCAGATTATTTCATTTCATGTCTATTTTGAACAATAAAATATGGATTTTCATTTTCTTTTTCATTTTCACATATAATCTTTGATGTATATTATGAATACATGGTCTTATTTTAAGTTCAATGCATTTTGTTCATGAATACCGAATTGAGAGCATATATCACAATCCACATCCATACATGAACCTTGTTGCATTTTGTTGAGTATTATAGTATTTCACATTCTAGGATTTATAGTTGAGTCACTATTTTACATTATATTCCTTATAAGCTGAATGTTTCATGGTGTTTTTCACAATTTAGGGGCTATTAAACAACCTTGCAGATTTTTTTTCAATGAACTAAGAAGCAATGAGATCATGAAAATATGCTGATATTAAAATTCTTGTCTTAAAGATGACTCATGTAACATATTCATGAAATATATTGCATTCTGCTTACGTTTTTTCATTATTTCATATTGATTGATTAAACAATAGCTCAAAGTGTTGATATTTTGAATACCATTATTTGTTATGAAGTCCACTATTCATTATATCGTTAATTTGATTTTTTTTTGTCTCAGGATGAGATCTACGAGTCTCATGTCGGTGCCAAGTTCCCCATCAAATGGACGGCTCCGGAGGCTGCTAACTATCATAGTTTCACCATCAAATCAGATGTCTGGTCGTTTGGTATCTTACTCACTGAGATCATCACTTATGGAAGGATACCATATCCTGGTAAGGCCAAATAAGAATATACAATGTAAAGGCAATACATTACAATTTGTACATTTTTAGAGGACTATCTCTTACAATGAGTAAACATGTATCACAACTCCAGAGATTTAAAGTGTGGGTATTCTGTAATAAGAAGTTAGCACCAGAATATGTTCACTGCACCCTCAAATAATATTTAGTATCTCGAAATCTTTGGTTGATGTCAGACACATTTATCATGCCTAGAAAAAGTAAAAATCTGCTTTCACCGACTGAAAACAGATAATGGTGGCCACATCAAAGGCTCGGAACTGCATCTATTTGTACTATTGCTTCATACATTATAATTTGTGCTGTTATGCTTGTCTTTTGCTATGGATTGATGGTATGATTAGTATTGTAAAATGGGAGGAGCAATGCAATGAAGGTGTAAACAAAATTTGTTTTAAAGTTATAGAAAGTTTTTACTCCCTAGTGTGTTTTCTTCAGTTACATATGTATGTAATCAAAAAGGTTTCCTGTTCGAATACTCTTTTCTCCTGAACATGTTTTTTTTATGGATGCCAAATTGACGAACCACCTCATCTTTTTTCTATCCAGGAATGACGAACAAGGAGGTCCTAGACTGTGTGGACAGGGGATACCGGATGCCCAACCCTCCCGGGTGTCCTCCAGACCTGTATGAGATCATGCTAGAATGCTGGAAGTCTAAGGCCATGGAGAGACCGACCTTTGAGACGCTGCAATGGAAGCTAGAGGAGTTCTTCGTCATGGAAGGAGAGCAGTATCGGGAGGCTTCGTCCATCCGTTGAAAGCCGTTGCTTCTAGGGGCGCAACGCAAAAGATGGCTAAGGCCACACTGCCCAATGACCTAGTAGCTCTTATATAGCCCCTTGATCCTTCTCATTGGTGAATGGTTTATTGAAGCACAGCAGCCCAGAGGGAAGGAAAAGGAATGTTTTCATTCATAGGGGTGGTTGTAAAGCTTAGCAATTGTGATATCCTTAAAAGAATTAATATTTATATGGCTGTCACAAGATTCCAAGAATTTTAATCAAATTTCTGCTCTCTCAACTTGCCCTTTCTCTGTAGTAATAGGGCTGACTTAACTACAGTGTAGTGTTAATGGTAAGGGTCAGAATGGTGTATTTGAGGAGTGTTGTCATGAGAATGGTTATAATTGGTTAGTATTTTGCTTAATTTGAACAAATTTGTATTATCCCAAACGATCTAACTCATGCAGACACACCTGCACATGATATATTGAGTGAAAATTGTAACAAATATACCTTAGAACCAATCTATCAAAGCTAACAATGTAACTGTGATCATGATTTGCAACTGTGTACATTGAATGAATTTTCACTCTCAAAATGTAGAAATTACCGTGGGTTTAGGCAACTTGTCTTCATAAGTCTGTACTGCGTCTTTTAGGAAGAATCCTGGGCCCGTCTTAAAAAGATTTGCGATTGAGCCGATCAATCACAACTATGGACGGCCAGCAACATCAACATCTATTATGCATGTTTGTTCAAAATATTTTCTAACTATGATGTATATTCATGCATTCATTCTTTTCTTGAAAATTTAGTGAAAATTCTCCTTTTTTACAAAGGACATTGTGCAAATTTCCTGCAGAAAAAATTATGACACTGATGGATTTCCAGAGTTACGATTGATTGGATCAATCGTAACTCTTTGTAAGGAGGGGCCCTGCTATAAGGATGCCATGTGTCTTTTCATTATGGCTGTCCAGCCCTCTCTATTTAATTTATCTATGAAAAAATGTGAGGATTTGTAATGAATAGCTGCTTGCAGGAAAGACTCATCCCAAGCTTTTGACAAGGTACCTTAATAGTAACCTTTTAGTGCCATTTAAACTCTCAATACTGTTTGAAATGGTTCTACAGTGTGAGTAAAAACAAACAAACATTGAAACCCAACATAAGGACAAAAATATGTTATGAACACACAATAATTATGTTTGGTTTGAAAAGAGTATCATTCTTCCAAATAATTTGATACCATAATTATGAGGTATGTGTTAACGCTTGGATAATCAGGAGGTATTTGTTTTGCTGTGATGTAAAGTTCAATCTGTGCCAAAGTAAGGCATGGCTGCAATAAATAAATCCAGAAGCCAATGATATAATCCTGCATAAGTTAGTACACATGTTTGCAAATCCCTTTTCAATGAAATCAACTTGAGAGGTGATACTAGAAAGTGCTTATTAAACAATTTTAATGTTAATTATTAAAAAGGCATTTTGCAATGGATATGCAACACGATTATGACATCATTGGCATCTGGATTTACACATTTCAGTGAATGCCTTACTTTGGCACAAATCAACATTTACAACATGGCAAAGAATACCTACTTATTAGCCAAGTGTGAAGAAATACCACATAAATATAGTATCAAATTATTTGGGAGAAGATACTCTTTCCGGCCATATATAATGATTATGCATTCATGACATATTTTTCCCTTAAATTAAGGATTTGTGTGAGGTGTTAAGTTTTTTTTACTCACACGGAAGTTATGAAAATTGCATTGGTTTTTAATGGAAAGCTATGTGCAGAAATCTCTACTGGTCTCTAGTTTTGAAATTTATACATTTAACACGTGAAATGTATGTTACTGTTATATTCAGGAAATACTGTTTACAAGAATTGTCTCTTTTGCCTCATTTCAAGTTTGGTGTTGTGGCTGGTGGGAGGAGTGTCAAACACTAACACCAGGTTTCAACACTAAACTTATACTCAGCTAAGGTGTTATAGTTATCCTACTGGTGTTTACAAGTTCTTCTCAGCTTTTCGTCCTTGTGGGTCAGCAGAATCTAGACTGTGTTCTGGTTTTATTCATCATTAATCTCGATGAGCATGCAATATTTTACTCAGTCTTTTTAAGATGTACAAATTTTTTATTTATTATGACACCATACTATCTGTGCAGGAATGTTGAGTGGAATATATAAACCCAAGTTTATTATGTCAATCATGTATTGAGAAACAGAGGTAAATATTATGTCATAGAGTCACCTTACAGGCTGGTATAGCAACATATTGGCAATTTTTTTTATTTCAACTAGCTGACAAATAGCTTTTGGATTTCTGTTGGCTTTGTGCAGAAATCACCCAATTCCAGCTGGTAATTGGTTAAGCTGGAACTCATATGCTGATGTACATATCCTTACAGGGGTGTATGTTTCTTTTAATACAGACTATTATGGTGCATTATTTTGCCCAATGAAAATAATGTTCTCTGCACAATATAGTACATGTAATGTTCAAGCTCTTAATCCATCTACATCTACCCTCATGAACAAAATAGTTACTGAGGAACGTGAGGGAATTTTATTTATTTTCTTATATTAATAAGAATTTTAAGTAAGAAAAAGTAATTTTATGTGAATGCCTAAAATTGAGGGTATGGGTTTTAAAAGGTGCACTAATGTGAGTTTTGAGGAATATAATTTGTAAATTATAAACAGTACTGTTTTTTTAGTACATGTAAGTAATTTCTGATATGGAAGATATTTATCTTTCAGATAAAAAAGAATAATTTAGGTGTAAGGAAATTGTTTTTAAGATTTTTTTTTTTCAAAGTGAAATCTTATAAATGCAAGACTAGATACACTAATTTTTGCTGTGAAAATTGCATTATTATGGCAAATATGAAGTAAATTGTATTTTGGAAATGACATTTTTTTCCTGTATTGGTTGGTAGATAACAAATTCATTGTCATCATGTATCAGGTAACATGGAAATCATATTCTCTTGGAATAATGTATTCTATATGTTTTTAGGTACATGTGTATGTTTCCCTTACTTTTTGTTATTTACAACCATGTGGAACTTGAGGCTTGTACAGTATGAAGGGAATACTTTTTCAAAGGTACATTAGATTGCCTTATTTTCTTTTCAACTTTTTACTGCCATTAACGATGGTATATTTTGTTGGCCGCGCGATCGCGCCGAAAATTGGCGTGCAGGTTGTCTGGGACATAATCTACAAAATTGTATAGTAATTTGTTTGGTGCACCCCTACCTAGCATAACATTTTTGCGTACTGCATCGATGCAGAACCCCCCTTTATAGGCAATGTACTTTTGCATGCTGCTAAAGGCGTTTTTTGCATGCATGCGATGCGCGAAAGTTTTGTGTTAGGCATAAGGGCTTTCTTGCACCGACACAATGATTTGAGGATGAAAGCTTATCACTTATGTTATTCATAATTATGTAAATGAATTAAAAGGTACAAAGAAATCTGAACATGGTTGTGACTTGATACCTGCCTAGGTTCAGTGGTAGTCATCTGATACTTATTAGGCCCAGGGTTCAAATATTTGCACTGTTACGCTTTGATAATGCATTAAACACTTGTTTGGTCTCTGACAGACGATTAAATGCTAAGATTTTGATTATTTATGTCTATATCTCATAATAATCTTGATATTCTCATTCATTTTTCATGCTTTATTCTGATTTAAATCATGGAAGCAGAGCAATTGAAATGGAAATATGATATCAATGTACACTTAAATGTATGGCATATTTAAGGACATTTCTCAAGAAATGTAACGGTAAAACAAATAGGGAAAAGGAAGAAAAATTATTATGTAATTAATAGAAAATCACTGTTAACCCTAGCCTGTAATCTATGTGGAGGCTGCAACGACTGATGCTGTTACACAAAATGACAAAAGTAACGTCAGCAATACGTCTGAAGATGCAGAAAATACGAAAGACTACGCACAATGGATGTGAATGTCCGGTGGAAATTTTTACGTAACAAAAAAACTGCACCGAATCCTGGTCGATGAAAAGAAAATAACGCAAGACTGGAGTGTTTTGATCAAGCAGCCACTATGTGTAGTCTTCCGCATCAGACATATTTGTTATGTTTGGCGTAATGGTAAAGATGATAAGCTGCCGTCTCCGCCTAAATTATAGGTTTTGTTAACCCTGACATACACAACTGGTTCAGTGACATTTGCTACCCTCTTCATTCCACACACTAATTCAATGACAAACTTCAACCCTGGGTTTAGCACTATACATAAAACCCTATTGCAACCCTAACCCTTCATCAGGGGTGTGAGAGTTCAGCTTATTAGCTGATTTCAGATTGTTTTTATTTTCAGCTTAATTTAAGCTTTTTATTTGTGACCACTCACACCCATGGGCGGAAATCCCAGGGGACACGTCCCTCTACCCAAAATAGTAGGGGGGTGCACAATATCAAATGTTCCTCCTACTCTTTTGCGGCTTTTATGAAGGAAGGAAATAAATCATTCAATATCGAAATAAAACATGTATTAAGGGGTGATAACCCTTTTTTTTTGTGCTTGTCAAATTTTCCAGCCCCTGGTCCCCCTACCTTTGGGGAGAGATTTCCGCCCTTGCTAACGTGAACCCCTGCTACATGTAGTGTGTATGTTATCTTTTTACATGTACATGTATGTTTTAATTATGACCTATTTTTAAATTACTTTGTTGTTATAATGTACCTTACTACTCTGAAGAATTGAGTCATGTACTGTATGTACTCTAGATTATTAAATTCAATTTGAATTTGATTTAACTCAATTTCATTTTGTTGTAAGACGGAGGTCCTATTACTGTGACAATTTGTTCATTAGGCAGAATTCTGGCTAATAAAGGCCAATCAAAACTGTAGGTTCAAAAATATTTATAAGTCTTTATTCAATCAGTGTACTTTCTCGACTCATCGAAGCAAGTAGGTCATGACATTTTACAAGGGTTGTGTGTAATTCTGCTGTTCACTGTAAATAAATAATTTATTGTGAATTTATTATGAGTTAGACATAGACGTTAATTTAAATGTTAATTTTATTTAAATATTTAAGTGCCATTGATATTTTAAACTCAGTCAGCATGTTATACATAAAATCTTGGTTTCTGTTGAACAAAAGAACAATCTTTGTTTTCTTAGCCTGAAAAATGCATTAGATTTGCAATAATGGTGGTGTAATTATTAACTAACTACTTGTATTCAAGCTTTATTTGTATTGTATTATTTATGATTACTGTATATTAAAAGGGAAATGACTTTTTTAACAGCCACAATCACTTTCAGAGGCACATGAAGTGTTTTTTTTACACTGAATTTAGCTTTCACTTTCTGTTCAATACGTATTATACACAGCACTTTCATAAAATACTTGTAGATTATGTAACATATGTACATACTTCGTTTCAGAAGTGAAATATGGGAAAAATGGGTATCTTTGTTTGTGTAGGCTCTGTGAAGACCAAGCTACTTTAGTTTAATTTATTTTTTGTTTTTTTGAAAGCCAGGGTTTTTAGAAAATAAAAACTCTATGTATTCAATGTAAAAATACATGTTGCATGTTTTCTTGTGCTCATGTTTCTCAGCTGTTTATTGTATTTTTATAAAATTGTGTAACTGTATTCTCATTAAGAACAATGTACAGAACACAATATTGTGTGTATTATTCCAAGACAAATCTACAGTTGAAGCCCATGTATTCCCCTAGCCGCCCCCCCCCCTCCCTTCCCCAAAACACTCATGATATTATTTGAATAGGTCCTTCTTTTATCATTTAGTACTGCTCTAAGATTATTTTAATGTGCATGATGTAATTTCTATTGGTAAAGCGCATTCTTTATTAGACAAATTGCATATAAATATCAATTTATAAACTATTCAAGAAAACAATGGGCTGGAAAATAAAAGTATTTACCAAAATATACATGTACGACCCTGCTTTATGGTGTATGCTTATGACAATTTTGTAGAATAATTTTTTTTGTTTTGCTTTATCAAAGCGTCTACTTTATTATGACTACAGAGCGCACATATCTACATTAGTACTCCAGGGACCCTTATCACAAAGATAAGCTATTGATTGTATAGTTGATTTATATGATTGATTGCATATTACAAACAATGTAATCAATCATAAAAATCAACCCCCACGATCAATTGCAAACTTTTGAGTAAATTTGTTACTTTTCATGTAAATTATGCAATTGCACCAGCAATCAAACAGAACAGATGAATGAATGTCATAAGAATATTTCTTGTAACTGTTCATGTATGTGATTTGTTTATTGAAATTCATGTACAAGATTTTCTTTACATTTAATTCTATTTCAAAACATATCGTATACATCTCTCAGCTGAAAAAAGGGACATGTATAGCAATTTGGATGGTATTTGGTAACATATGTATTTGAATGTTCTTAAAGTGATAGTTTTTAAAGCTGGACACAAGTGGGCTCTTTCATCATGTGATTAAAAATTGCATTCAGTTTATGAACTGGTTATGATACAGGTTTTACTAATCACAAGATGGTAAAGTCGTGTAACCCAGATAACCTGGAAATGACAGGTATTGAGCAAGTACTCAATATATACATGTAGATTGATATAAAGACATTGTTATTGTATAATCATATTGGTATTTTCTTACTGTAACGACGAAAGCCAAATTGTGTATGTGGAGTGCTGAAGCTTTGTTTGTTTTCTTCTTAAAAAATACTGTCTTTGATGCCAACTATTATCTGTCTTGTAAAATGTGATGTTACACAAGAATAAATGTATTATTATGATCAAGAAGTGTGTGTGTGCATTTTGTATGTATAGGCAAGAATGTGAAGCCACTGCACACCTTACACTTGGTCTGTGGTCCGATTTTGGAATATAACGCAGTAAAATTTGATGTGAATATTGAGACATGGAACATCTTACTCTAAAGACTTCTGAATCATTGCACAAATACGTTTGTTCATATCTGGGACTATGCTGCCATCCTTATGTAGAATAAAAGTGAATCAAATATCTAGTAATGACGTCAGCAATTATGATTGGCTACGATTTGAACGAAGTTAGGCCTGTACTCCAAAATAAAGGTTTGCAATCTTCTTAAGTTAACCTCTAATAAGAAGATGCTTTTCATTCACATTTTCAGAAATAAAGCAAAATGCATTTTGTTCCAAAATAGGATCGTGGACCAGTCATAAGGTAGTGGGTGGCCTTTAAAGGCATCAGACGAGATTAAAGAGAAAGAGGGGGGGGGGGTGGTACTGTAGTTGAAGTTGGAATATGAATGGCAACAATGATGAGCAGATCTCTAAACTATTTTCACTTAGCAGTTTTTAAAGAACCTGAATTTTGACTGATACATACTCTTCGTTTGATACATGGGAAATGCAACATGCCGTTATCGTTGCATTTAAAAAATTTGTATAAGTGGTACGCCTGCTGTAGATTAACTAATGTTATGAAAAATAATTTGTTTTGCCCATAAATCAAGAAAAAAGATCCTGGCTTTAATACATATGATGTTCCATTCTGTTATAGTCAAAGGCAAATCCAGAATGCACTCTTCTTATTGGATGAGAAGTAGTGCTTAATTATTTGAATTTTGTTTGATCGCGACTCATTCTGCGATGAACCTCTTTAATGAATACAAGTAAATCAAATATGTTCAAAACAACGTCAACAAAACAATAAATCACTTTGTCAATATCAATTTAAGCTCTTCAAGCACTGGCCATGCTAGAATAGAATTTATTGATATAAAAAAGCCACTCCACAAACAAATGTCATGAAGCAAGTTCATGAATTCATGTTGTTAAATTCTAACATAATGCATATTATGAGGTAATAAAAGATACAAAATTACATTTCAAAGTAGGTGGCACAGTTCAAGAATAAAATGCAATCAGGGCTTTAACCCTATCTAGGCCAGGGTACAATGTATTTTGGGAGTTCATAGGCCCCCCTTGAGATCTCGGCTGTTGGCTGCGCGATCGCGCCGAAAATTGGCACGCAGGTTGTCTGGGACATAATCTACAAAATTGTATAGTAATTTATTTCACGCAAATTGCTATTAAGTGATTATGCGTAATTAGTATGCGAAATCATACTTTTCCCTTTAGTTTAACTCCCTAAATAAAGCTCCAAATGTTCTAATTTTTGTTTTAGAAACTCTTTGTGGTGTTCCTAGCAAGTGTACATAAAAAAAATTGCAATATCAGCTCAATATCTTATGTATTATATTGTTTTTTGCAATTTCTTATGTATTTCTTTGTTTTTTGACATTTTGTTTTTCATTGTTTTTTCAATGAAATTTGTTGGGGACTCTTCTGAGATCATAACAGCATAAAATAAATACAATTGGACCAGCAAAACTAAAAATAATCATACATTTATGATTTTTGGTTGAAAACACCATTTGCATTGACCTTGTACACGAAATCGAGTTTTTGAGCAATTTTTGGTCTGACATGCACTTACATAATGTTGCATAATTTCGGTACCGCGTACCCGGGTAACGCGAAAACGCAAAAGTTGCGCAAGACTTGAAAGTAAAAAGTCAGCGAGTGGCGCGGTCAAAACAAATTTGCACGGCAAAAATATTGCGCGAATCGTTGAGGGGGGGGCCTCCGAGCCCCCCCCCCCGACCTGGATAGGGTTAAATCACATGATTGTAATCAATAAAACAAGTATTTAAAATAAGTTAAGCAAGACTTTACCAGTGACCAGAAAATGAATTGCTAAAAAAATGAATCAAAATTTTGCTCTGACCTTTCAGCAAATGCATTATAATAAATGTACGTTGGTAATTGGACGTCAGTTGAACAATCATTCCCGTTGAATAGAATATATGGATTGACCTTTGTGTTTAATAGCAACCCCCTTTCCATTACAAATTAATCTGCCGACAAAATAGGAACATCAAATCATAATTTGCGGCTAAAAACATGTATAGATAATTATTCAATCACTTTGAATAATGTAGTCAAAGTTCAGTTTTTGAAGTGAAGTAAGACTTGAGATAATTGGGGTCGGATGTACACAAAGGTTGATCATTTAATGGAATTATCCAGGAATGGGAAAAAACACGATTTCCCCAAGTTGCTTCATATTTTTACCTGAACAATCATTTCCGTTTAATAGAATATATGGATTGACCTTTGTGTTAGCAACCCCCTTTCCATTACAAATTAATCTGCCGACAAAATAGGAACATCAAATCATAATTTGCGGCTAAAGACATGTATAGATAATTATTCAATCACTTTGAATAATGTAGTCAAAGTTCAGTTTTTGAAGTGAAGTAAGACTTGAGATAATTGGGGTCGGATGTACACAAAGGTTGATCATTTAATGGAATTACCCAGGTAGGGGAAAAAACACAATTTCCCCAAGTTGCTTCATATTTTTACCTGAAAAATAAGTATACTGATCAGTAAGAAAACAAGCCATATGACCCTACAACAGAAAAAATCATAAAACTTACATGACGATATCAAAATTAATATCAGAATTATAAGAAATGCCAGAACAAATACAAGTGTAATTGATATAGACATGGAATCGATCAAAGAAGACAAAAATGTCTGTGCTGTGAGTGAATGACCCCATTACTTTTTCTAAACAAAACATTGCAAATTTCTAGTTAGTGTTCTTCATAAATCCTCTATCGAAAAAAAAAGTTAGATAACATACAGTATCAAACCCACGAGAAATTAAGCAATATTCTTTAAAGCCATTTTTATTTATGGAAGTATCCATTGCCTTTCTCTCAAGAGAAAATTGAATTCACAAGAGAAAAAAGAGAAAAACAAAATAACACAATACTGTGTGCAAAAACAGTCTAATTCACCCATTTTATTTATTTTTTCAGCCTAAAATATCTACCAAGTTTGTCCATTTATCAGAAGTTTTGTGTCTGTTCAAGAAATAACAGTACTTTGCAAATGTTTCATAAACTGACCACAAAAAACAACAAAAATGTTTAGCAATCAGAGAATGCACCAGAAGACATTTTGCACAACATCTTTCCAATGTAACAATGTCTACTATCTTAATGGAAATTCTGATTCTGTTGCTTTGATTTGAATTAATTTGACTGAACATGAAGAAGCACCCATTTCTTCCTTCATTATCCACTCTCTTAGTCAATGACAAACATAAATAAGTTGATGGAAATGTAGGATATTTTTTGTAGACAAATTAACAAGCCATGGTATACATGTACAATGTAATGTATGTACTGCATTGATATCACACTTCAATAATACATGTACACATGCATATTCATACTTATAATGCTATACGCCATTTAAAAAAAACCTAAAAAACAAGACATTAACAATGATAATGAATAGATGTTTATGCACTATTGGCAATGGTTAATAACCCTGGTTAAAATGCCTTTAGGGCCCCGTAACACTAAGGTTAGTGATTAATCGCTAATTTGAAAGGAGAAATCTGATTGGTCCCTCGTCAGTCTACTGAGTAAAATGCTCATGCAACGATGATCTTGATAGGCCAATTCATTTAGTGATCACTCACTAACCTTAGTGCTACAAATACCACAGTTTTACCATCAAAACATTTCCCATCAAAGTAAAAAATAAAACAGTATGTTACAAGATACTTTCAGCTTGCAACCACAGAGTTGTAGATAAATAAATGTACAGTTTAGAATGCCAATGTGAAAAAAATAAGATAATTTCAGTCCATAAAAAGCTGAAAATCAGTATTTTGGTGAGGAAATCAGCATTTTCAAAGAAATATCATACATGTAGGACAAGACATGAAACTAAAATGTTAGAAATCAGTATTCTACATGAAACCATCAGTGAGTTGGCAACTCTGAATGTGTCATCTCAAGCACAGACCAGAGGGTTGGAGGGCTAGGGTAGATGACTCCAGGAATCTCTTGAAAATATGTAGTTCCTTATTCCAGATCAAGCCATTCTCTTGTCACTTTCCACCAAGATATCAGTCGTAGAGTATTCTCTTCTTTTCATCTTAGTGCATTGGGAAATTTCTTTGAAGAATTCCAAACATTTTCATCTGTCTTCGTAAGAATGCCCTAATATTACTGGCAAATAAAGTTAAATTATGTCAGTCTGGTATCAGTCTCTTGTCGACTGAAGTAGTAGGAGACCTGAACAACATACAAAGTAAAGATGTATCCCACACTGTAGGTTGGACAACCTTCACCACAAACACTGTGTGAAACAAGTACAACTTGCAGAGATGGCTCTCCATACACTGCATTTGTCCTGAGCATCTTAAGGATATCCTAAAGGCCATTGTCTTTACCCAACTGAATACAACGATATGTGGCGGGATCCAGTCAGTCCTATCATGAATCCGTCCCAAAGTATCTGTCTCCAAAATTTCCTGCAGTGAGACAAAGAATCGTAAAATTATGGAGTGCCAAGGCTATGAAGAAATTTCAGATATAAGGAATCGCAAATTATCCTGTGACATAATTTATGTTTCACAAAATGTTTCTACTTCAATACTACTGAGAATTTCAATCTCAAAATACTTTATTTCAATGAAGGTCAAAAGGGAAGGGATATAAAGCTTGAAATAAGAATAATTACAAAAAGGTAATTTCAAAACAATTAGGGCTCTCAGGCATGATATTCTCCTCTGAAAAAAAAAAATAGCCAAGGGTCGATAAGACACCGCAGAAGTCTGAGGCGCCCCGGTCGGGGTAACAAACTCTTGCATAATAAGGAAATCGAAAGCGATTTTTAAAAAGCAGTAAAAAACAGCATGAGAATGTTCTTGGGCAAAGGATTTCACGTAAAAAATTAAAAAAATCTGACAAAAAATTATTAAATAAAGATTGGAATTCAGATTTAAATCGGGACAATATCATGCCTGGGCTCTTTAAATGACCATGGACGTTAAATTTGCTATTTTCTACTGTGGATCAAGACATCTCTGTTAACATCCACAGAAGCTGTGGATAGAAATATGATAAATATCCATCAAAATATTTCATAAATGATAAAGGTCTAATATGTTTACATAAAGCCATGTTCTGATATGGCATGCCACAAAGCAGCAATATTTGTGATAGTGCTTAAAGGGATGGTCAGGGCTGAAGATATTTATATATATTAATAAATAGAGTAAAATTCACAAAGCAAAATGCTGAAAATTTGATCAAAATCGAATGACAAATGACAAAGTTATTGAATTTTAAAGATTTGCATTATTCCGGAAATTTCCGGTGAAACAGTTCTAGGCTTGTCTTGTTGAATATTCATTAGGTGGGCAGATGATGTCATACCCCTACTTGTTCTTTTGTATTTTATTATATGAAATTAGGTTTATTCAAATTTTTTCAACCAAGAACTAAAACAATTGGATTGACAACTGATTAAGTGCATTAGTTGTTAATTGCCACAACTTATTTCATCATAATGAAGACACATCATTTACACATGTACATGTATGAAATAATTAAACATTTATGATTTCATGTAATAACATAAGAAAAAGGAAAGTGGGGATGTGACATCATCAGCCCACCTAATGAAATTTCATGACGATGTGTATAACTGTTTTCACAAAATATTGATAAACTTTAAAATTCAATAACTTTATTTGTTATCCAATTTTGATGAAATTTTCAGCATTTTGCTCTGTGAATTTTACTCTATTTATTTAGATATAAATATTTTAAGCCAGGACTATCTTTTTAAACATGACATGACAAACCGCTCCATCTAGATCAACATATGCACATCATATGTACATGTACATGTAACAACACTCATATAAAAGAGATTTTGTCTGAGTTGCACAACCAAACCCACTTTTTTTCTAAGAATTTGATTGGTTATTACTTATTTTTTTTAATCAGGCGACATCAAATTGTCTCCTGCCTCTGAAACGTTTTGTTTTGTTGCCTCACATCTCATAAACATTGTACATAAAATGTCGCTGACCTACCAGTATTGTTGCAAAGATCTATCAAGCCATATCTGAACGAACCTTCACTTTTCTTCAACTTACCAATGCCAGGTATGATGTGAAAGTTCTCATTGACCTCCTTATCTACAGCAGTGGTTACTATCTTCACTTTGGGGAAGGCATACGCTACAGTTTGTACACCTATAACATTAATATATAATGACAATTAATAATTACATTATAATAGTATAACAGTATACAGTGGTGCTTAGAAGTTAAAGAATTCTACCAGAAAATGAACTTATTTAATAGAGTGTTCAAGTTCTGCCATGTTTTAGATAATTAATTGTGAAGTCAGGTGACAAAATATTACATTAAATAAAGTTTGTTTCTTGGGCCCCTCCGAACATTGTAGTGTTGCCAACATTCAACACTCAGCATGAAGGAGTGCATTTTGTGGTGAGGTTCACTAACTTTTGAGCACAACTGTAGTGTTGCCTGTCTCAAAATATTCTATTGACAAAGTTAAAGATTGAAGATTCCAAATTCTATTTACAAAGTGCACAAGAAATATAAATGTAGAAAGAATATGAGGGTTGGAATGATAGTCAAAACACCAAGAACTGATACTTTTCGAAAAACTAAAATTTCAGTTTAGATATGAAAGTCTCTTCTAATCGGTTAACCAATAATTTAATGGCAAATTATCCCAAAGGGAAGGTGGTGAAGACGAGAGAGCCCATTCACTGTATCATACTCATGCTTTGTTGGTCTTTAGAAGATGCTGGTATGATGGTTTCAGGTTGATTCCATGACATTTCCTCTAACAATTGCTCCACTATAAAATCCACACACTAATCGAAGACTAATTTTGACCCTGGATATAACAATATACCCTACCTAAAGCTAAAATAAAAATTAAAACAAAGCCCAGAACAATTGTAGCAGGAGTAAATGTTGTGTCACCTAGACGTTACAATCTAGTGAACAAGGCATGACAAGATTTTGCTACATCTTTGGTAACTGTTTTTCATATTATTTCTTAAAAACATTTTTTAATACATTCCTTCAAGAGAGGATAGTCAGAATTCTATTTCAATGATTTCATTGAGGAGTCATTTATTAACTGGAAGAAACTGACTGCTTTAATACAGTATGAAGAAACTTCATAAAAAATCTTGTGTTAAAAAATGAACTACCTTATTGGGGCCCAGTTTAGATCTTGCTCAGCTTGTGAATTTGACCACACAATTCAGTCCCACACGACTCAAAGCTCTTACTCATTTCAGACAATAGTATGAATTATCAATAATAAAAATACAAGTAGAAGAATAATAATACTAATAGGACAATATAAAGATTACAAACCTGATTCAGCAACTAGCAATGATAGAAACAAGATGTTCTCTTGCGGTACATCATGGTCCTAAAGAAAAGGGGAGAGATGAAAGTCTTATCTTAACATTATGAATATTTCATTTTTACCTGATTACAATTTTTATGAAGTAAACAGGTAAGGTATATGTATTTTTGACAAGAAAATGTACAAAATAATTCCTTGAAAGGATCAATTGGTATTCCTCTACACCCAAAAACAGAAAGAAAGGAACAGAATATTAACCCATTGGATGATATAGCTTTAACATGTGTTTTTCATACATGATGCCTTAGTCTCCAACTAGTCTGCATGCACAGACTCCTTTTTGACACTTAAACCAATTATACTAAAGTCTAGAGTGAAGGCTAGACACCAAACTCTCTTTCTGTGTCAAATAAGGTGTCACGCGCGTAAAACATTCCCCATAGACTTGTGTGTTAAAATGGCACTTTAAAAAAATTCATAAAAAATAAATGTGAAATTAGAGGGTCGAATGTTTACTACCATTGGATAGGATATATATATGACATTCCATATCTGACCAGAAAAGGGTATCGTAGCCAGCTCATTAAAAAAATAAATCGCCATTTATGAAGATAACTATGATGGGATCAAATTCATCAACTGAAAAAGTAAAATAGCCCTAATTCTTCCACCAGTCAAAAAGAATAGTTTGAAAGTCATTGATATATCTTCCCAATTTGGACACAGGAAGTTCAGTAGTTACCATTTCTAGAATCAGTGTTTGATTTTAATCATATTCATACACTTTTGTCAATCAGAAATAAATTAGAATGGGTTGGGTCGAACGAATGTCTTTTGCTTTCCTGTTGTAATTAGGCTCATGGCACCATAAGACACAGACAGAGCCAGCTACAGTACATGTACATAGTGAATGTAGTCTCACTACTTCAGACTCTGCATTATGCACTATATGCAAATTGTAAAAAGCAAGGGTCTGTGCCTGCAGACTAGTCTCCAACAGGTTAAGCATGCATGGAGAAGACGATAAATCTTACCAGAAGAACTCTGATAGCCATCATGGCTGCCGCCCCTGTTGCCACGGTAGCATCCATCAAGATGACGTAATCTTTCTTGATGTCCTTAGGTAGCCTCAAGTAGTGCAACTATTGAACATCAAATCAAACAGTTCTATTGGTTACTATTATAACAGATGAAGGCTTTTTAGGGTCAACATTGATCCATACATATTTGTTGATACACTCTATGAGTGAGTTATATCCTCAATCTATTATTTATTGCCTCTGTTAATTTCTGCAGCAAATTAATCAATATTGTGATTTGTGAACATCCTTATATTTGTGTAGATTTAATTACACTGTAATGGAAATAAATTCCTTATACAAATCCAATGTGTACATTATACATGTATGTTTGGATAAAATTAATATAAATGAAACTAATGAATGAAATAAACAAATGAATAGAGGAAATAAATCACATATAATATATAACATAAATAAAAAAGAACAAAATAAACAAAATTAATAAAATGAATGAAAAACATTAAATTAAAAAAATATTATATATAAAAATAAATATTTATAGGACCTTAAACTACTGAGGAAAATAGAATAATGCCTTACCTCAGGTTCTCCTGATATATTATTGGTCTGTATGAGAATCTTTCCCAGTCTGATATCCTTACACACCTCACTCAATGCAGGCTCCATCACCTCCCCTGCTCTCAGAATGGACACACCGCATATCTGTGTAGAATTCAATAGTTTATGACTTGATTTGGAACATTCCATTTGTGGAAATGGGTGTATAAAATGTGAATTTAGAGGGTGATAAAAAAAATGTTGCCAACAAAAGGAACTAATTTGAGTATCTATTTTTTCATATTCTATGTAATGATAGTAATAATTTCTCCTCGGCAATTATTCAGAAACAAATTTCTATTAGACTATCCCCCCCTAAAAGAAAAAAAATGAAAACAAATCCATTGAGCACTTTATGCAGAAATGTTTACTTTTGTCAATTATTACTTCTTGCCACAAATATTTGGGCCCTAGAGCCTGTTACATAAAGAGAAAAACAAAATCAATATTTACAACCAATTGCTTGTATATGGTTTGCCACATATACACAGTTGCAATCAATTATGTTTCAAAGCCTAAAAGTGATTAACCCTTTGCATGCCGATGCTGCAATTTTGCACATTCGTACAATTAAATTCAACAATCAATTCATAATAATTAGTGTTCTTGTCCCCTACCTTCTTATTAGAGAAATTAATAAATAGCAAATTAAGTTCTTGGATAACATTTATACAATAATCATTGGTATCAATGGTGCAATATGGAAATCTTGATTCAAAGAAAATAAATTGTCATTATTATCCCACAATTAATTCACCATGCAAAGAGCAGATATTTAGGTGAATCTACTAGATGATGCATAAAATCAGAAAGATATCAGAAAGGAAGATTTTATTTGAAAAAAAAAGAAGTGATTCAAAGAATAAACAAAATTAGAGCTCACTTCACATCAGCTGTTTATGTTCCTTTTATCATTCATTTTTTAAACATATATACATGTAGTCATGCTACCTTCAGTTTTAAAATGTTTCCACCAATAGCTATACTAGGAGCGGATCGGGGAAGGGCCTTCGCCACCTCTTTCAACCCATTCATTATTTATTTTTCTTTAGCTTAACAATTATTTTTGTAGCAGAATACGTTCTTTATGAACATTGATAACAATTTTGGTTTGTTTTGCTTGTCATTTCTTTTTTTAATGAGTGCCCCACCCCAATAAATCCTTGATCAGCTCCTAGCTATTAAACAGGTTTTTTTTTTTTTTATTAAAGGGGGGAGTGAACTGTGTGTGGTCTCTCATAGACTGTGTGTTATACATACATAGTCTTAAAATATACTTTTTCAGATATCAACTAATACTACAGAGAATAAATTAACCTATAATTGTATTTGTATAGACTGAGAAACTAAAATGTTTTGAGAGGAAGAGTAATTTTTTTGCTACTTAGTAACATAATCACTGCGGTACCGTACAAATCATGTATTGAGTTGTTAATTAGCACGGTATAATTCAAGTGGGTCTATATTACTAGACTACACTATAATTATGGGTCAGGAAACTGGCCAGGTATGAGTAGTTGAGGACTCGAGATGGCGCTATTGGTTCGAATCTGCTTTAGAATAATTATCTTGTATTAACTAAAATAAATATTAAGCAACTCAAGAGATCTCTCTTACATGTGTACCATCCTTTCTTTTCTAATGTACTGTACATGTGGCATTTGAAATCAGAATAAAAAACAAAATTTAATAAAAAGGTTAACAAAAAATACCACTGCACAAATCTGAAAAGGATTAAAAGTTTATAGCCATGATGATAACTCAATAAATAATAAAGATCTCAAAAAGGGTATTTATTTCATCTTAATTCATGATATTACTAAAATGAAATCAATAAAAAATAAGATATCTTATAAACTAATCATTAAATCAAAGCAGACTAATAAATTTTCAATGAAGACAAAAATGAAAATATAAATAGCAAATATTACTGTAATATAAATATACATGTACATGTACATGTTCTTTACTTGATTTCACCAGAGATAAAAAAGAAAGAAAGAAGACAAAAACAAAAAACCCTAAAAATCCTGCTCTGCAAAGAGTGAAATATAACAATCAATTTCAGTGCAATAAAATACATTCCAAATAGCCATAAAAGTGCAATGACCTACATGAAGCTTTGAAAAAAATGTAGTGACAAAAAGAGACTTAATGTATTTCAAGTATAAAGTCAATACCGTAATGAAAATGTTACGCTTCTTATTAAGTTTTGCATATACCGAAGACATTAACTGCCGTGATAAGGCTAACAATCTCCTTCAGACAGGGGAAGTCAGCCAAAAATTAAATTTGATCAAATACAAAGATATAATGGCAAGTACTGAAATATTTAGGTGTCAAGAAACCAGCTAGAGAATGACTTTAAAATGTCCAATAAACATAAACACAATGTTATTTACACTAGTCAGCCCTTATTTCTCTTGTAAACTTAAAATTACCCACACATCAAAGAAGATTGTTGAAATAAAAACACTGCATTATCCCTGATATGGAATTATCATTAGATTAAAAATGACAATATAATGTACATTTGCCTAATAATGCATTAACTGCCTTCTATTAAATGTGAGTCTTCTATGAAATGAAATTTCCATACATGACAAGATATCTTGTTGGTGACTTTAAAACAGTTCTGCATCAAGATCATTGACAGAATGGCATAGGAATCTGCACAAAATGCTCAAAGATATAAATACAATAATAAATAGAAAGTGGATTATAGTTAAGAATGGAAACTAAATAATGTAAATCAACATATGTACATTTATATAAGACTAATTAAATTGTGAAACAGTGTTCAATACCATCGATTATTTTTCAAATTTATGCTTTAAGGATGAAATCACAGCGGACGGATGCTCGATGGATATAGAGCATATGAAGAACATATGCAAAGAGTACACAACAGATACATAGCATTTTCCAACTGATGGCAAAATTCTTTCCATTTAACATCCCCTCTGCAGTGGGACCAGGCCTTTAAGATTGAAATGGAGTTAACGACTGGACAAATTTAATATTTTCTGGTATAATGAACACCAGCTGCACAATTTCATGTAGCACCTTGTCACCGATTTTTACAATATAAAAATACCCTCATCCAACGCATTGATTCTGTATATGACATTTGTTAGTGAAAATTGCCTCAAGAAATATGCTCCTTATTTCAAATTAGTGCAAAGTACTGCTCATAAATAATGTTACATGTACATGAGTGTGAACATGATTGTTACATGGGTTGAATCGCTATTATCCATGGGTATTGTTATTTTATGTATTAATTTAGTTTCTTGCAACTGGGTCCCCTTCAGTAAACTACTTAAGCTCAGCACACACCTTGTGACGCGATAGCATTAAGATCCAAATGCAACAAAATCACCGAGTGTGCGCCAACCTACAACGAGCTGCAACTGTGACCTGCAATAGTGCAGTAGGAACGCAGACCTAATCTCAGACATCATCATTTTCCAGCAATTTTGCTGATTTCAGCCAAGCAGAACTGTCCTAGACGATGACGTCATGGCCGATTTAATGCGCTTCTGCAGCGCCCTTATGCAGAGCTGTTGCAATGTGTGCGCTGTGCTGCGATGCGAATGCACAGAGATGCGCTTGGCAACTTCTTGCAATCGGATCTTAGTGCAATCGAATCGCATAGTGTGCGCTGGGCTTTACCAATAACAAATGCAGGAATTCTGTGACATATTGACTGTTGCCCAATCAAACTGCACAATTTCACTAGATTAAAATATTGTCATTGATATTAAGTTATATGAGACAGGCCCCCTTGAGAGTGACTTGATGATAGCGATGTAATAATTATTAAACACATGTGACTTTAATAAAGCAATTTCATAAATTGTGAGCTAAATGTGTGACTATAGCTTTCATTTTCAACATGGAGCAGCGATGTTACATGTAATCTGTTATGAAAGTAACTACAAAACATTTGTTTGAAGCAAAGAATAAAAAAAATAAATAAAAATCCAGAACTTGATTGGCCTACATACACGAGCTCAGATTTCCATATAATGAACAGTATAATGAGGTTTTTAGGAGAAATAATATAAATGGATATTGTTCAGTGACAACTGGGATGTCCTATACACAGATTATTATATATTCCACATGACGAAAATCAAATTAGAAAATACAGAATACTGATTTATACCTAATAACTGCATCATATTGTCCGTTCCCAAGCTAATTAATGAGTCAAGTTATTATTTTGTTTAATTCTCTCCATAAATAATTTGTTTGCACTACATGATACAAGTACTTAAAGGTCAAGTCCACCCCAGGAAAATGTTGATTTGAATAAATAGAGTAAAATCAAACTAGCATTTCGCTGAAAATTTCATCAAAATCAGATGTAAAATAAGAAAGTTATGGCATTTTAAAGTTTCGCTTATTTTTCACAAAACAGTGTTATGCATAACTCAGTGACATGCAAATGAGTCAGTCGATGGTGTCCATCACTCACTATATCTTCTGTTTTTTATTGTTTGAATTATACAATATTTCATTTTTTACAGATTTGACAATAAGGAACAACTTGACTTAACCATATAGTATTACACAGTGCTAATTCTTCATGTTCAGAGAGGAATTAATCATTATTTCACTTGACAATATGAGAAAATTAGAATATTTCATATTTCATATAATAAAATACAAAAGAAATAGTGAGTGGATGATGTCATCAGTCTCCTCATTTGCATACCGACCAGGATGTGCATATAACTGTTTTGTGAAATTAAGCGAAAATTTAAAATGTCATAACTTTCTTATTTTACATCCTATTTTGATGAAATTTTCAGTGTTATGCTTGTTGGATTTTTCTCTTTTTATTCAAATCAACTTTTTGTTGGGGTGGACTTCTCCTTTAACAATACACACACTCACCAATATCCCATCATATTGGGGGTTTCATATCTTTCTTTATAAAACAGTCCGATTTCTGTACCAAACTTAGTCTGATCACTATTCAGATTAAGCAAGGTTAGTGACAGTGATGTATAGGTATAAATGTTATTATTCATTTACTGTCAATCAAATAGAAATTTGTGGTGTTGTAATTCTGTTACCAAATGTTGTAGGGTTTGTCAGTCTCAATTTCCAAACTGCCTTGAAGTTTTTTTTTTTTCCCAATACATGTATATACAGTACATATATATTCTACGCCTTTTCTATTGACTGAATCTCTTCATTCCAATGGAATTCTGCTGACATGAATCATGATGTGAAATACAATCTTGGCAATAGAATTATGGGAAAATGGTGCATTTCCACAAAACACAGACGTCATATGAATCAAAGATGCACATAATGGAATACTTCTATCATTCCAGGGTCCCATCTAAAGAGTTATGATTCATCTGATCAAACTCAATTCTATGGAAATCCATTCATACCATAATTTTTTCTACAAGTAATTGAATAATATTCTGTGTAAACAAAGAGAAGCTTGCTGAATATTCAAGAAAATAATGAATGTATGAATATACATCAAAACAAACAAATAGATGTTGACGATGCTGCCTTTCCATAGTTGTGGTTGATCAGGGCCCCATCTTACAAAGAATTACGATTGATCCAATCAATCGTAACTCTATGGAAATCCATCAGTGTCATAATTTTTTCTACAGGAAATTTGCAAAATGTCCTTTGTAAACAAAGGAGATCACACCAAATTGTCAAGAAATCAATGAATTTATCGATATACATTCATATCTAGACATTTTTTTTGAACAAACATGCATTTTATATGTTGACTTTGCTGGCTTTCCATAGTTGCGATTGATCGGATCAATCGCAACTCTTTGTAAGATGGGCCCCTGGTTTATCGCGACTCTTTGTAAGACAGGGCACAGGATTTTAAAATCCAGGGACCTGTTGCCAAAAAAAGTTTCAATCAAATGCAAATTGAGTTTTAACCAATCAGAGGTACATGTATATATTTTTGTTACTTGTGCTTGGATTATCTTTTTTTCTTCATTTTTTCAGGAGAAATTTCCTATTTCTGCAGATGGTTACTGATCCTACCACTCCAAAGGAACTAAAAATAACACACATAATCAGCAATCACCCCAACTCCACTGCTAAGAAGACAAATCATATCAAACCCATGCAAATTAAAGATGCATGCAATAAGTACAGCCAGCTTTGCAATGTCACCAATTAGATCTTATGCATATGACATCATAATCTTATAGCGCCCTCCCTCAGAGGATATAGGAATATGCATAAATGGAGTGGTCAGAGACATGCCAGCTGTGGATCATGGCTACAGCCTCTAAGATGGCGGTGCGATGACATCAATGCATAAGGTCTATAGATCAACCATTTCCATTTAAAATCAAGTCAATTTCCTAACAACATATTTCAAGCATATTATTTCTAGTTTCACAACAATATGTACACTTAGCTCTTTTTAAAATTCAATTACATGTATAACATTTGTTTAAATATTTTACAGAATCTAAAAAGGAGATAACTTTGGGATATAAAAACATGTATCAATTCTTTTCGAACAACTGTCGGTATTGAAGTGTGTATAGGTTCAGGCACAGAATGAACCCTCATTCTAGATAAAACTAAACTTATAAATACTGCCTACAATGCAGATGTTTTGTTATGAAAAATATTTAAACAAGAATAAAATGTGATGGAATAAAAGCCAGCTCAACAAGAGTGCAAAGAGCTATCCAACACTTAATGGCAGAAAAGAGAAACTTTATGTGGAACTAACATGGCATGTAAATGCACTGCAAACTGCACGTAGGTTATCCAAAAAAAAACCAAAACAACCTGCATATCATCCAATTTTAGTACCAAAAGTCTCTCTCTGATCTAATTACCCAGATAACATGCAAACTACAGGTGCTGGAATACTGTTTATCAAATGATTGATTCATAGAAATAGAGTTAGTTTACCAGACGTGAATTTGTTACAGCTGGTAATGTATGAAAACCATTATCAGGGTGACTTTTTTTTAAATAGGTGTTTAGGCTAATGAATGAATCTCACTTCAAGCCGAGTGTTACATAACATATTTCTGGGGTAGCACAAAACTAACCTTATTTTTGCCATCACTGGACTGGAAAAAGATTAAAAGGAGGAAAACAAGTGAATTATCACATTTTTTCTTCAGTTTGAAATGTTGATCATCCGATGGACTTTTATAGTGGAATGATGATGATGGTGGTGATGGTTTGCAATTTGTTTGCGTTAAGAATTTGGATACACAAGATACAGAGAACATCTCCCTGGAGGGTATGATGAAGGGTATTTAGTACAAGAAGAACATTTACAAAACAACGATGATGACAATACCATGGGTTGAAGTCAATTCTGAAGAATCAATGCATGATGGGATAGAAACAGAGATTTACAAGCACACTGTATGTAATGGACATGCTCTATGATATAAACATCCAAGATCCGTCCCAGAAAATCCTAGCTCGCCCTAGTTCCGGATATGAACTCGATGTTCTGTCCAAAACTCTACACCCCTTGTTTCATAAAGGCTTACAGCTATGGCTACTTTACCATTATGGCAACTACCATGCTAACCTTGATTCTGATTGGCTGCTGAGAGCCCTGTTACCACGGGAGTTACCTAAAGGCCACCGCACACCTTGCGACTGTTCGCGATCCGATTTTTGAACAAATTGCATTTTGCTCATTTTCTGAAAATGTGAATGGAACCTACGTTCTATTTGAGGTTAAAATTAATTGAAAGAATACTAATATAACCATTTTGTAAGATTGTAAGCCTTTATTTTGGAGTAAAGGCCAAATTAGTTTCAAATCGTAGCCAATCGTACGACTGCTATGATGTCATTACGACTAGATACTAAATTTGCTTTTATTCTAAGAAGGATGATAGCATAGCCACAGATTTGAACATAGGTATTCGTACGATGATTTAGAACATTACACAGTAAGATATTTCAAGTTTCAATATTAGCATCAAATTCTACTACGTTTTATTCCAAAATTGAGTCGCAGACCAATCGTAAGGTGTGCGGTCGCCTTTAATGGCAAAGATGTCATAATTTGTATGTCCTTCATGAAACAGCCCCCTGCACAGGCCATGCTGCCACCTCCAACCGCGGTGCTTTCTGGACCTACAGATATAATCTAATCTCGATCCCGGATTGGCTAAATACACAAGGATAATAGTAGTGCTCCACATTCTGAACTTAAAACAATCATGGTCTAACTCTTGGCTAAATTTATGGAAAGCTAATTAGAAAAAAAAAAACTTAACTATGCTTCTTGTGTTTACTTGACTCTTTTCCAATACTTTTGTGACGCAGCAAACTACATGTATGTGTTTCCAAACAAACAAAACTATGACAAAATATTTGAACAGCTTTTTATTCTAACAACACTCACTAAAGCAAGAATCCCGTCCATCTTTTCTAAATACCTTCCTATATTGCCGCCCGATTTATAAGGGGTCTTAAAGCTACACACCACACAAAATAGTGTATTTCCTGTGCCTCAATTTTTAAAACGTGTTCATATGAAAATAAGAAATAATGGGTCAAATAACTCTGAACAGTTGCCAGTTTTCTGTGCATTTTGGGATCAATTGCAGCCCCGGTATAAAATCTGGATAGGAATCGTTCGTCACACTGCCGTCACAGTTCCATGAAGCGAGTGTGCATTTTGCCATTGAAATTGATGGACAATGAGTGGAGCGCAGCTATAGGATCCCTTACCATACATTTTATTTTTCGCATGTAAACCTGGGTAAAGGGCGGCAAACTGGAGATCAATACTCAGTACGATAAGCAAACCTTAAACAAGGCATAAGCGATGTTGTGTCTCGCCCACTTGTGAAAGTAACCAGAAATATTGTGATTTGCAAGGGCACGCGACAGAATTGTATCAAAAGTTCTTGTAAAATAACTGGGATTGAATAACATTTGTCATAAGAGTCTTGCACTTAAACTTTAATGTTGACCTCAAAATGACCTTTGACCTTTACCTCCGACTGCAGAATAACATGCAGTCCCCTAAGTACATCTATCATCCTGGGGGCCGTTTCATAAAGCTGTTCGTAAGTTAAGAACAAATTTAAGAACGACTGGTGAACCTTTCTTACGCGCTTCAACCATTTCCAATGAACATTTTTGTATATACCATTTACACAAGAAAGGATCACCAGTCGTTCTTAAAGTCGCTCTTAACTTACGAACAGCTTTATGAAACACCCACAAGGTTTGGTTTAAAAGGGACTTAAGGTTGCGGAGTTATGTGTCATAAGAGAGTCTTGCACGAAAACTTTAACGTTGACCTGAAAATGACCTTTGACCTTACCATGTGACCTCCGACCATTCCATTAAAAAAGGCATTTTACCTCTTAAGTGTCTAAAAACCATTGCATTTGCAAACTAGCTCCCATAGATTGCTGCCCTATCTGTAGAAAAAAAATATCATCAGATAAAAGTAGAAATAGTAATAAAAACATCGACCATATAACAGAAATTACGAAATTTCTCCCAGATTATAATAAAGATGCACATACTTACCCTCCCCTTAAATCTCTTTCCTGCATACTTAGTATTCTGTGGTGTTTCTACAATACAATCCTATGAAAAGACACAAAACAAAATGATGAAAATACCAGATGACACGAGAAACATTGTTTTTCTTCAAAATCATAACATTTTACTTACAGGTTTTTAATAACAATTATACTTGCTTATATAGCGCGTACTACAGTAACGCAGCATAATTACCCTGGCTTTACACTGTAGCAGAGCAGCTGTTACGCACACTGCGTTTCAAGCAAAATATTCCTGCCAGGTACCCATTTACCTCACCTGGGTTGAGTGCAGCACATTGCAGATCAATTTCCTGCTGAAAAAACTATGCCATGGCTGGGATTTGAACCCATGGCCCTCTGTTTCAAAGTCCAGAGACTAATCCACTGGGCCACAACGCTCCACATTTTGGTAAGATAGTGTAGTTGATGATGCGGCATAACAAACCCTCCTTGAATAGAGACATAGGACAACACGCTCTCTCCTTGATATACGATCACATTCTAACGCCTTGCGCTTCATCATCAATTATGCCATCTACGCAAGCAAAACCTTACCCAAGACCATTCATGATCATGATTAAACTTTAAAGACACAAGTTTCTAATGTCATTGCACCAATGAAATGATCTTCTGGCGAAAAATTACTGATTTTCGTTACAGAAAACTATCACTAACTGGTTGTCTATAATGTGCTTAAGACATACATGTACATTCTACCCATCTAAGCGCTTACAGATTTATCATTATCCCAAGTCATCGGATTCAATCAGTAATTCCCGCACAAAAAGAATGAACATCCTCTACTCCCTGGGGTGTATTCCTGGTAGTTAGCACTCAATACTGGACAAGCTACATGTACAATGATTTCCACATCCTACTAGGTAGCCATTTAACACCTGGTGTGTGTTTCATAAAGCTGTTCGTAAGAGCGACTTTAAGAACTGGTGATCCTTTCTTGTGGTAAATGGTATATTGAATTGGTGATGGTTTAGCGCGTAAGGGTTCACCAGTCATTCGTAAAGTTGCTCTTAACTTACGAACAGCTTTATGAAACTGCTCCCTGGGTGGAGAGTGGCAAAGTGTAGATTTCTGTGTGCGCATCTGTGTTGGTGATCTACATTGTGATAATTTTTTTCAGCTTAGATTCCAAGATTTCACGAAGTTCAGTTTATGCAACTGTACTACTATACAGGGAGATGCCCGATAATAATGTGACAATTAACCTTGGTTTTAAAGACTTTCTCACAAAATCAGTGTTTACTGCAACTACTTTCATTTAATTTTATAATCTACAAGAAAAATATTCATATCATATTATGGTATATATTCACCTCGAATGGTAGCAGTGACAGAGCATACTCTATTAGAATCCTTGTCAACCGCTGGGAATAGAAGATGAATTCATCACGCCCTGTTTCACGATTCCTGACAAGAAACAAAGCGGACACAACATCAATAAAAACAAAATTGTAGTTATTCAAAGAGAGATAGAGAGAGATGGATAATGAACATAGATTTGTGTCCGGCAACACATCACAGCGACTGATCGCACAATCATGATTTTCATGATTTTGCGTACACTGCAGTCAATGCAATCAATCGTAAATAGTGGTTCTACAATTAATTGATGAGCTTTGTAAATTCATTTGAGGTATAAATGTGCAAAAATTGTTGATTGCTATTAAAAGGAGTATCTGCTTTGATATGTAAATGTAAATCCTCTTTCATTTTAATGTTTATATTTTTGCTGTGAATGTATGTCGCGGTATAGAAGATAGTACAGTCTTAATAGTAAAAAGGAAATTGCAGGCATTTGAAAAGAAAAAAAAAAAAAGAATGAAAGACCAGACGGGTAATTCATAAAGAGTCAAGTGTGAATCGGAGTCGTCTTAAACGCCAATGCGCATGTTATTTTACTTGTAATCTGATTAAAGGAGAATGAAACTCTTGGAGCAAGTTAGCTTTTGTGAAAGCAGAAAAATCAAAGAATAAGATCAACAAAAGTTTGAGTAAAATAGGACTAGCAATAGAAGAGTTATGAGCATTTGAATGTCAAGATCACTAATGCTATGGAGATCCTCCCATTGGCAATGCGACCAAGATCTATGATGTCACAGATGAACAACTCTCCCCTTTTGGCCACTGAAAATATACCCCAAAACATCTCTTTTTGCTCATTCTAATCATATGACAAACGATTCATCAATGATATAATGTTGTGAAACCTCTGTACTTGTCCTCTCATAAGGAGAACACCTCACCTTGTGATAGACTCTATAAAAGTGAAAATATAAGTGAAATAAGTACTAAAGTAATGAGGGAGTTGTACGTGTGTGACATCACAGATCTTGGTCGCATTGCCAATGGGAGGATCTACATGGCATTAGTGATCTCAATATTCAAATGCTCATAACTTTTTTATTATTCATTAAATCTTCCTCAAACTTTCAACAATATGTTTCTTTGATTTTACTCTTTGATATGGATTCAGCTGGTTTCAAGGGTTTCATTCTCCTATAATGGTTATGCGGAAGTGCGCGTCCATGTGCACGATCTGACCAATCCGGTGAAGTGTTATATCCTGCACACTACTGAAATTTTAGTGCGACTATATCATAATTAAATCTATCCAGGGGGTGTTAAATAAAAAAATATGCTTTAAGGTCAAGTCCACCATAGAAAAATGTCGATTTGAATAAATAGAGAAAAATCGAGCTAGCATAATGCTGAAAATTTCATCAAAATCGGATGTAAAATAAGAAAGATATGGCACTTTAAAGTTTTGCTTATTTTTCACAAAACAGTGATATGCATAACTCCGTGACATGCAAATGTCACAGAGTGATGTCCATCACTCACTATTTCTTTTGTTTTTTATTGTTTGAATTATACAATTTTTCATTTTTTACAGATTTGGCAATGAGGAACAATTTGACTGAACCATATAGCATTAAAAAATGCTAATCCCACATGTTCAGAGAGGAATTAATTGTTGTTTCACTTGACAATGAGAAAAATAGAATATTTCATATAATTAAATACAGAAGAAATAGTGAGTGGATGATGTCATCAGTCTCCTCATTTGCATACCAACCAGGATGTGCATATAACTGTTTTGTGAATTTAAGCGAAACTTTAAAATGTCATAGCTTTCTCATTTTACATCCGATTTTGATGAAATTTTCAGTGTTATGCTTGTTGTATTTTTCTCTTTTTATTCAAATCAACTTTTTGTTGGGGTGGACTTGTCCTTTAATATCTTACTATTGATTGTTACTTTTTTGTACCTAAAAATACACATTATTGTACAAGGGAAGAAGCCAGACCAAGCCAAATCAATATACATACTCTATAAAATAACCCTGGAAACGACTGAAATGGAAAAATGTCAGGGTCTGAAACCAGGCAAATACCAGGAAGACTGGCAGGAAGAAAGTTAAATAGAAAAAAAGGATGAAGGGAAAGAAGTTTCCATCCTCACAAAGAAGGCTCCAAATTATAAAAGCAGTGGCAAAAATAGCTTTTTTTTTTGACTGGTTGCCAACTCAACACAAGACAGAAGAAGAAGAGGCATCTCTGATAAAAAAAAATGTATGGCAAACAAATTATTTTTGACACAGTAGAACTTACCTGATAAATGTATGCAATCCCTGTACCTGAACAGTATTGGCAACCACATACAGAGTCTCGGGTAGAGGCTGGTTGACATGAGCTAACGGCAGCTCAGATCTGAATTTATGGGGGGGGGGGGTAGGGGGGGGGGGAATTTATATTGTTAAGTTGACAATAAGGTTGGATGCCTTGTACATTGAATCCATAAGACAGTAACATTTAGTATACAACAAAGAGATGATGTATACATTCACTAATAAATCCTTGTGACAGCTAACAGAGAATATTTGCAATGGTAAAAAAAAATGTACTATAAAAATATGATGGGGCAGTTAATTTCTTTTGATTTAAAACATACAGTTATTTTGGACTTCTCATGATTCTATTCCCAGCAATTACTATGTACATTATATTGATCATGCATCGCATCACATTAAAAAAAAATATCAATGGTGGTTATTTTCTAACTGTCTTTGAGAACCCGATAAAACGTGAATTGCTTACCTGAACTTGAACCCCCTCTGGAATTGAAGAGATAAAAATACCAACAGTCAAGAAGATTAATTTATGTACATGTCAAACTTACACTGATATACTGTGTAGTAGAAACTTGTTTGCTTGTTTGTGGTCTATATTATGGTTGTTCCACTTTGTATGTTTGTCATTTTGCCTCCGACGAAGATTCTGCTAGGATCGAAAGCTTACTATAGGCCCCTTTTTGACTTTCTAGTAGAAACTTTGACAGAAGGGCAATAAGCCGGTTCAGAGTTCCATTCTGCACATGATCAGAAGGTCATTTGTACTAAAGTGACATGACGGTTTATTATCCAATGAGATAAGCACCCACTTTGATGTCTTGATTATTCATATATTCTTTTGAATTGGGTTTTTTGATTACATCTCCAAAAAAACAACACTAGCCTATTCAAAGAAGTAATAAGCCATTTTGCACGTCTGACTCATATTTACTCCATTTTTACTTCATTAAGTACCAGTTATGATAATATGAAGAGCATTGCAACTTTTCATATAAAAACTAAATTGAGACAAATCATTTTAGGTCACACACACAGGCAGTGCTAGAAGACCACATTTCATAGAATTACCTAGAAGCAATCTGGGTAATGTTGTGTAACACTTTGAATGTAGCCCTGCCAGTGGCCTATTCATTTCTCTGTTATGGTCTTGGAAAGGAATTCTATCAACCTTTGCCACCCATAAAGTTGTCAGATCAGAAAGCTTTCCATTGTTTTGATTGGTTGAAAAAAAAAGTGTCTAATCATTACTACGGTAACTTTCAGATAATGAAGGTTTGCATATACAGTGTATTAAGGGGTCAGAGGTACATACATGTACCAATCCTTTGGGACCACACAAATCAGTTCAAATTGAGCAAAATGTGATGTTATTTTGCATATTCTTGGCTCAAATAATGCTTCAAGATATTCAATTTTATTTGACTCAATATGGAAATATGAATGATGAAGAGTCGATTGGATACTCACAGATTTGAGTTGATCATGTACATGTTGGACAATGAGAATCATAGCAACTTCATTCTCAGCTCCTGTATTAGAATAAACAAATTATCATTGGAGGTGTATTATGAATGAAAATAAACTACATTTAGTACATCTCCTAATGAGTAATTACTGCTCAATGTTGTAAATACAAAACAATACGTTTTGTAACTTCAAGTTAAGCTCATATCATGCAAACATTGGTTTTCACTCATGAAGCTTATCTGATGATTATTACTTAGTAGCATCTACAGGCACTCCATCTCTTATTGGCTTTATAGTCAGGGTTCCCAGCTTTTCAAGAAAACAAAATTCCCTGATGATTATTTAGACCCATTCCCAGTTTCGCATGTTTTCTATTAAAGTTGTTGCAGTGAATTCCATGTATTTTTCAGTGTAAAATAATGTAAAACTAATTAGTACCACCATACATGTATAACCAGTCATTCAATGGCCTGTTGTTTTTGATATGCAACAAAATATAACAGAGTCTGACTGACTACCGTGCTTTCGACTTTTGGGCCGATCAAAATTCCCTGATTGATCCCTCATTTGAGGCATTTTACCCTGATTCGAGGTAATTTTTATCGAATTCCCTGATTTTTCCCTGACTGGAAAAAAGTAAAATAATTTTCCCTGATGGGCTGGGAACCCTGATAGTACTTACATGATTTGAGAAAGTTGGCAGTATCTACCTACCTTTAAAAAAATCCTAAACAATACGGCCTCATTTGAATAATTTAAGAACAAAACGCCACACAAACAAAGAAAGTTCATTTACCAAAAATCAATGAATGATGTAAATGGGATATTATATATTGCAAATGAGGGTATATAAAAAATATTTATGATTATCAATATATATTTAGGATGCATTGTTATCTTTTAGGTGACGTATAATTGAAAAACATATCGATTCCATACTTCCATTTAAACAGTGCTTTGCATCCTCTGGAAAAAGTGCTACATAAATGTAAATCCAATTATTATTATCATTATTATCATTACTACTACTATTCTTATCATAATTATTATCATTATTATTATGATTATTATTACTATTATCATTATAATTATTATTATTATTACTATTATTATTATTATTATTATTAATATTACCTCTGGGAACAACAATATCTGCATGCTGAATGGACGGTTTAATGAACTGTTCAAAGCGGGCTTTACGAACTTGTTATACTGTTTAATAACGCCATCTAATTATTATTATGATGATTATTATTATTAATATTACCTCTGGGAACTACAATATCTGCATGCTGAATTGACGGTTCAATGAACTGTTCAAAGGCTGGCTTTACAAACTTGTTATACTGTTTAACAACACCCTCTAAGTCACGTCCCCTGTCAGTGATGTCACGCTTTAGTCTCCTTGCAAGCCTGATGTCTGAATCGGTGTCTACAAAGATCTTGAGATCCATAACCTAGAAGGAAGAATTCAATGCAATTTGGATAACACACTCAACAGATAATTCAATCTGAATCAGTATCAACAAAGATCTTGAAATCCATAACCTAGAAGAAAGAAATCCAATGCAATTTGGATAACACACTCAACACATAATTAAATCATATAATTCAATAAGGTACAGTGAAGGTGAAATGCTTTTCCTGAAGTTAGGAATGACTTTAAACACGACTGGTACATGTTCTTAGCTTCTACGTGTGCTACACAGGGTTGTATCATTTAGCAAAAGAAAGGGTTACCAGTCGTGACTGGAACATGTTCTTAGCTGCTAAGTCTGCTACACAGGGATGTATCATTTAGCACAAGAAAGGGTTAGCAGTCGTGTGTATTAAAGTCATTGCTAACTTACAACCAGCTTAAAGAAACACCATCCAGATTTTTTTCAAAATCAAGTTTTATTCTAAGACATTATAAGGCATAATTTGTAACCTAAAATGTGTGTTGTGACAGATTAATGATAAAGATCAAAGCACTGTACATACATGTACATGGGACATACATGCATGGGACTATATCAATGATCAGCAAGAACATTTTCAGTTGTTTTTAGGGTCATATTTTGAATCCCATGCCCTCTACAGGTATATTTGTCTTTTTTCTTTCATTTGCATGTATACAGATTCCTGACAGATGCCAAGTTTTGAGTCGGCATATAGTGGCCCCCTGACCAGGATGGGTAAAAACTGAGAAAAAAAAAGGAATTCAGTATGTCATGAAAGGAGTTAGTTGTGCTCTATGACTTATACAATCATAAATTTCTAGGGTAAAGCCTGAATAAAATAACTTACATCTATGAGTTCTTTCTTGGCAAAGGCCATGATACCTTCAAAGATGACTACATTAGCACCATACATAGTTTTCTGAAAAGAAAGTAAAAATATATAAATTTAAGAAAATGTGAGAGGCTTTGGTACACTTCTATTCATTCTCCATTCACAAAAATATGCAGAGGAAAAAACGAAATTTTTCGTCCTTTTTCCTGATAATGGTACGTTGACTTCAATACTGGACAACTATTTTCGAGCTAATTCAAAACTTTTGAAAATTCAATGAGTTTGATATAGCTACAAGCTACAGCAAACAAAACAAAGTGAATGACTGCCTGAATGCCTTTACTTACTTCAGATAAACAAACGTCATATATTATGTGTACAGTACATATTTATTTCCAAGTTTTAAAGACACATACTAATTTTTATTTTTCTAACAATGAGCTAGATAAATCAATCAATACACATTAATTAAAACAAATATGTCTTACAGAATGACTTTTAATATTGTTCACAAGTCAGTTTACTCTTTGCCCACCACGTACAGAATCACTCCGGCGCCACATTAATTTCAAGGTGCTACCTTAAGAGGGGATTTGCATGGACTTTGCTAATTCAGCTCACAATAGCCTTTGATTGTTTTATTGTAAAGAAAAGCTTTGTGTGTACACAGTACAATGCGATGCACGCATCACTATTGTGTATGTGTGTGTATGAACAATACACTCTGTGTGTATTGTGAATGGACTATGACTTGAGTCAAAGTTGGCAGCCCCTGTATGTGACTCAATGATGAAAAAAAATGATGAAAATCCATATTTTATTGTTCTAAATAGACATGAAATGGAAGACTCCGAAAATTTGCTTTGCTCAATTGATCGTGGGCCCGGCAGCCGCTGTGCAGTGCCAGATCGACGAGGCTCTATCCCTTTAATTGTTGAACGGCAAACAGGGTAGCAGCAACTCCCATCTTTTAATGTCTTTTGGTCTGATGCGGCCGGGGTTTGAACCCCCGACCTCCCGGTTGTGAGACGGACGCTCTACCAACTGAGCCAACACACCGGTAGTCGAACAAAGCGAGCAAAGAGTTAATGTAAATATAAAAAAAATGAAAGTATTAACTTCAAAGAGAAGAACAATTACCATTTCCCTTTCTCTACTATGTGTTGTGAAATTATACACTGGAACCTGCAGAAATGGAAAATATAAAAAGATTAGTACAATAGTATTTATGCCCACCCACATTTTTCTAGTATAATACAGCGGCAAATGGAAAATATCATTTTTTAAGATCAAGGAAAATATAATGAATTGGTTGTATGCAGAATGTGAATGATATACTATGCTGTCAAACTATCAGAGAAAAGTATGCTTGTATGATTTCATATTATTGTATAAAATTGAAATTAATATCAGCCTGGCGAAGACATAACATGTATGTTGAATAACCAATTCTCAAGCCTCACATTTATACACAGCGAATATAGACACTGGTGTAATTGCTGCTCAGTTTATACACTTGGTGCCTAATTATGAAAACTTTTATGGGTTTATTTCAGTGATAAATTACATGTTATTGTTATAGCCATTGCTCATGCATTGACTAGACTATTCTCTATGCAGATATACTTAGATGGTAAATTAGAACACACTGAATTTCATGCCATAAACATCTCAACAGTATAAGGAAAGCAAATACATTTATGTTTTGAATTTAGTATGTACAATATGATAATTGATCTCTATTGAAAAACAAGAATGCCTAAAAGTAAGATAATAATAAATCTTGAAAAAAAAATTCTGGTATGAATGTTATAAAGATTAGAAGGAAATTATTCATCTTTGTATTGAGTATATATTGTAAGACTACATATCAAAAAAGTGCATCCTGTCTAAGGATACAGGGTTCATTTGAGGTTAGTTAGGCCTTGAGATGGCGCTCTTCATAGAGGCTATGGCATAGGTGGCTTTAAATACAAACCTCAACATGTTTTCCTTCTTTGAGTTTCTTTAACGTCTCAACGAGGAGCTCAAAATCAAAAGCATCAGGATGATCAAAGTTGTATTCATTTCTATTGGCTTGCTCATGCTGCTTGGGCGTCAATACCTAAGAAAAAAAAATACAATGAAATAGATGAATCAAATTTAATACAGAAATGAAACAATAATTATCAGATGTCAAAAAAACAATCAGTTTAAATCTATAGTTCATGTTTGATTTTCTTTCAAGTAATGTGTGTCTTTCTTGTCCCTCAATGCTACATGTGGTTTGTATTCTATGGAGTGTTGTGGCCCAGTGGATTATTCTCCAGACTTTGAAACCGAGGGTCGTGGGTTTGAATCCCAGCCAAAGCATAATTTCTTTCAGCGAGAAAATGACCTACATTTTTCCTGCACTCAACCCAGGTGAGGTGAATGGGTATCCTGCAGGATTAATCCTTGAACGGAGCTAAAGCTGGGGTAATATATAATGCTCCATTGAATAGGCAACTAGATATTCGGCACCTCATACATGCCATACGTAATTATATTATGTTTGTTTTTATTTCAAGGAATGTGTGACTTTCTTGTCTCTCATTGGTACATGTGGTTTGTATTCTATAGATATGATTGCTAAATGGGGTGTTACACCTAGATGTTTTATATGTAGTATGGCAAGCCATTTGGTCAACTGATCCTATTGATATCAAGAACTGCCAATTTTTGAGAGGAGATTTCTTGATGTGTACTTTAGTGAGTACATGTAGTTTCTGAGTTTTATAAATCAATATATCATTATCATTTACGTGTGGGAACCTTTGGAATCACAATGCTTCTAACACAGAATAATGTAACATCATTGAGTTTGGTGAAAAGAACAATAAAGCCTATATTAGATGGCTGGTAATTTGAGTTATTCTCAAGCGAAATACTCAGCTGGAAAGTGGTGAAAATTCACCTATTTTTTGAGCTTATAAGTATTTCAAAAAGTTGCCACTTTCACTTTTGGCTCTGGTAAGATAATCAGAGATGCGTAAGAACATTTTTTTTTCTTTTACAATGTCTGAAGACTAGTAAAGACCCACCTTGTAGAATGAGTCCATTGAGAGAAGACTAACCCATGGTACATCCAGGGCTTTGATGATTTCATTGGCTACTGTAGTCTTACCCGATGCACTACCTCCACATAGACCTGTATTAATAATACAAAAATACGAAGTGACTAGATGATAGCATTCTGAAAGATAAACACAAACTATTGCCATCAGATTAAATAACAACAGAACCACTCTCAAATTAGTTGGGAAAATATTGACTATAATATAATGAATGTTAGAATTAATGTATGCCGTAGATTTGGAATGAATATAAAGGATAAGAAATTACCTTTTTTTCTATGACACCCACTTCCCACAGAAATACATACGTACATGCAAGCCTGCGTACATGTATATGGGACTATAATTTCAGTTGCTCTTTGATTTCATTTCAAACGTAAACCCTAATGCATCGCAATATTCTCTTGCTTTATTGTTCTGAAATATCACGAAAGGCCTTGAAAACTTACAATTATTATTAAATTCATAATCACTACAATGCTATCAAAACGGGAAAATAAAAATTCAAAGAAAAACGATATTCTGGAAAAAGATGACGTCTGATAATTGAATCTGGAGCCATGTCAGACAAATTGTCTTTTTCATATTTTTCTCTGATACCCCCAAATAAGATTAAAGACTGTCTTACATTGCGGTACGTTCAGGGAAAAGAGAAAAGTAAAGTGATTTTTGATATGTATAAACAAATCAAAGATTATACAAAACTTATTTTAAGTTTAAATAAGTTTTGTCTAAAAACTTTATGCCCAATTCCATGGTATGATTTGAATTCACAAAAATATTGAATTTATCAACTTGTTCACATTTTCTTGCAAAAGTTGTACAACACTTTTCCATTTCTTTGTCAATGCAGACTGAACTTACTCTCAAACTTCTTAAAACAATAACCAAATACATGTACATTATTCACGCAGTAAACAGGGGAAAATACAATCCAAAAAAGTAACACTCCTTTTTGAAAAATATACATTATATACACATGTACAGGTACCTACTCTCATAAATTCTTATGTCATTCATTCATAAGTTCTTCGTTCAGAATGGTATCTTCAAACAAGACCTCCTATATTACAATTTTTAAATAAAATTTAGCATTAAAAAAAAAAAATGAATATACACCCCTTTACCTATAACGAAAGCCTCGTGGAGCTGGCCTTGTGAGTTATACCAAGGTGGTCTGCCAGCCGTGTAGATGGTCCTATTTGATGTTCTTAGCACTGTATCACCGGAACCACCGGTCGAAATAGTCCTCTTTCTGACAGGTTTAGATGGTGAGCTTGAGATGGATGATGGAGGAGTATTAACAGATGAGGTCAAACTGTTGAAGGCATCATCACTTGTGTTGCTAAAATAAGAAGTAGAAAAAACAGTTTTAATGATGACATTCATTCTAAATAAATAATCTCTGTCACTGTCTAATGTCTACCATTGACTGTACATGCACCCATCCCAGTTTACATGTAGCTTCCAGAATAAGCTGCAAAACGAATTAATTCTTCAAGGTTTTAATTGCCCAGGGATTGTTGTCTTTGATTGTCTCATTGTGTCATGTGACCTTTTTTATATTATTGGATTATTCAGTGATTAATGATGTTTTTTTAAGTTTATACCAAGGTGGTCTGCCAGACGTGTAGGTGTAGATGGAAGCTGACATTCATTCTCTGGTGTATATTTGAAAGGTATTGTGGGTTCTCTTTCTCAATAAAATGTATATGGTATGTTGGGACTCCCATCAATTCTTTTCAAGAGAGAAAAAAGGATAAGCTGCACATGTCAAATACTATGCAGCACAAGATAAACTCCAACAACATCATTAACACTAATCACTGAATAATCCAATAATATAACAAGTGGAACGCCTCTGGCAGTCTCACCTGCTTTACGCAATTCGATATAGCAGCAGTGCTGCCTTTGAAAACAGCTAATAAATAATTATTCACAGAAGAAAACACTATTAAAATATGATAATAAAATATTATGTCCATTGACCCAAAATGAACTTTGACCATGATCATGTGACCTAACACATGTGCAAAACAATCATTCATACTTGATTACCATTATATCGATGTTTCATGAGCTACATCCATGAACTTTCTAAGTTAAAATGCCAATTCAACATAGCCAGAGTTCATTGACCTTTGATCTTGACCATGTTCCTGAAACACGCACAGGGTATTCAGGGATACATTGCTGCTCTTACGTCCAAGTTTCATGAACGAGATCCATAAACTTTTAAATTTATGATGAAAATTCCACTAATACCCCCAATATTACCAAAGTTTGTTGACCCTAAATGACCTTTGACCTTGGTCATGTAACCTGAAACCTGCACATGATGTTCAAGGATACTTGATTGCTTTAATGTCCAAGTTTCATGAACTAGATCCATAAACTATCAAAGTTATGATGACATTTCCTCAAATACCCCCATCATGGCCAAAGTTTGTTGACCCTAAGTGACCTTTGACCTTCATCATGTGACCTGAAACTCAGGTAGGATCTTCAGTGATACACCATTACCCTAATGCCTAAGTTTTATGAACTAGGTCCATATAATTTCCAAGTTATGACAACATTTCAAAAACTTTTAGTGATTATTAATAATTATTCATAATCAAGTTTCAAATTTTATCATTTGTTAAATAATAATTTTTATCAATAAATTGTTCTTCAAAACGACATTTTGTAACATCGCTAATCAAAGGCTTAACGTCATAACGAAGCGGTTCAAGGGTCAATAATAATAATAATATAGGTATATTTACCCAGGGTAGCCACTTCAGTTTCGAAAACTGTTCTACCACCGGGCCCTGCTATTATTATTACCCTATTGTATTTGCTTTGTTGACAAACGGATCGAGGGATCTACACGAGATCGGTCTGGTAAGAAACCTCTAATTTTTTACATTCATAGTGAAATAATTTTGTAACATCGCTAATCGAGGTACGTCATAACGAAGCGGTTCAAGGGTCAAGCCTATTGTATTTGCTTTGTTGACAAATGGATCTAGGGGCTTTGTTGACAAACGGATCAAGGGATCTACACGAGATCAGTCTGGTAAGAAACCTCTCATTTCTTACATTCATGGTGAAATAATTTTCATCCCTTCATACGCATTAGGCGTAGGTCTCGCTTATGCGTCTATGGGAAGAGTTTCAAGGCTCCGTGATGAAAGAGTATATGTAAAAATATTTCAAAATATCATCACAAAGTTTTTAAAGGGATGGTCCGGGATGAAAATATTTATATCTAAATAAATAGAGTAAAATTCACAAAGCAAAATGCTGAAAATTTCATTAAAATCGGATAACAAATAACTTAGACCAAAAGCTTCGGTCTCTGTTATGTTGGTTGTTCAGCTGAACTCCGTTGGCTTCACTCACCAAATACAGAGACCGAAGTTCTAGCGCGATCTGTACAGGAGACTCAATGGCCATATGTTTATTTACTTAAGTTAAGATCGGATAAAACGGGGAAGTGAATTTGCGCGACAGCCGAGGTAAGTCACTGTTTTTGTTCCTTTTAACTTGATTTTTCTCAGTTTTTTGGCAATTAATGCCAAGAGGGAATATTAATTTGCATTTTGGTCGCGTTAATTTTCAAAATTTTTATTCATTAAAGACAAAAATTGAAGAGCCCCGACGGGGGGATTTTGCATTGCAAGTCCCCTAATGGTGGCTGCACGCTAGCGAGCCGTCTGTGTACGAGGAGAAAAAAAAAAAAAAAAAGTTAAAAAACTCCTCGAAACAGACGGCTGCCAGCTGTCTACAAATAACTAAGTTATTGAATTTTTAAGTTTATCAATATTTTGTGAAAACAGTCATGCACATCGTCATGAATATTCATTAGGTGGGCTGATGATGTAACATCCCCACTTTCCTTTTTCTTAGGTTATTACATGAAATAATAAATGTTTCATTTTTTCATAAATGTGTAAATGTTGTGTCTCCAGGCATTATGATAAAATAAGTTGCAGCAATAAATAACTAATGCACTTAATCAGTTGTCAATCCAATTGTTTTAGTTCTTGGTAGAAATTTTTTGAATAAACCCAATTTCATACAATAAATTACAAAGAACAAGTGAAAATTTTTAAAACCTTCTTACGCATTAGGCGTAGGAAGGTGTAGAAATCAATAAAATTCATAAACTTAAATTCATTTATGATGTCTTAAGATATGGATTTCCTAGGGAAATCCATCTTTGTTTTGGCGCTTCTCTTCTGCACCTACTGGAAGAGTTTCAATGATGAAGAAGTATGTATATCATTATTTTAAAAGTCATCATCATTGGGTCCTCAAGACTAAAACAGAACAGTTCATAAAAATTGTGTTCTAGTAATTAGCCCAACATAAAAATAAGCATGTGGGAACACTGTTGAATTTTGTGCTCAAGAATCACCGAATAAAATCTTGTTTACCTTTCATCAGAAGCCCCAGATGTTCTCCGCAATGCGATATCTATTGTGTCTGCCATCCTATAAAATTCTTCAGATTAAGTGACACCCCAAAACTTCAAAACCAGTCTCCCAAATTGTCGAAATGGTGTCAGCAAGCCAGCCAAATGCCGTTTAGTGGCTCACCGAGACATCTCGTCCTAGATCTTCGATTACTAGTATCATATCGCCCGGCCTCTTCGTCGTCGCGTCGACGCGACGCGACCAAGGATTTCCGTGGACGACGCGACGCGGAGCTCGATTTTCGACTGTCGCCCGTCGATGAAAGGCCCATCGCGCTGTTGCAGCCGAGGCTAGGCCGCGAAAGGGGGGGGGGGGGGGGGGGGGGGGACTAAAATCTCAACCTCCACAGCCCCACTTAAAAAAAAAATCAGTTATCGTGTACAAAAACGTAGTAAAAATACCATCTTATAAAGTAATGTTTTTTGCATGATCAGCTGGGGAGCGTTTCATCAATATTTTCATCCGACAAGTTGTCAGATCTGACATCTTTCCATGATTTTGATTGGCTGAAAGGCACTGTTCCTATGGTAAACTGTCGGATAAAATGTGACTTGTCGGATAAAACGTCCGACAAGTCACATTTTATCCGACAGTTACCATAGGAACAGTGCCTTTCAGCCAATCAAAATGCAGGGAAAGATGTCAGATCTGACAACTTGTCGGATGAAAATGTTGATGAAACACTCCCCAGGGGGGCGTTTCATCAAATACTTTTGTCCGACAAGTTGTCAGATCTGAAAACTTTCCTGGATTCTGATTGGTTGAGAAGCACTGTTACTATAGCAACTGTCGGATAAAACAGGACTTGTCGGACGTTTTATCCGACAAGTCCTTTCATGAAACGCTCCCCAGTGCATGGGGTTCGTTCAGCCCACTGAAAGAGATCAGTGGTTCAGCCCGGCCCTCCAACAAGTTTCATTCAGTGCACGTACGGACCGCCTACACCCTCGAAACTAGTTGAAATGTATTTTCAGTGCTTGATCCAAGTTGGGGCACATCCCCTTTGAGAGCTGGCAAAATATTAATGGATAATGCAGCGCATACGCCAAAGTGACCACCCTCCCCTTTTTTTCAAATGTTCGTGACATAAATCATCATCCGGGACTGAAGACCTATTTTTGGCTTGCCGACAATTTTTTGAACAAATGCCCCCTTTTGGCTGGATTCTGCCTCTATACTCTTTTTATTTTTATAACACGACATATCACATATATATATAGCGACCAGCTTTTTCTATTAGACAAAAACTGAACGCCATTTGTGATAAAATTTTAAGTGATATTATTTTAGCAGTGAATTTGAATAAAATATTATAGGCCTATATGGTTCTTGAAAAGAGAAAACTTTCTTGGCCTGGATTGTATTATAATTGGCTCACCCGGCTAAAGCACGTACGTGACCTTTTGTAATAAAGAAAGATATCAGCGAAAGGCCTGGGTTACCCAGGCCTTTCGCTGATATCTTTCTTTATTACAAAAGGTCACGTACGTGCTTTAGCCGGGTGAGCCAATTATAATACAATCCAGGCCAAGAAAGTACCCGGGGGGGGGGGGGCACTCAGTATATAATGCATAGTACGTGGGTATGTGCCGCGGAGGGGACCCCCATTTTTACACTCAAATTTCCGTTCCAAGACATATAATTTTTTGTCTTATTGAAAAAAAGAACAAAACGGAAAGCCGCTCCATGCAAAGCATAGCATTTTCTTCTTATCGAGAAAAAGAAGAAATAAATCCGCTCCAAGGCTTCGCATATTTTCCGTTACGCCGTTCCCGTCGCATTGTTTTGTTACAATGAGCCGCAATTTTGGTGAAAAGCGGCCGCAGAGCGCTGTCCGACCATCGCCTCTGCGATAGCGCACCCGGCGCCCGTGCCGCTGGGCTAGCTGCATGCACGTTCCATAGGGATGCGGGATGCATACGCACTCACACGCAGGGACCCGTCCCAAGGACCCCCGTTTTCACAAACATTTGTAGTTCCGAAGCCCGTTCCGAGGACCCTCCTTTTTACAATAAGCCCGCTCCAAGGCCCCCGTTTTTTGTCTCGCCCGCGGCACATACCCACTACTTTTTTGGTCGAGTGCCCCCCCCCCCGGGCCTGGGTATCAGGTTTAATGGGTTAAGGTCATGCACCTTTAAAGAACTATAGATTCTCGATGATAAAATGGAGTTCAATGGATTAGATAACTATTGTTCACTCTGCTATTGTCAGACACTCGCCGTGTGGAGTTCATTCCCATCAGCCTCGACGCATGGTTGAATGGTTCCATTATTTGCTCAACCTTTATTTTTTTTCTTGTACATGGCCTTCTTTTTCTTCTTCTTATTCTCCCTCTTAATATAGGCCTACACTTTTCTCGGAGGTCAGCATAAACATTCAGTTTTTTTTGTATATCTATCCATCCAGTATATTGCTGATGCCGAAGGTTATATTAGCTTACATATTCAATTATTGAGAGGACAGGAAAGGGGTACGTGACACCTAAATTTTACATAAAATCATGATGATGGCGGATTTGGGAGAGAGGGAGCGAAGGAGATGTGTACCCTAGCTGCCGGCGGGCCCAACCTTTCGACTGCCGACAGCATGAACCAGCTGCACCAACATGACCGATAAGTACATTATTGGCTTCAACTTTAACATGTTTAATTTCCCTATCACATGTTTCTTTTAATTCCGATACTCATAATCAATAAGCCAGTCCACGGTTAGCTCATGATCAACTTTTCTCAAATGACCTTTGTGATTTTTCATTAGGATAAGCACTATCATTTTCAAATGTAGATGTAGCGTAATCTTTACCGGTAGAGTATTCAAATTCTAAGAACAAAAGGCATTGTATAGATCAGGTGACTAGAATAGTACATCTGGGATAAAGTTTGGAAATCTGTTTATTGTCTGCCTTTGGCACATGTGACTATTGTTTGGGCTTCTGTCAAATACCAGTGATTATGAAGGTTTCGATCTATTTATTACTCTTCAGCTTGGATGTGATAAATATTTTGAAAGGAATACATGAATAATCATCAAATCACAAATGCCTATGTCAGTGAATTTGAAAGCCACCTTCATGGTTGTCTCCAATGACCTTTTTCTGCTCGTGCGCAGTTTACAACCGTGAACAGGCTTATTCGAGTAGAAAAATGACATAAAGACCCTTTCAAAAAGCGTTACAACTCTTGCAAATTGCCATTATAGCAAGTACCATTAAAACCTTGATTGTGATTGGCTGAGGAGCCCCCGGGGGGGGGGGGGGGCCACATCCATTGACAAGTGGATACCATGCGCGACCACGGGGTCTCGAAAAGCACCCTAAACACGTATTTTCCATGTTCTGAAAATGCACCCCTTAACAAGTATATTGGCGTCTGAAACCCTACCCTTAACAAGCATTGGAAACAAAACTATACTCTTGGCAAGTATTCCCTGAAATGAACCCCTAAACAAGTATACAGCGATATTTTATTGTTGTGTCACGGGTCCGGCGGTCGTCGGTTTTATCTAATTTACACACCATTTGGTTTAGTATGGCCCCACCTTCCTCACCTCGCGCAAATCGGGACTCTAAACACGTAGTGTTGGGGCAAAAAGGACATCCTTTATACAACATTTTAATTTTGTTTGATCATCCCCGCAAATGTGACCCTAAACACGTAGCTTTCCTAGCGAAATAGATACCCTTTTTTCATTATTTTTGTGTTTTTGACACCCTAATCACGTTACGTACGTAACGTGCCTTATCTTGAAAAAGACATCCTTTTTACGTGTTTTCTTGGTCGCGCATGGTATCCACTCGTCAATGTAAGTGGCCCCCCCGGGGAGGAGCCCTCGCTTGTTACCATGCATGGTAGCTGATACCACATTCTTGGTTACCTGGCCTTTCTTTATTTGAATGGAGTGTTGAAACATTAAAGGAGAATGAAACCCTTGAAACCAGCTGAATCCATATCAAAGAGAAAAATCAAAGAAACATATTGTTGAAATTTTGAGGAAGATTGAATGAATAATAAGAAAGTTATGAGCATTTGAATATTGAGATCACTAATGCCTTGTAGATCTTCCCATTGGCAATGCGACCAAGATCTGTGATGTCACACACGTACAACTCCCTCATTACTTTAATTAGTACTTATTTCACTTATATTCTCACTTTTATAGAGTCTATCACAAGGTGAGGTGTTCTCTTTATATGAGAGGACAAGTACAGAGGTTTCACAACATTATATCATTGATGAATCGTTTGTCATATGATTAGAATGAGCAAAAAGAGATGTTTTGGGGTATATTTTCAGTGTCCAAAACGGGAGAGTTGTTCATCTGTGACATCATAGATCTTGGTCGCATTGCCAATAGGAGGATCTCCATAGCATTAGTGATCTCGACATTCAAATGCTCATAACTCTTCTATTGCTAGTCCTATTTTACTCAAACTTTTGTTGATCTTATTCTTTGATTTTTCTGCTTTCACAAAAGCTAACTTGCTCCAAGAGTTTCATTCTCCTTTAACATCTTGCTTACTTCTTGTTATATCGACGAATTGTAAGCCCAAAGATAATGGTCCTATACGCAGTGGGTGGGGGGGGGGGGGGGTGGGGGGTGCGCCCCCAAATAAGCCTACTCTAAAAGCCCTCTGCGTTTTGCTTCTAAGAATCTATTTTTTGTTTTAAAAATAGCGTTAAATGACCACTCCAGTATGAAAATGAATTTTTAAAATATTTTTTTATCACTGGCATACAGATGGGGGGGGGGGGGGGCGCTTGGGGGTCATGGGGGTCATGGGGTCCCCAAACAAAAAATTAGACGAAGAAAATAACGGGAGAAAAGGAATGAAAATGGACGCAAATAGGTAAAATATGTAATATTTTCTGAGTACTTTGTCAAAATCTATCATAAAATTTGAATTTTATTAAAAGTTCCAAATGTGCTTTTTCGCTTCACTCCCTTGCAGCTTTTGAGAAATTTTGCCCCATAAACTATTTCTTGCCTCCTGAAAATTCTTGGCTCATTACTACCAACAAAATGATGATAATAACAATAATTTTATATTATCATAAATATTATTTATTGTTATTGTTATTATTGTCATTATTATTATTATTATTATCAAAGTCGAGTTGAGAGTGTTTTGTGTCTTTATGTAAAATGTGGAAATATATATTTCATATATCTATATTTTTCTCGTTGTGTGTGAAGGCAAGCAATCTAGCAATAAAACCGTATTTTTTTAATAGGAGTTTTTAGTTGCGTGTAATTCTTAATACTTGTCCATTATTTTGGAATGGTCTCAAACCTGAATTCAAAATTTGCCTCTCCATATTCAGTCAGTCCTGTGTTAGTGGCCACCTGTCTATGGCAGCCACCTGCTTCATGCCTATAGTGACCTATAGTCAGTCACATGCCTTAAGTGATCACTAAAACTGATTCCCATAGAGGAACATTGTGTATATAAGAACCTGTCTATAGCAGTCACCTGCCTTAAGTGATCACTACTGATTCCCATAGAGGTACGTTGTGTGTATAAGAACCTGTCTATAGCAGTCACCTGCCTTAAGTGATCACTACTGATTCCCATAGAGGCACATTGTGTGTATAAGAACCTGTCTATAGCAGTCACCTGCCTTAAGTAATCACTAAAACTGATTGCCATAGAGGTACATTGTGTGTATAAGAACCTGTCTATAGCAGTCACCTGCCTATAGTGACCACTAAAACTGATTCCCATAGAGGTACATTGTGTGTATAAGAACCTGTCTATAGCAGTCACCTGCCTATAGTGACCACTAAAACTGATTCCCACAGAGGCACATTGTGTGTATAAGAACCTGTCTATAGCAGTCACCTGCCTATAGTGGTCACTAAAACTGATTCCCATAGAGGCACATTGTGTGTATAAGAACCTGTCTATAGCAGTCACATGCCTCTAGTGACCACTAAAACTGATTCCCATAGAGGCACATTGTGTGTATAAGAACCTGTCTATAGCAGTCACCTGCCTATAGAGACCACTAAACTGATTCCCATAGAGGCCCATTGTGTGTATAAGAACCTGTCTATAGCAGTCACCTGCCTATAGTGATCACTAAAACCGATTCTCATGGAAGCAGAGTGTAGGAAACCTGTCTATAGCAGCCACTTGTCTATAAAGGCAACATTTTGTGTTTCCTAGTGTGGTCATAATAGACAGGTTTCACTGTACTAATATAAACGCAAATTACAAATGCATAATTATCTTGAACTCGTACCTGAAATACTAAATCACGGCTCCATAAGTGTTCCTGTTAATAATCGTCAGTCCACCAACATATCTTTTTTTCTTTCATTTCTAGAGCATATTTTTTTCCTTCATTTAAAAAAAAAAGATATTTTATATCAAATTGATATTTATTAGTTATTAAAATGGTTATTACAAGTCCTGATTTTAAAATAGTTATCCCTTCGTAAATTTCTGTCTCCAATTTGCATCTTCTTTTGTTATTGCCATTGTCATGTTTCGATTGAATTATTTCAACGTTTGTTATTTCTTATCGAATATGATAGTGTATTATATTTTGTAGGAATTGAAGGATAAGCCAAATTGAAAATGAAAGTGCCCTTGATGATTTGTTACATTGACGTACTTGGGGGGGGGGGGGCGGGGGTTGCCTTGGGGGATGTGCAGCCACAATTTTCACGATCAAGAGGAAAGGTAGGGGGGAAAGGAAAGGAAAGGGGTGAAATATGATATTATTGTTAAATATTATTTCACAATCTGCCACAAAATTAGTTTGTGTATTTTGGGGGTTTCTTTTAAAGGTCAAGTCCACCCCAGAAAAATGTTGATTTGAATAATTTGAGAAATATCAAACTAGCATAACGCTAACATTTTTAACAAAATGGGATGTATAATAAGAAAGTTATGACATTTTGAAGTTTCGTTTATTTGTCACAAAAAAGTGATTTGCACAACTCAGTGACATGCAAATGAAAAAGTTGGTGATGTCCTTTACTCAATATTAAAGGTCTAGTCCACCACAGAAAAATATTGATTGGAATCAATAGAGAAAAATCAGACAAGCACAATGCTGAAAATTTCATCAAAATCGGATGTAAAATAAGAAAGTTATGACATTTCAAAGTTTCGCTTATTTTTTACCAAAATAGTTATATGAACGAGCCAGTAACATCCAAATGAGAGAGTTGATGATGTCACTCACTCACTATTTCTTTTGTTTTGTATTGTTTGAATTAAACAATATTTCAATTTCTACGAATTTGATGATTAGGACCTCCTTGCCTGAAGCACAAAATGTTAAAATAATGGAATTCCACGTGTTCAGGGAGGAATGAAACTTCATTTCACATGACAATGACGAGAAAATCACAGTATTTCATATTTCATATAATAAAATACAAAAGAAATAGTGAGTGAGTGATGTCATCAGTTCCCTCATTTGCATACCGACCGAGATGTACATATAACTGTTTTGTGAAATGAAGCGAAACTTTAAAATGTCATAACTTTCTTATTTTACATCCGATTTTGATGAAATTTTCAGTGTTATGCTTGTTGAATTTTCCTCTTTTTATTCAAATCAAGTTTTTCTTGGAATGGACTTGTCCTTTAATGTTTTCTTGTCTGAATTATACAATGTTTCATTTTTTTTTTACACATTTGACAATAACGACGTACTTGACTGAAGAACCATATAATATCTATTAAACAAAAATGAATGCTAATTCCACATGTTCAGGGAGGAATTATTCATTGTTTCACTTGACAATGAGGAAAAACACAGAATTTCATATTTCATGTAATAAAAAACAAAAGAAATAGTGGATGACGTCATCAGTCTCCTCATTTGCATATTGATCAGGATGTGCATATAATTGTATTTGTAAAGATTATCAAAACTTTAAGATGTCATGACTTTTTAAAGTCTGATTTTGATGAAATTTTCAGTGTTATGCTTGAATTGTTGGATTTTTCTCTTTTTATTTAATCAACTTTTTGTAAGGGTGGACTTGTCCTTTAAAAAAACCAAGACTCTCAATGGGATCTGATTTTTTGAATTTGATGATAGAATATCAGTGCTTATTATGTCAACAATATTTTTTCTAATCATTCAATAAAAAACCCCTGGTGGTTGTGATAATGAATAGTGTAGGAATGTCTGGCTGGGAGATGGTGACCTGTGAATAATGAGCCTACGGGGCGTAGTCCCTTAAACTGTGGGAGAACGGCACGCCCAGCCAGGCTTAGTTATTTAGTATTTTTTTAAAGATTTTTTTAATAGGCTTAAAGTAGGGCTTGCGAATTTCATGACCACCAGAGGTTTAATGTAATGCTTTTAAGAATATGAGTTGCTGTTTACTAAATCTATTTTATGCAATTTTACTATTTCTATAGACAACGTAAGCAAGAACTTAAATTTAGACAAAGAAATTATCTGAATCAATTCCATGCAGATCATTGTACGTTTCTTACAATAATCTAAATTTACACCGAGTCTAGAATTTCAAGAAAGGCTTAGATCATCGAAATCACACATTAATGTGCATAACATTTATTTAGGTTATATTTCTTTACCCAATTTATAACCACATGGTTCTCATCACACGGCGAGGATTTTTAACACGACGCGAAACGGACTCAAGAACACAGTAAATGTATTGAAAATGTGAGTCAAAGGGGTCTTTGTCGAAACTCGGCGAACTAGAACAGCAGTTTCGTCCTAATGGAGGGAGCTGACGAAGAATTGCTGATATGTCGTTTGCGATCCAGAGTCCAGGACAAAACGGCTGATTTGATTCACCGATTTTCGACAAAGACTTCTTCGTTGCTTTTTTTCATAAAGGACATTCGGCAATACATTTTCTTTGTTTTTGAATCCGTTCTGCGTCGCAAGGCAAAGTTTTCCGACTGTTATTTTGTCATGCCGCTAACTACATCCCGGTTGGTAAGTAACAAAGTGTGAAGTAATCGTCACACTGATAGATTTGAGTATTTTAATCACATTTCCACAGAATGAGTCCCAAATCTGAACATTTTGTGAACACTCACATTATAAAGGTGTCCACAAGTGTGTAATTATCATTTAATACTAAGCTATATAAATTTGAGCATTTTAAGTGAGTATATCACATTTTGACACAGTACACACTGTGAACATACTGTGCATGAACACACTGTGTCACAGTTTCTTCTTTCCAACAGTAATTTATATGACGAAATGAAGAAAACTAATGTCAAGCCCATTTTCATTTAGACTGTAGTATCAAAGTATATTCCATTACTCGTACAGGTAAAGAACAGAAAGGTGTACCTGTACCTTTAAAAGGAAGAAAAACAGCTTGTGAAGATTTGGCAAAAATCCATCAATTGATACAATTACTAGTGACGTAATATGTAATGTGATTCTGTTGAAAACATTTATAAATCTACCATAAAATGTATATATTTTTTGTATTTTGGGGGTTTCTTTTAAGAAACTAAGACTCTCAATTAAATTTCTGAATTTTTGGGGTTTCTTTTAAGAAACCAATATTCAATGGTATCTTATTATTTGAATTTGATGATAGAATATCAGTGTTTATTATGTCAACAATATTTTTTCTAATCATTCAATAAAAAAACCTTGGTGGTTGTGATAATGAATAGTGTAGGAATATCTGGCTGGGAGATGGTGACCTGTGAATAATGAGCCTACGGGGCGAAGTCCCTTAAACTGTGGGAGAACGGCACGCCCAGCCAGGCTTAGTTATTTATTATTTTTTTAAAGATTTTTTTTAATAGGGCTTAAAGTAGGGCTTGCGAATTTCATGACCACCAGAGGTTCAATGTAATACTTTTAAGGATATGAGTTGCTGTTTACTAAATCTATTTTATGTAATTTAACTTTTTCTATAGACAACGTAAGCAAGAACTTAAAGTTTGACGAAGAAATTATGTGAATCTATACCATGCAGATCATTGTATGTTTCTTACAATTTCGAAATATATATCGAGTCAAGAATTCGAAGAACAGCTTATGTCATCGAAATCTCATTAATCTGCATAACATTTATTTAGGTTACTTTTCTTTACCCAATTAATAATCATATGGGTCTCTTTACACGGCGAGGATTTGCAACGCGACGCGGAACAGATTCAAGAACACAGTTAATGTATTGAAAATGTGAACCAAAGGGGTCTTTGTCGAAAATCGGCGAATCAGAACGGCAGTTTAGTCCTAATTTAGGAGCTGATAAAAATTACTAAAATGTCGTTTGTCCACAAGGACGAAACTGCTATTTTGATTTACCAATTTTCGACAAAGATTTCTTCCTTACTCTTTGTCATAAAGAACATTAGGCGGTAAATTTTCTTTGTTGTTGAATCCTTTATGCGTCGCAGGGCAAAAACTCCCTACTGTTACTTTGTCATGCCGGTTACTGTATCCCGATTGGAAAGAAACACTCTGTGAAACCATCGTCACACTGTCAAATTTGAGCATTTCATCCATGTGAATCACAATTCCACATGATTAATACAATATTTTTGAACAAGCTGTGAACACTCACATTGCAAAGGTGTTCACAGTGCAAAGGTATCTTCAATAAGCTATATGAAATTTGATAATTGTAAGTGTGTATATCACATCTTGACACAGTCCACACTATGAATACACTGTGCATGAACACACTGTGTCACAGTTTCTTCTTTCCAACAGGAATTTATATGACGAAATGAAGAAAAATAATGTCAAGCCCATTTTCATTTAGACTGTAGTATCAAAGTATATTCCATTACTCTTACAGGTACAGAACGAAAAGGTGTAACTGTACCTTTAAAAGAAAAAAAAAACAGCTTGTAAAGTTTTGGGAAAAAATCCATCAATTAATACAATTACTAGTGACGTCATATGAAATGTGATTCTGTTGAATATCATTTATAAATCTATCATAAAATTAGATTTGTTTTTGTTTTTCGGGGGTTTCTTTTAAAGGTCAAGTCCACCCCAGACAAATGTTAATTTGAATAAATAGAGACTAACATAACGCTGAAAATCGGATGTAAAATAAGAAAGTTATGACATATTAAAGTTTCGTTTATATTTCACAAAACAGTGGTATACACAACACAGTGACATGCAAATGAGACAGTCGATGATGTCTCTCACTCATTCTTTTGTTTATTATTGTTCGAATTAAGCAATATATCATTTGAAACAAATTTGACAATGAGGACCAACTTCACTGAACCATTTAGTATTAAACAATACTATTTCCATATGTTTCACTTGACAATGAGGAGAAAATTAGAATATTTCATATTTCAAATAATAAAATACAAAAGATATAGTGAGTGGATGACGTCATCAGTCTCCTCATTTGCATACCGACCAGGATGTGCATATAACTGTTTTGTGAAATCAAGCGAAACTTTGAAATGTCAAAACTTTCTTATATTACATCCGATTTTGATGAAATTTTCAGTGTTATGCTTGTTGGATTTATCTCTTTTTATTCGAATCAACTGTTTGTTTGGGTGGACTTGTCCTTTAAAAAAACCAAGACTCTCAAAGGGATCTGATTATTTGAATTCGATGCTAGAATATCAGTGTTTATCATGTCAACAATATTTTTGTCTAATCATTAATGACAAAAAAACCCTGGTGGTTGTAATATCGTATTGAATAGTGTAGGAATGTCTGGCTGGGAGATGGTGACCTGTGAATTATGAGCCTACGGAACGTGGTCCTTTAAACTGTGGGAGAACGGCACGCCCAGCCACACTTAGTTATTTAGTATTTTTTTTAAAGATTTTTTTTTAATAGGGCTTAAAGTAGGGCTTGCGAATTTCATGACCAACAGAGGTTCAACGAATACTTTTAATGATATGAGTTGCTGTTTACTAAATCTATTTCATGTAATTTTACTATTTCTAGACAACGTAAGCAGAATTCAAATTTAGACAAAGGAATGATGTGAATCAATTCCATGCAGATCATTGTACGTTTCTTACAATAATCTAAATTTACACCGAGTCTAGAATTTCAAGAAAGGCTTAGATCATCGAAATCACACATTAATGTGCATAACATTTATTTAGGTTATATTTCTTTACCCAATTTATAACCACATGGTTCTCATCACACGGCGAGGATTTTAACACGACGCGAAACGGACTCAAGAACACAGTAAATGTATTGAAAATGTGAGTCAAAGGGGTCTTTGTCGAAACTCGGCGAACTAGAACAGCAGTTTCGTCCTAATGGAGGGAGCTGACGAAGAATTGCTGATATGTCGTTTGCGATCCAGAGTCCAGGACAAAACGGCTGATTTGATTCACCGATTTTCGACAAAGACTTCTTCGTTGCTTTTTTTCATAAAGGACATTCGGCAATACATTTTCTTTGTTTTTGAATCCGTTCTGCGTCGCAAGGCAAAGTTTTCCGACTGTTATTTTGTCATGCCGCTAACTAGATCCCGGTTGGTAAGTAACAAAGTGTGAAGTAATCGTCACATTGATAGATTTGAGTATTTTAATCACATTTCCACAGAATGAGTCCCAAATCTGAACATTTTGTGAACACTCACATTATAAAGGTGTCCACAAGTGTGTAATTATCATTTAATACTAAGCTATATAAATTTGAGCATTTTAAGTGAGTATATCACATTTTGACACAGTACACACTGTGAACATACTGTGCATGAACACACTGTGTCACAGTTTCTTCTTTCCAACAGGAATTTATATGACGAAATGAAGAAAACTAATGTCAAGCCCATTTTCATTTAGACTGTAGTATCAAAGTATATTCCATTACTCGTACAGGTAAAGAACAGAAAGGTGTACCTGTACCTTTAAAAGGAAGAAAAAACAGCTTGTGAAGATTTGGCAAAAATCCATCAATTGATACAATTACTAGTGACGTAATATGTAATGTGATTCTGTTGAAAACATTTATAAATCTACCATAAAATTATATATTTTTTTTGTATTTTGGGGGTTTCTTTTAAGAAACTAAGACTCTCAATTAAATTTTTGTATTTTGGGGGTTTCTTTTAAGAAACCAGTATTTAATGGGATCTGATTATTTGAATTTGATGATAGAATATCAGTGTTTATTATGTCAACAATATTTTTTCTAATCATTCAATAAAAAACCCCTGGTGGTTGTTATAATGAATAGTGTAGGAATGTCTGACTGGGAGATGGTGACCTGTGAATAATGAGCCTACGGGGCGAAGTCCCTTAAACTGTGGGAGAACGGCACGCCCAGCCAGGCTTAGTTATTTAGTATTTTTTTAAAGATTTTTTTTAATAGGGCTTAAAGTAGGGCTTGCGAATTTCATGACCACCAGAGGTTTAATGTAATGCTTTTAAGAACATAAGTTGCTGTTTACTAAATCTATTTTATGTAATTTTACAATTTCTATAGACAACGTAAGCAAGAACTTAAAGTTTGACGAAGAAATTATGTGAATCTATACCATGCAGATCATTGTATGTTTCTTACAATTTCGAAATACATATCGAGTCAAGAATTCGAAGAAAAGCTTAGATCATCGAAATCTCAAATTAATCTGCATCACATTTATTTAGGCCTACTTTTCGTTACCAAATATTAAACCATGGGTCTCATTACACGGGGAGTTTGTAGCACCGCGACGCGGAACGGATTCAAGAACACAGTAAATATATTGAAAATGTGAGTCAAAAGGGCTTTGTCGAAAATCGGCGAACCAGAACAGCAGTTTCGTCTTAAGTTTAAGAGCTGACGAAAAATTGCTAGTGTGTCGTTTGTTGAAACTGCTGTTTTGATTCACTAATTTTCGACAAAGTCTTCTTGGTTGCTCTTTGGCATTTGACATTACCTTCCATGTTCTTTAAATTGCATTTTTTTTCTTATAGAAGTAATAATGATAATAGGCATTTATATAGCGCCAGCTATCTAGAAATATTTTTATTCGGAGGCGCACTAGAAAAGAAAGTTTGGATGAGTGTCAAAGTGCCAATAACTAATACTGTTAGAAAAGATAGATAGAAGTGTGTATGATATTAAAGTGGCTGATTTTACATTGAAGACGGGTGAAAATCACTTGAAATTTTCCCGGAATGGTGAAAATCACACTTAATGGTATCCAAAATAGTACAAAAGGGACAACACTTTTTATTGGGGAGCTGCTCTGTCTTTCATCAAAGCAATCGACGTTTGAAAGTAGTCCCCTTCAAACAATTTTACAATAAGTGTAATATGCGACTTTCATTATTGAATAGCATTGTATGAGGATGTATGTATTATAATTTCGATTATTTTTAATACATAAATATACAATAGCCAGTGATAGACCGGGGCCATTGAACGGTTTTGAAAGAGGAAAGGGAATGGAGGGGGGGGGGGGGGGGGGCTGACCATGCCGACCACAATCGGATGGTCATTTTAAAGGTATTTTTACACGGTTTTAGAAAAAAAGGCCCGTTCCGCGGCCCCTTATTGATCCGAATTTCTTTCTCTTTACTGGTATTTCGGGATGGGATAAATTTAGAATATCACTGCATATTCCTTCATGCCTTAGTCACATTAGCGAAACCTGATACATGGAGGTCGGTCTGGACCCCATTGTATGACAAAGATATCATCATTGTATCATCATTGTACCATGCAATGGTAACTTGCATGGCATTGGTTTTGATTGGTTGTTGATTAGCGTTACCATGGTAGTTACCATTAGATGGCAAAGTTATACCATACAATAACCATGCAACGGTGCACAGATCAACTAGGCGTTAGATATACCTGTATTGGTGTGACCGAAGCATTAGACATTGGAGAACCCATTTTAATTTGGTAATACCTCAGTCACATTTACTCTGCGGCGGCCGTACGGCGAGTCGAAAACAGCCGTCTTATTCATTTTTATTCAAACCACATACATAGAATTGGTACAAAAAAGTTAAAACGGCTGTTTTTTACTCGCCGTAAAGCAAATGAGACTGAGGTATAAAGGTTTTCTACCGCATGAGTAAAAAAAAAAGAAGCTTGACACCTCACAAAGCCGCATTTTAAGGGAAAATCTTTATATGGCTGGAAAGAGTATATTCTACCAATTAATTTGATACCATATTTATGTGGGATGTCTTAACGCTTGGATAATCAGTAGGTATTCTTTGCAGTGATGTAAATTTGGACTTGCGCAAGAGTAATTAAGTCATGACTGCAATGAATGAATTCAGATGCTAATGATGTCATAATCCTACATGAGTTAGTAAACCTCTTTGCATATCCCTTTTCAATGAAATTGATATTGAATTGATACTAAATTGTTTATCAAAAAAATTATGATGAAAATTATTGAAAAGGTATTTTGAAATGGTTGTTAATGCAACCGTTGTAGGATTATGACATCAATGACTGGAATACCTCTCGGTCATCCACGCGTTAACACATACTTCTGGCGATATATAATCATTATGTGTTCATGGCATAACTTTTTCTTTAATTGGGGATTTGTGAGGTGTCATTTTTTTTGTTTTCTCACACGGTATATGAAAAAAGTGGGGTCATGCCAGTTGTATGTAGAAACATGTTTTGTTTGATAAAAGAAACATACTGGCTACCCATTTCAAGTTTTATACAAAGGCACTGCGGTCTTCATAGAGTGTAAATAACTTAATATTCACGAAAACATTTATTTTGTTCCAATACGCTTCCCAGACATATAAGTGTGTCGGACCCGGCCATGGGAACCGGTGAGGGAGGGGGGGGTGTCAGCAGGAGAGAAGAGGTATTAGCTACAAGAGGATCCAGTATCCTCCATTTTTAAAAGTTTTATGTTTTTTTTATTTTTTATTTATTTATTTATTTTTATTTTTATTTTATTATTATTACATTATACTATATCATATTATATTTTTGAGAGAAGATCGTGTCCTTTTGGAGATGATGAATCTTAAGGGTCATCAGGGGTCCTTAAGACAAAGCTTAGCAATGAAAAGCAAATATGAAAAAATATTTTCTGATTTGTTCCTAGTCAGCGCTTCGAACCAAATGCGCATGAAACATTGAATGGTCTATTGATTTACCGATTGATCGTTTTTGTTACGGACCCCTGGATGGAACTGCTGATTTAGCCATACTGACTATTTTTAGTCAAATTTGCTAGAGCATGGTCATTTCTGACTAGAAAGTAGTAAGAAATATGAATGTACAAACCAACTGACTACTAATCTATATTAGAAAGTGTTGTCACTGACAGGGGGGGGGGGGGTGGTCACTGTATTTCGTAAAGACACAATGGCTATTTAACATTTCTGTTGAGGGGGGGGGGGGCATGGGAGCCATAGGTGCCCCAATTCCTACTTGATCCTCAATCTTAGATTACACTGTGAAAGGTTCCTTTGCGGAATTCTCATTTTGCAATACAATGGGAATTAAGCATCTACGATCACAGTTTGCATTTTAGCTAACTTGCAGTGTTGATAGGGAACGTATTACTATTTTAAAAACAATAAAAAAAAATCGGAAAAACCTATGTAAGCGTAAGAATACATTGCTGACATGCTCAAATGTAACAGTGCGAAGATAATTTCACAATATGGACACATCCACAGTGTGTGTTCACAGTATTTCCACCCAGTATACTCTGTGGAATTACACTTCACAATGTTGAATTTGAGCATTTTCACGGTGTGAACGTTGATATCATCTTACGTTCCACACTGTGAAAGCAAAGTGTTCTGTCAGGAGAGATACAAGTAAGGCTTTAGCCCACATGTGGCTATTTTCTATTGACCAGGATCAAGACACTGACCCCAGAGAACCGGGAGTTGTCGGTACAGAAAAGTTGTCCAAGTAATATTCAAATCAGAGATTTCTAAGCCAATTATTACAATGAAAGTTGTTAGTTGTCAGACGATTAATGTTGATGAAGCTCCTCCCTGAACGACACCTTGCCAGCCAGCCTCATCTCCTCAAGGATGTCCAGGGCCCCGTAGCACAAAGGTTAGCGATAATTCGCTACATGAAATGGCCTATCAAAATCGTCGTTGCATGCGCGTTTTGCTCAATATTTTATTAATGTCATCATAATTTTGGAGCTAAAACTTTTTTCTTTGCTTGACATATTTTCCTAAACCAGCACCCCCTAAACAATCGTGTCAGCTTGAGGAAATGTGACACTTTGGTATTTCGTCGTTTGTCCTCACTTTATAGTCAAATTTTATTTGACTATAATTAACCATTCACCAGTGTATCGTGGTTGAGATTATTTGTACTCTCACATATGTTTTATACAACAACCTATATATCTGTACAGCTTGTAAAAACTAATGCATGTAATTGCACAATCAGGAAACTGTAAGTAATTGTACGTGTCAACCAGATGACGAAATAAGACAAGAATCAGGTCATTTTTTTTATTTGAAACTTTATTAAGTGCTCTCTAACAAAATTCCTCAGAGTGAAGCTTATATTCTCTATAAAAAAACTGCATTTAAACGGATTTTATTTCATAGAACATCAAAGAAAGACCCATACCAAAGAACACAGAAAGAAATCTCTTTTATTCTTCAAATAAAATACGCCTAATTACAAATTTATGAGCAAAACCTGTGCTAACGATTAAATTACATACAGAAATATGCATTAGCTCAAATATTTGTGTCAAATGATTGTTTTGAAATATCTAGCCGACAAAAAAGCATGGATCCTTGTTTTCCTGAGTATACGTGCTGGTAAATATTTACAAATCTTAATAAATGTTTATTTACAAAAGTTAATTACGAAGATGTAAATCTGAAGTATTATTCCATGTTACAGTAGAGTGTTACCATGGTTACAGTTTTATTTGTTTATTTTACTACCACCTGACGTAAGCTTCGTCTTTCAGGTTGCGTCAGACCATTTTGTATATGCTGGGCCTATGCATTAGACATTGTTATATTTGTATAATCTATTATTATCATTGCCGACATAAATGTAAAATTTAACTTCATGTAGTAGACTTCTCATCTACAATCAAAGTCAATTTAACGAATGTATTTGCGTGAGGAATAAATTGCTGATTCGAAACCTCTACCTTACAATTTGTTTTGATTATTGCAGGTTTTGATAATTGCAATTATTGATAGGTGTCTTTTCATTCATTCGGTCTGTACCCCCAATTCACCCTTAAGTTCTAGAGTAAAAACCTTTAAATAAATATAACTATTACGATTATTTAGCGAGTTTCTACAAAATATGCAATTTTGCACAATTAATGCACAAATAGTTAAAATAAAACTTAAGATAATTGTTTGAATGACCAGCATCCAAGCTGTGTATACAAAAATAAAGAGATTTCTTTACGCAGTAAAAATGCTGTTTAAGATTTTCATACAATGATGTTTGCTATATAAACCATACAGAAGTAATTTTTAACGGTTTAATCATGCGTTTAAAATCTTAAACAACAAAGTTTAATTTTTAACATATGATTCTAAGTAAATCAAGCATGGTTGTTTAAACTGTAAAACAACTAACTGTAAGATTCACGTAGTAAACATCTTATTAACTTTTAAACAGCGTTACTGTGTAATATAAAAGTGAATTGAAGAAAAATAATATGATACAACATTCTTAGAATTTCAACGACATGGAAATATGAATAAATCGACTTTCATAAACTGAATACAACTATACTAAAAAATGATTAAAGGAGAATGAAACCCTTGAAACCAGCTGAATCCATATCAAAGAGAAAAATCAAAGAAACATACTGTTGAAAGTTTGAGGAAGATTGAATGAATAATAAGAAAGTTATGAGCATTCGAATATTGAGATCACTAGTGCCATGTAGATCCTCACAACGGCAATGCGACCAAGATCTGTGATATCACACACGTACAACTCCCTCATTACTTTAGTACTTATTTCACTTATATTCTCACTTTTATAGAGTCTATCACAAGGTGAGGTGTTCTCTTTATGAGATGACAAGTACAGAGGTTTCACAACATTATATCATTGATGAATCGTTTGTCATATGATTAGAATGAGCAAAAAGAGATGTTTTGGGGTATATTTTCAGTGTCCAAATGGGAGAGTTGTACGTGTGTGACATCACAGATCTTGGTCGCATTGCCAATGGGAGGATCTCCATAGCATTAGTGATCTCGACATTCAAATGCTCATAACTCTTTTATTGCTAGTCCTATTTTACTCAAAGTTTTGTTGATCTTATTCTTTGATTTTTCTGCTTTCACAAAAGCTAACTTGCTCCAAGAGTTTCATTCTCCTTTAAGAAACACTTTATTTCCTTTCCACAAGAACCTACTCTATTTTTTTAAAATTCTATTGGAGATACAGCTTCAAGCTAGTAGCGTGATAATCCAAGACACTTGAGAGGGCTAGAATTGATGTAGTGAGGAAAATACTTAAACTTTGCAAGCGAGAGAAGCGAGCAAGCAAAATTTCGACCTTTTTTTAATAACAAAAATCGAATATTGTGATAGATTTTAACCTACCATTCAGAAAGTAAATCACGTTTCACCTCTTTCGCTTGCCCTTTTTTTCTTACTCATTTTCCCTTTCCCTTGCTCCCAACCAGGGGCGTATCCAGGATTTTTCAAAATGTGGGGCAAATTTTTCGATGGAAAATTTTGACAAGCCCCCCAAAAAGGGTTTCAACCACAAATTAAGGATAAGGACAAAAAAAAATAAAAAAATGTAATTTTGCTTCTCAAAGGGGGGGGGGGGGGCACGTGCCCCCTGTGCCCCCCTGGATCCGCACCTGGTCCCAACTTTGTTTCTTTTTTGTTGGGGGGGGGGGCTTCGAAAGGGGCAATTTTTAAACCAGTCCTTCCGCTATTGTTTGAGATGAGTATATCAACACAAAACAATAATTATTTCATATTTCGATACAGAAGTAGGATCGACAGAGATTTAACTTGAAGTATAATTATTTTTTCGGTTGATTTTCAAACATTTGCTGATTTTCTATCACTTTTTCAATCCGCAATATCAAATATTACTTTCATCAGGTCTTTCCTTGTAACTGCCATAATCCATGCCGCTATACCCATCAAATGCAACATCGCCTTCACTGTAAGCAGGATTGGAGATCGACGGTGATGGCAAAGGATCAGTCCCGCTGGATACTCCCGTCAGTACCTCGTCCCCTGTGCTGTACTTCCTCTTCCTCCTACTCGTCAAGAACTTCGAAATGGCCGTGAGACTCTCCGAAGTCGATGCGGCGGACACCCGCCGTCCATAGCTGACGTCTCCCTCGAAACAAGAACAGGTCAAACCCCATTGCTGACGTATCAGTGGCTTCCGCACGCAGTAGAGGATGAAGATAAACAGGCCTTGAAAAGAGTTGAACAGGATGAATAAAGCCTGCACCACCTGCAACAAAAACACCACCAAAGGGTTTTGTTAGATAGGCCTATATAATCCATAAATTTATTCAATATGTCTAGGATATACGATTAATGGGTATCGGTGGATGTTTTTCTCCCGGGCGTTATACAAATTACTTCTCAAATAGTCCATATGATCTCGGGATCTCGGCTACGCGTCGGGTGCGTTTGATTTTTCGAAAGTAGGCCTACCTGTGCATGTTATTCTCTCAATTAATATTGTTATTTGTATAGTAATGCTATGCACATGTTTAAAACACCCGATTCAAAGTGTACAGATATTTATTTAATAAGAAGAAAAAATGATGGTAAGGCTTTACCAGAGTGAATGTTTCTATCAGCAAAAGATAACCGGTGATCCATGTTAACCCTAGCAAAACCAAGATGGCGATTGCGTTCTTGATGCGTTCAATAGTCTCCTCACGAGTCGCATCGCTGTCCTTTTTTATTTTCCCAGCCATCTGAGATGATTTCGATAGCTGGCGAATGGCCAGGATGAAGATGACCACATTGGCGACGAGGACAACGGCGACTGGTATCAGAAGACCACCGACTTGAGACCACAGACGAATGAAGCATCTGTGTTGTGTTGGGAGGTGAGTAATCGTAATCTATTAATCATCGAAGAAACGTAGGACAGTCAGAGGCGGAAATCTCTCCAAATAGGTAGGGGGGGGCAAGGGGCTGGAAAATTTGACAAGCCAAAAAAAAAGGTTATCACCCCAAATTTAAGGTCATTTCGACAAAAATAAATTTGACAAGCCAAAAAAAAAGGTTCTCATCGCAAAAGTAGGGTCACCTCGTCCTAAAATACATGTTTTATTTCGATTTTGAATGAGGTATTTCTTACCATCATAAAAGACCACAAATAGTAGGGGGGACATTTGATATTGTGTCCCCCCTGGGATTTCCGCCCATGAGTACAGTTACTCATCATAATGATAGTAAATAATAATGTGTATAGCCCACTTCCCAGCTTTATTAGATGCTCAAGGCGCTTCAGAGCAAATTAGAGGATGGAAAGATAAAATACATTACAGGATCCGAACATTAACAATGATAGATAAATGGTTGTTTGTAAAAAGTACTGTTAAACAGGTATGTTTTCAGTTATGTCAAGTTGCCCCCGAAGATGGACGCTTGAGTATTTTTCATGTTTACATTTCATAGGCGTATGGTCTTGGTTAATAACTCGTTTTTTCCTTCTCTGAAGTTCTTTCTACCTGGATAAATTGAAAACAAGAATTTGAAAAAGATTTGCTCCTGGAAGATAGATATAAGTTTAGGCCTACACAAGAATTGTCATTGCCCAACATTCATGTATATTATATAGTATTACATGAATATACTTACACTTCCTGTCTTGCATACTTCGTATTTGCTATACCACCTGTCAGGATTACGATGATCGCAGGAATACCTGTAAAATTATATCAATTGTGAAAATATCAATAGAAAATGTAAAATTTATCGAGATTTTCTGACTAAAAAGCGCAGTCGACATTTTTACCCTTTATCATGTTTACCAGGTGCAGTATCTATTTTCTTAATTGTTGCGCACTTTATCACTATCTTTAGCATCAATATTACTCCTAGTAAGACTGTTATCAATCTATCATAATCATCATCATCATCATCATAATCATACCTTAGTATTCATGATTAATACTACATACTAGTTATTCTCTCAAAATTTGCCAAAATACTATAATTTCATGAGGACTATTTTTGTATTGAAGGTGAAGTTGATTTCAACGAGTTGATGTTGATGATGTTTTGTTTAATCTTAAGCATTTTGGAAAAAAAAGTTTAATTCTTTTTAGAAGTGAAGGAGGATACAATATTTATCACAATATTTCATGCTTACAAAGTTATTTGCACACATGAAAGTAATTGCTTTTTTTAATGCCGCAATTATCACTGCTTGAAAAATCAATATCACATTATTTTCTCGGTATTTTCCCACTGTGGAATAGTATGATGCTATATACATGTTAAAAATACATTGAGTACGCCTCCCCAGCGGTAGTGCCCACAATCTTTTCACCTAGTCATGATAGTGGAATATGTCAACATAAGATTCACAATGTAAAATAGGAGCATGTTAGCGATATATGAAGATATCTCATCATTCCGCTTTCTACATGCCTGCCTATTCACGTCTCTTCGTACACTGTGAAAAGGCGATGTGTACTGTGGACACAGATCACATTCTGGAACACACTGAGTGACACTGTAAACACACTGTGGATTATACTGTGGAACACATTATGAAACGCACCGTGGGAAGCACCTAGGAACACACTGTGTGGAATACAGTGTGGGATACAATGTGGAACACACTGTGAACATAATGTGGAACATACTGTGAAGTCACTATGATTACACTGTGAACACACTATGAATTTACTGTGAATACACTGTGGGACACTGGAAAATATTGTGTGACACATTGTGGAACACTGTATGCTTTCCAGCAGGAATGTGAGCTTACCCCAGGCTGCAAGGCCGGCTTTGACCATGAACTTTGGTATGTACGTATTGAAGATCTTGACGATAACCAGGTATGTATTGAAACCTTCCACTCCCATCCAAGCAATAGATGAAAGCACAAAGAAGTGGATGAGACCGGCTAGAAAGCTACACGCTCCAGGGTTCACCCTCACAGTGTCCCCTGCTGTGTCCAGGGCGAGCATGGTGAGGAATGTGATGTAGAGACCAAGCAAGGTGGCGCACAGGCAGATGAAGATCTGGTGCGTCTGGCGACTCCGCAGCTTTCTGTCGACACGATTGAGGACAAGATAGATACACATGATACATGAAAAGCATCCTCGAAGAAAGGTAACCTGTTTTTCTAATCGACAAGCACAAAGGTCTAGAACAAATTCTTAATACTAGAACAAATTCTTAATACTCCAACAAATTCACTCTTACTAAAGGCAAGGACACAACTACCTTTTTCTTTTAAACAAATTAGTATAGAAAACTTCCACCCACACAAGACCACTACGCTTCACAATCGTGCCTACGCTGCTCATCCGGGTTAAATTCTTAAAGTAATAAAAGAAATGCCCTTTTTCCATTTTTCAAAAATGTTTGCAAATAAAAGCGCACACAAACACTCCTTCCCATCTCTCACACACATTGTTTACGCTGCTCGTTCCCGGAAAACAAGTCAAGAAAAAGAAAAAAATGATTCGTCACATAATGCAAGAGATGCTTACTTATTCCATAGATATGTCCCTAGGGAGATGACAAGGCAGATCGTTGAGATAGCACATCCAATGAAACTAAGGTAGGTATACGCAGTCTTAACCCCGGTCGCACCGTGGATATCCTTTATGAACAAATAAATAGAAAGTATACATTATGAAAGGAAATATCTCAGGTAATGAATATGAACAAGCAAAGTAAACGAGGAAAACGGATATGTGCCTCTTTAATTTTTTTTCTTTCGAATGGATTCTCAGTGAAATTGATTCCATACCCGATACGTCAAATCATAATCTATGATTTTTTCGGAAATCATAAAATTCCTTTTAGTCTAAAGCGAATCGACTATTTCACCTTTGGCGCCTTTGGAAATGAATTTGATAGCAAACCAAATTATGCTATTCCTAGGCATTATTGGCTTTATGCTGTGCGTGGAAATTAAAAATGACCCAACACAAATGATATGAACAATTCCCACATCAGTGCTGGAATGGCGAAAGCGTACTTAAAGCTAAATGACAGTAGTTGCAGTAAAATACTGATTTCGTGAGAAAGTCTGTAAAACCAAGGTTAAGTATTACTTTATCATTGTGGATCTAGATCTGGTACAGTTACATAAACTGAAATTTGTGAAATCCTAATATCTAAGCTAAAAAACGATCACACTGAAGATCGCCAACACATATAGACACACGTGGGACAGTGTATTATTATTGCTGGAATAAAGACCCGACGGAAGTGACAGAATCCGCGCTTATTTTGGTTATTTCTCAGCAATTACACAATTTCTTCCAGAATCCATATATGTTATTCATACAAACAGACACTTTGGTGATCATGATATTAAATTCTGCAAAAAGTCATTTTGAAATCGTCCCCACAACTGGAATTTATCTTTAATTTGTTGGTCCTGTTTGCCGAGGTGCCACAACATACATCCATGGATATTTGATCTTTTCTCAATCTCGAATGACTGTTCTCCAATCAAACTTTGTGTCGGTCGGGTCCGAAATATTGGCATTCTTTGTAATTTTTATATGTAATTATCGAGGTAGGCAAGCCTGGAACGGCTGTGCGATCAATTTGGTTTAGGGTTAGGGAGATCCTATATCAGAGACCGAGTGGGTTTTTGGATTCAATCAACTTAGGGTTGAGGGCACCCCGTCAACATTGGTATTGACTTTGTAACAGAAACACTTCTTATTTTTAAAGGAGCATGTTTTATAAATATCACACAGGGGATGAGGTAAAATATGTACAAAAAACGTGTGGAAATACATGGTTGAGGTAATTTTAAAAGACTTAGCAGCCTAGGATTGATAGTTTGGGATGGTTTTTAACAAAATTGTGGTGATAGCGTTTATGCGATTTTATACAGCTATGATTGATCCCTCGGGCTGCATGCTCTTAATAGAAACAAAGGTATGGAAGGCAAAGTGTTCCGTAATACCATCAAAACCCCTGATCAGAGGTTTTTTTTTTTTTTTTGGGGGGGGGGGTATTCTGGAACACTTCGCCTTCCATACAAATGATGATCTTTCTTAACTCATCATGTTTCATTCTAAATTCACATTGAGATGAGTAAACGTACGATCAGTCCGGCAAAACATTTGGATCAGTAACGTAGAGGGCGTCGACCCATCAGAGTTGTACATAGCTGAGTGTAGACACCCTCTACTTTCGCTGTATGAGATCTTCATTACCATTAGGATCGCAAAGTTTGTAAGGTGGTCGCATGCACAGGTGTATGTCTCCAAGATCGAGCTTTCAATATCAGTGTTAGAACCGTTGACGCCTGCACCGCTCGATGAACCAGACAGCACCGAAGTGCCAGACTTGGAAGGGACAACCTGACAACCATCGGGAGACCACAATGAATTCTCCTGGTCCCAGAAAACACACTGTTGGTTCACATAATCGGGCTGTGGAAATAGTAAAAATTAAAATGATTTCCAAGAGGATGCCGATGTATAAATATCAACTGGATTTTAGATTACAATGAAGAGTTTTCGATAAAGGATTTTTGAGTTAAAAACAAGGTAAAAAAAAAAAAAAAATTGTGTTGTCTTATTCTCTACTGTCAATCTGGTGTAATTGTCATTCGGTTCAACCATCACTTGGGGTTATACCAACTCAAGTATTCTACTTAGTCTATTGTGGAGCGTTGTGGCCCAGTGGATTAGTCTTCGGACTTTGAAACAGAGGGTCGTGGGTTCGAATCCCAGCCATGGCGTAATTTCCTTCAGCAAGAAACTAATCCACAGTGTGCTGCACTCAACCCAGGTGAGGTAAATGGGTACCGGTAGGAAGTAATTCCTTAAAAAGCTGTGTGCGCTATGAACGCCTAGCTTAGCCGGGTAATATAGGAGCGCCTTGAGCACCTAACAAGGTGGATATGTGCGCAATATAAATACCCTATATTATTATTATATTATTATATTATTGCCCAGATCGTCTAAATGCTGCCAGGTTAATAATAAATCACTGGAATCGCATAGGGACGTCATGTGATATGCGCTATACAAGAACTGTGTTATTACCAACATTATAAAAAATTTCAATTTCGTCTATACTATTATTTCGCACTTGCATGAAAGTTTGATTTAAGAATTGTGGAAATTGTTTATCTGGTCATAATTTTCAATGATGTTTGAACATAGCGTAATTTGAAATTTGACAAAACTCTTAATTGGCTATACATGGAACTGAACGCTTTGGATTATCAAGCCCTCACCACCAAAGCTGTAAAGGTCAAGTTGATTGATTGACCCAGTCCTTCTACTTCCACATCACCAATGCTGAGTAGAACAACAGGGGTGTTGACGGTGGTATTTACATCCGGATTCTCTCTGCTAGAGTTAAGAAGCGATGGTGAGGAAAAGAGCACTGGGTTAGCGAAGACATTGAAGATGACCTTGACATTGGTGTCCACTAGGGAAGCAATCTCAGGAGGAAACCTTACCTGTTAAATGACACGAAGAATTTATATTGTGTTAAAGTAGATTAAATGAGAGAGGAATCCCTATATTGTCGACGTTATGGGTGTGACGTCAGTTTTGATAGTTCTCAGTATTTTCCATCATCTGATCATCATAAATCAATGTCAATTGATAGATTTCTTTAAGGAAAAAAATTACTTCTGATATCAATCCACATCTAAACCAATCGTAGTTTCTGAGTGGAATTTCCATTAGAATTCGTTTTACCTCGGCTATAAGACCAACGCGTTGTTCCTCTGAATCCTCTCCCATCGTGGCAGTGATGTTAGCATTAGAAAGATCTGTTGCACTTTCTCCTGAGAGGAAAAATCCGAACCCTTGATCCAGTTCTTCAAGAAGTACATTCCGAACCTTAGATCCAAGGAAGGAAAAACAAATTAATAATTTAGAGAGTGTGGTTCATTTTCATCTCAAGTCAGGTCATTTGTGACTTTCATTCCAATTCAATTTAGGAACTGGTAGAGCACAAACAGCCTTATCTAGTTTAATCATAGACGCTGGTGAGACTGAAGGAATAGCAGTTAAAGGTCACATCCTATGATTGCGTACAACAAAGCTGGAGAAAAATATATTATTAAAAAAAAGTGTATGTAGGCCCGTGTGTGCACGGGTGTGTGTGTTTGTGTGAGGGTGAGTAGATATGCGTGTGTCGATTACGTAATCAAGTCAACCTGATGAAATAAAACACCTCGCCATTTGGCCAATTAAGTAGATTGAGCTGTAAAGCTTTTGTATTCAGTGCCAATAATAGACAAAATGGTTCTATCTGTATTCAATGTTTAGGTTACCTGAACTGCGAGATTTTCCTCCGAGATATCAAATGGATCTTCTTCAACGTTGACTTTGTTGAGTTGAGTCTCGTATGCCTCAAACATGTTCGAGACGGCGTTACTGGAATCTTGAGCTTCTTGGAGATCGGTGGTGTCAGCCGAACCAACGTTGTTCACAATGCTCACCACAAAAGCAGTAAACTTTGTAAAGAAGGAAAAGTAAGTTCAAATAAACATTTTCATTCCATTGTTATTGATACAATTGACAAGTTATGTTTTTTCAAAATCAATTGAAAATAGTGAAAATGCTTATTCAAAGCGATGTTGATAACACTTGTCTCAAAAGAAATAAACCAAAACATTGTAAACAAAGAAACGTTCAAAAATCAAGATATAATAAACAATTTTTTCCATCAATATTGCAAAGTTCGACAATTCTATTTAAAAAAAATAGAACGAGGATAAATGTACAACATTTATTGCTCTTAGTGATTACACCACAACCTACAAGTTTTGTATGCAACACTAAAGATACAAAAGTAGGATAATAATTTATATAGTAAACGATAATAGGTCCAATCCCAATCACTATAATTAACTTTAAAATTGTCAACAGTATCCACTCTTAGTTCGTAATCCTGGCAAAACAACCCATCTTCCTCGAAATCTTCTACATAGAATTTTAAATCATGTCAAATAATTAGGGCAAGGGCATGACAGACCTGCTAATTATCACCCGGAGGTATAGTGTGTGTGGACTGGGCAGGGGGGGGGGGGTATCATGATAAAGAAATGGAAATTATGGACATAATGCTTGGACACTTACATGTTTTTGTGTACGCGCAACGTGTACCTTGTACCGACAGTGCCCTCCCCCACATGGCCCTGGGAAGCAGGGGAGCTGTGTGCATTATTTTCAATAAGGCAGCACCCCCTGGAATTCTGGTAGGTGTTAAAAAGATCTGAGTAATGAAACCAAACGACCTTCATTTTGTAGTGAAACCCCCCTCTTTCTTGGGACTATACATTGACCTTTTTTTAGTGACCCCCCTTTTTGCTTCTAAAATTTACATCAGCACCTCTAGTTAAAAAAAAAGTTCCCAGGGCCCTTCCCCCACCCCGCTCCGGACCGGGTTTCTTACCTCCCGTCCACTATTGTTCTGATTCACTGTATCTAAGACAAGGCCTGAGATTTCACTGATATCTGAGGATGTTAATTCTTCTGTGCTTTCTGTAACAATCGCCACCTGTTCAACAATTTCCTCGGCATTATCCTCCGTTACCTCCACCTGAAAACAGTTTTTAAAAATAATCGTCTCCTTATTTCAAGAACTAGACTAAAGTTTCGGGCTATTTGTCATACGCTTGTACAATTTAGTTTCATATATTGAGGAAAACAAGGCTTACAACCAAAAAGAAACCCAGATAAAAATGTAATGATATAATTATTCAATTAGACACACACTAAGACCCCGACCCCTTCCCCCGGCCTAAAAAACCACTCCTAATTATCAGGCAAATATATGCATTTAAGTTGAAAGAAGAGTATATAGATTATAGAGTAGATGAAGTCCAGCGGAAGATTTCATAAAAATAGTATTTTTACGAACAAAATAAATGTTACTACTAAAATCATTGCATTTTATTGCCTCACATCAACGTAGTCTGTGGAAATCCTTTCATGACGCCACTCCAACGGGTAGCTATCAGAGTTAGAATCAAATTAAATCTCCATACGAAAATTGATTGATTGGCCGATATGGCATTTTATTTGCATCCAAGATAAAATCATACATTTAACATGATAAAACAATATTTAAAAAATAATCACCTAGTTTGCCTTTCGTCTTCATGGTTTTGTAAAGTTTTATGTTACATGTATTTCGTATTGTTCTTTAAAAGGATCAAATCTAAAGATCTTATTCAGGAATTTACAGATAAAGTTTTATTTCAAGGTTCGATTTATGTAAAATATCTGATTTACCCATTCATTCAAAGTTTAAAAAATATGATTCTTTTTACTGTCCATGTTACCCAATTTCTAAAAAAATTCCCTCGAATTTTGACTATTTTTTAAAAGCCTATCACATCCTCAAATTCCGATGTCTAGTTGCACCATTAAGTTACACTATTAGTCGACTTGCGATTGATTACCATGGAAACCTCTATTTCGTTTAGCAGTAAATGGGATCCTGACTTACACTGCTAATTTCCTTAAGCAGCTCAGATACATTCTTGAATACACCGCAATTATTATCTGGAATCCATTTTGGTTTACTGATCTTGTCTCCGAAACACAATGCCGTGGCAACGGGTTGATGAGCTATACCAACCAGAGAAGAGAATTTAAAAAGGTATTAATTCACAAACTATGAAAACTATAGTGTAGTCTAGTCTTTTCTCATATATATTTTTTCATGAACACTGTACAACATAATTGAACATTGCATTCTTGGTTCGCAAAAAGTGAAGGTTAGGTAACCAAAAGTGAAACATACACTGCCCTTCTTTTAAAGTGGTAAACTGATTAGAAATTTAGTTTGCTATGTGTTTACATTTGGTAATTTTGTTTTTTCGTCTTGTGCAAATTTAATAGAAAACACCTCAATCATGCACTGAGACTGTGAGATATGTCTGGTTAACTACCATGCGAATGCATTTGCATCGATCAGGCGCGTATCCAGCATCAGATCCTACAAAGCATTTCATGGGACCCAATTGTCTGGGGACAATAGTGACTCTATTATGCTCGTGCATGGGCCCATACATTTCTTTGTCATAGTTGATGCTGGATACGCTAAGTGTCTATGTTAATGGCATGTTTCTTTTACATCACATTGTACTTTTGAAATAATGTAGTTACATGGACCAATAAGTACAGTTAGAAATGGATTTCATGTTTAATTTCTTTATAATTAAAATAATCTTGATTATACCATTATAGATCATTAAAACTGTTAGAATTTTCATGTTTACATTGCTGATGCTCTTGTTGTTAATAACAATTAGTTTTTATCATTATGACCTTAATTGAGAGATAAGTCTTATCAAATGAGTTTATAATACTATAAACCAAATGAGTTTCTACCGCTATAAACTCGTAATACCTTATATCATTAGGATGCTTACCGTTTGTCGTATTAAAGGGACACTTTGGCCCTGTTGAATTATATCTGGAATTCACTTCTCCTGCCACGAAAACGGTTTCACCAAACCTTGACATCCACGCGAAGGTAGGACAGATTGCTGGCGTTGAAATGAGACACAAACAGTGAAGGAATTATTAATGAATAATGATAACTGCACTATATAAGGCGCCGTACCGATCTCATTAGAGATGCTCAATATGCACAGGCGAAGGTGAGAGGAAACAACAGGAACATAGAAATATTGTATTCAAAACATAATTATATGTGTAATTTATTTAGTTTAATCTTGAATTTAATAGTATTGATTATGCAAAAACAAGTTCTAAATGGTGTAGAGGCAAGATGATTTGAGTTTGGGGTAGGGAGGGGGAATGAAGGGTAATGGGGACAAGGGTGCGCCTTGGGGAACACCAGGGGACATTGCCTGTTCAATCAACAGAGAACCTCGGTTTTTTTTTTATTTAACTTAAATTATCATCCTGAAATATCAAACAGGAAAGGTACAATACGGTGTGTGCCTTCAAATGAGCGCTGATTGGTTAAGGAAATAAGAAGTAAATTAGCCTTAATCACCAGTCTGATTAACCAAATAAATGAATAAAAAAAAATGTTGATACTCACAGGTGCTTGTAATCATGACAGTCGATGCGTCAAGTATTCCATCAGATTGGGCAGACAAGGCTAGGAAAGAGTCTTCCACATTTTGATGAATCTCAAAAGATGAAGTTGCGTTTTCTACGACGTACATATTCAGGTTAGCTATGATGCTTCCCTCTCGAAGATTGGATGATACCACAGACAAAGAATTCTCTTCAAAGTTACCAAACTCCATCAGGCCAGTTTGGACCTGGAAATAAACATGAGCAGCGTAGATATTGGAAGGATTATAAATCTGCCAACAGGAAAATACGACAGTTCTCTCGGATAAGTGATATTTCTACAGGACAATGCGCTTTCTCCAAATATCATGATTATCGGAAATGAACGTCCCCTTTCCTTGATATCTTCCTTCTATATTCTCGAACCTGAAGGGCGTTAAGACAGTGTGATGATATGCGCCAAACTAATTATATTTCTAACACAGGGTCACATATCTTAGTCATGTTAAGGAGTAAAATGCTATAGTGTTTTTTTTGCCTTTCTCATCTCTCACGTTAACATCATCAATTCCTTTTTACTACCATCATTACCATGACTACTGATGCTTAAAGAAATTTTGCATTCGTTGACTTTTTTAAAGTTCTTACATAGTTTTCGATCATTCCCGATGCGTCACTGTAATACTGTGACGTAATGTCTGATAAATCCCCGGATGAAGTGACGTTGATATTAAACCTGGCGTTCTGGATCAACACGTTTGATAACTCTGTAGATTTAAACAATAAAAATAAGTACTACTGTAATCGATCATCCTGATTTAATAATTGTTCCATGCATTATCTAATATCACAATTATACATATTTAAATCACCGGCGTAAATCCCGGGGGGATGGGGGGGATATATCCCCCCACTTTTCGAGGAGGGGGGGATGGCCTGTACAAACATCCCCCCCCCCCATTTTTTACGAAAGAAATGAAAAAAAAGTCACAAGAGATAATTGTTTTATTGGTGAAAATTCTTCCTAAAATACCGCTTAACAAATAAAACAATATTATTGAATCATAAAATGCAAATAAAGAGCCAGTTCACCATTTCCAAACGAAATACTTATGTCCTTATTATAACATTGAAGAGAAACCCCGTTTCTTCCAATTCATCAATGTTTGGGTCTTTGGGAAGGGATTAAGATGGAATGTCAAATTTTTTTAAATGTAATCTCTAATAAAACCATTAAACCATCATGGGGTAAAAAAGATAATAATATTGGAGGGGTATTTGCCATATGGACATACAGCATGGGGGGCACATCCCCCCCCCCCATCCCCCCCCCCCCCATCGGCTGACCAAAAAAAAAACGGGGAAAGGGGAAAAGGAGAAAAGAGGGAGAAAGGAAGAGAAAAGAGGGAGAAAGGAAGAGAAACGTAGTGGGAAAGAAGAAAATATTATTCATTTTAATGTTATATTATATTATAATTATGTTATGTTACATTACATAAGAAACATATTTATCATAACTTTATGAAACATAATTTGCCCAGGGCCTACGTCTTCATTGTTCCTGGTGCTCGCATTGTCTGTTTAACGTGATATATAATCCTGTTGTACTAAAACATCCCGTTTTCAAGTCAATATAAACCAAATATATTTCCTAGCACTTGAGTTATCATTGTTTTCTGTAGTGACATATGCTTCTTTTTCACGACTCAAAAAGTGATTGCCCCATGTTAAGTTCGTCGTAGATATGAGACATTTCCTGTCCGTGATTACGTTCGCATTAGTGGATTGGTGAGATATGTCTGCTTTTCATAAATTCCTAAAATCAGTCCTTAAAATGTCCCTTCTGATCTGAATATCAAACGAATTTCAGCTCGCGCTTCGCGCTCGCATCATTTGGTTAATGAAATACGTATGGTCCTAGTTAATTCTTACAAAAAAACCTTAGAATGCCGCACTTCAGGTCTGAATTATCTAAATTTTCAGCTCGCGCTTCGCGCTCGCATTGTTTAGCGAGACAGGTACCTATCATGATTACACAAATTTGATTATAATGTCCCTTTTTAGGTGTGAATATAAAAAAAATTCAGCTCGCGCTTCGCGCTCGCATTATTTGATCAGTGAGATACATATCAGTTTAATGACATCGTCCTTAAAATGTCTCTATTAGGTCAGTATAACTGGCAACTGAGCGCGCTCACTAGCGCACTCACTCAGTGATTCAAAATTTTTGCTGGTGCCCCCCCCCCCAATGCCGTGACCCACGGTACGCCACTGTGGACATATCAATGGCAATTCCTTTCATATCTAAAAACATGATTGCAAAAAAAATGCCAAAATATTTCAGTCATCCCCCCCACCCATCAACACGGATTTACGCCAGTGATTAAAATACACACACACACCCTCCCTCCCATAAACAGTATATATATATATATATATATGAGAGTGTGTGTGTAACAAGGCCTAATCTGTAAATGTACAAATTGTTGTGTAAAATCTACCAATGAAATATTATTTTTGTTAACGAACAAACATACAATTTCAATTTAACTCAATATTGTTGGTTTTTTACTCATTCCTTTTAGTGTGTATTGGCTAATTATCCATTAATTCTAACTTTACTTTGTTTAGTTTCGTTATATTTGCTTGATGTAATTTATTATATCAGAGAGTTGAGATAACTTGAAAACAGGGCTTGTTTTATAAAATTAAATGTACCTGTGATATAGATGGAGGCTTGGTCCGTAAAGATCTCAGTCACCCCATTATGATTTCTTCCTTCTCCCCTACAGCGGAAGTATCCAATATATGAAGGAGTCATGGATAGAATGGTGTAAACTGGCTGGTTTTCAGTTCCAGGGATCGTGACATTATCCTTTTGCCATTCGAAGCGAACAGCGTTCTCGAAACCACACGTCATCTCAACGCGTTCGAGTGCGCTTACTGTAAGACTGGTAGGAGAAGATACAACACGAATCAGCTCTGGAAGACAAAATGACATTCAGAAACTTGATTAATAACAGCCGTGATTCTGGATCTGGATGGCTCAACACCGGTGAGGAGTATAAGGAGACATGATAAAGAGGTAATGCTTCTGATATTACTATTCTACCTTAGCTTTTAAGAGTTTTGGGAGTCTTTCGTATACATGTATTCACAAGAGAGTTTTCATCCAGCATCGTTGGGAGCATTCAATAACAGAGAAAATATGTTGAATGCCTTTCATGACAAAGAAAAGCCGAGTTTTATTTTTCGAAATCAGTGAGTCAAAACAGCACTTCCGTCCTTGCATCTGGAAATCCCCCCTCCCCCCACATGAATCATTTGCAAAGTTTCGTCAGCTCGTAAACTTAGGACGAACTGCTGTTCCGGTTCACCAATTTCGACAAAGACCTCACAGCCCTTTGTAGCCCTTATTTGACTGGCATTTTCAATACGTTTACTGTGTTCTTGAACCATCTGAACATCGCGAAGCGAAAACTCCTCTTTAGGAATATATATGTATTTCAAATCTGCCATTGTGAGGATGAATGGGGATTAGAATCTTTAACCCTAAAAGGCCCGGGGCGGATTTCGCCCCCTTCTACATTTTTCACGATAAATCCGCCGTGCGAAATTTCTCAACCGCGCCGCTCCTTGAATTTTTACTTTCAAATCTCGCACAACGTTTGAGACCAAATTTGCGATGCCCGAGTACGCGGTTATGAAATTACGCAACATTATGTAAGTGCATGTCAGATAAAAAAACTGTTCAAAAACGTGAATTCATGTACAAATCCAATGCAAATTCTGTATTTAGCTAAAGTTCATAAATGCATCATTATTTTTACTTTTACTGAATAGACTTCATTAATTCTGTCTTGTTTATAATCAGAATTAAGTCTGCAATAATTTCCATCGAAAAAACAATAAAAAACTAAAATTCGAAAAACAAAGAAGAAAAAAAAAACACAAGAAAAAAATTGCGATGCCAAATTTTTGTGAGTATAAAATTAACAGTTTTGGGGCCGTATGATAGTTGATTAGAGCAATTTTTTATTTCATGCATGAATTGAGAAGCCGAGCTCATCTAAAGCGCAGTTGCCTGACAACTGAATTTTTCAAATAATTTATACAGTCATTGCCACGACTTTGAAAAAATATATATATTGCTATTATTTTTCCAGGAGAAATACAAACAAAAATTTTGCAACTATTACCTAAAAATCTCCCAGGAAAATAAAATAAGAAAAGAAATAAACCGTGAATTGGCTCGGCCATTTCGCGCCCTCCCTTGACATATCAAACAGTACACGTATTTTTGCCCCTACCCGGGACGTTTCCTCTGTTAAACACCACTGACGTAGTTGCTATAATTGCAAGTCATCTAGTCATCCTAAGCGAACATAAATTTTCAATGCAGTTGAAATTACCGATGTTTGTGCAAACATACCTGGAAGTACCGTGGTTGGTGTAGTGGACAATGTTGTTGGTGTATTGGTCGTGGTGGTCGAAATTTCTGTCGAAAAGGAAAGAATGAAGTGCCCAATATTGAGACTAATCTCTAACAGGGACAGCTTTGCTTTTCAAAGAGGTGGAAAATGTGGAAATAAAGATGGAAGCAAAGAAATAACCAGAACGGTATAGGTCCTTAATAGAAAATTCACACTGAGAAAATGTGGCATCATCTTTAGGTTGTGCCATCGCTCCCCCATTCCATAAAAGTATCCTACTGTGAACGTTGAATTGGTAGCAAAAAAAACAAAAACAAAAAAAAACACATGATCATTAACAGGGCAAGTTGATAAGTGATTTCAATGGAAATTCTTTGTTTTGCGGATGTACGTCAAGCTTCCTTAGGTTGCTAGATCATTAGTTTAGTTAAATTTACATTATAATAGAAGGAAAATATAACAGTTGTAGTCAGGATAAACCACTAGATCTCTATCGTTTCTATTAAGTCAATTTGGTTGCTTTTCCCATTTCCATTTAAGACGGTATAATGCTTTGAATGCTGTTAAAAAACGGAATTTGAATTATACTGCACTGTAAAAAATTTGTAAAAATCATACCATCCGCAGTTATCTAGAGAAAATCCCTTTTTGCGATTATTTGTTGTCAAAGCCATACGATACCTTTCTTTTAGTAACTATTTGAGAAAAGACTGAAATAACGAAAGTGACTTACTAACAGATAAGGATAAAATAAGAAAAAAATATTCCAAAAACAAAAACTTCAAAATAAATATTCATTCCAATAAATGAATATACATGTAGGTTACCAGTAGAGCAATCCACTCCCGTATAACCAATGGGACAGAGGCACGTATAAAAGTTGATATCATCCATACAAGACCCTCCGTTCAGACACGGGCCAGATGCACATTCACTGATATCTACGATGGGAAAAAGTGAACAGATTTTAATTAAAACTAAGATACCATTATGAAACGAAAAATGAAACTACGTATTTTATTGTTCGAAATAGACTCTGTAAATAGAAATACTCCTTACATCTATATTGCCCAGTTGATCATGAGCCCAGCAATCACTGTGCTCGAAACAAATACTTGTCTTCTTCATTAAGAACCGGCTTCTGGACTCCGGATTGATGTGGGTTTAGTAAATTCATGTGTTATGCCTAAAATAGTCTTAAAAGACGATTAAACGTTTAAACAAATCATATATTTGAAATGATGAAGGTAGATCTTCTTGTTTCACAGGCCTCACAGGCCTGTCCATCGTTTTAAAAAACCTGGGGGAAAGATCATTTGCTTTTGCATGCCTCACTTTGTGGAATAGCCTTCCTGAAGACATAAAACATATACCTCTGTCATGTCAGTCGAAACTTTCAAAAATCTTCTAAAAACTTTTTATTTAACTCTTAGCTCTTTATGTGCCTTGGCATTCTACAGAGCGGATTTATAAACAGATGTATCCCCTCCTCGAAAGACACTTCTTCGTATAACCGGTTTCTGGACTGCGGATTGGTGTGGGTTTTAGGAAATGCTAGTGTAATATATAAGTGTGACCGATGGTTTTAGCGTTCCTAAGATATGTTTAAACATTGCAATACATAAATTTAAAATAATTATAGTAGACCTACCAATTTCGCAGGTCGATCCAATATATCCCAGCGTACAATTGCATGTATAAGAGTTGATACCATTCATGCAGCTTCCTCCGTTCTGACAGGGGATAGATGCACATTCATCGATATCTATAATTAAAACAAGGGATTATTCGTGTTGTTACTCTTACTGAAATATAGTCCTAAACAGGTAAAAAAATCAATAGGACTAAAACAATATACCTTACAGGCCAAAAGCTTGAGGCGCACTCAGATTTAAAAAAAAATCATGATAATAGGAAGAAATTTTCATCTTCATATGATGGCAAAATTTCCTTAGAATGTCCCATTCCTAGGTCAAAATAATAATAATAAAACATAAGCTCGCGCTTCGCGCACACATCATTTATTAAGTGTGATCGTCAGCCACTTCACAATTTTTCTACACAGTATTTGAAAAAAGTGGTTAAATTGACCCTTTCCGAGATCGAAATATCAAATGTTTTCAGTTCGCTCTTCGACACGCATTACTGATCCTGTTTATGAGATGGGGAGCTTGTTCTTTATTTAAAATGTGCTTAAATTATCCAGTTTCAGATCAAAATAACAATAATTTTCTGCTATTTTTTGCTTCACGCTCCCAATTACCCACCATATTCAAGATTTACAAGATATGAATGAATTGTCTAAAGGTCTGAATTCTAAATTTTTCTTCCGCTTGCGCTTCGCGTACTTATTGTTTAGTTACATACCTATCCATTTCATGATTACAAAACGTGCTTAGAAAGACCTTCTTTTTATTTAGGTCGGAATGTCAAAATTTTTATATCGGACTTTACTTAATTAATGAAATATGTATCGTCTTCATGGGTATACTGCAAACAGTCCTTATCATTTCCCTTTTCGATCAGTCAAGAACGTTTATTAAAAATTTCTCCTCGTGCTTGGCGTTTGCAATAAACATCAGTTACATACATACTTACTATTCATTCACAGTTAAAATCATGATCATATAGTTGCCCGCAATTATATGCCTGTTTTACGTAAAATCGTTAACAAGGGTTGCAGAAGTCTAAAACAAAAAATTAAATCCTTTTAAAGACAATATTACCTATTTCGCAAGACAATCCAGTAAAGCCAGGAGGACAGTTACATGTATAATAATTCATACCATCCACGCAAGTCCATCCGTTCAGACACGGGCTAGATGCACATTCATCAATATCTACAATGAGGAAAAATGGATGTTTTTAATCAAAAGTGATATTTGTTATTCAATAAATACCACTATGTATCCCCTCTTCGAAAGACACTTCTTCGTATAACCGGTTTCTGGACTGCAGATTGGTGTGGGTTTTAGGAAATGCGTTTGTTATATTTAAGTGTGACCAATGGTTTTAACGTTTCTAAGAGATGTTTAAACATTGCAATACATGAATTTGAAATAATTAGAGTAGACGTACTAATTTCGCAGTTCGATCCAGTATATCCCTGCGCACAAATGCATGTATAAGAGTTGATACCATCCATGCAGTTTCCTCCGTTCTGACAGGGACCAGATACACATTCATCGATATCTATATATAAAACAAGAATAATTCGTATTGCCATTCTTACTGAAATATAATCCTAAACAGGTACAAAATCAATAGGACTAAAACAATATACCTTACAGGTCAAAAGCTAGAGGTCGCTTTCAGATTCAAAAGATAATCATAATGATAGGAAAATATTTTCATGTTCATATGATGGCAAAATGTCCTTAGAATATCCCGGTCCTAGGTCAAAATAATAATTAAAAAAACATCAGCTCGCGCTTCTCACACACATCATTTATCAAGTGTGATCGTCATCCACTTCACAATTTTTCTACAAAGTTTTTGAAAAAAGTGGCTAAATTGACCTTTTTCCAGATCGAAATATCAAATGTTTTCAGCTCGCTCTTTGAGCTCGCATTACTGATCCTGTTTATTGAGATAGGTAGCTTGTTCTTTATTGAAAACGTGCTTTAATTATTCAGTTTCAGATCAAAACAACAATAATTTTCTGCTATTTTTTTTGCTTCACGATTCCAATTACCTTTTCTATTCAATATTTACAAATATAAATGAATTCTATATTATCTTCCGCTTGCGCTTCGCATACTTATTGTTTAGTTACATACCTATCCCTTTCATGATTACAAAACGTGCTTAGAAAGACCTTCTTTTTATTTAGGTCGGAATGTCAAAATTTTTATCTCGGACTTTACTTAATTTATTTAAATATGTATCGTCTTCATGGGTATACAGCAAACAGTCTTTATCATGTCGCTTTTCGATCAGTCAAGAACGTTTATTTAAAATTTATCCTCGTGCTTGGCGTTCGCAGTAAATATCAGTTACATACATACTGACTATTCATCAACAGTTAAAATCATGATTATATAGTTGCCCGCAATTATATGCCTGTTTTACGTAAAATCGTTAACAAGGGTTGCAGAAGTCTAAAACAAAAAATTAAATCCTTTTAAAGACAATATTACCTATTTCGCAAGACAATCCAGTAAAGCCAGGAGCACAGTTACAAGTATAATAATTCATACCATCCAAGCAAGTCCATCCGTTCAGACACGGGCTAGATGCACATTCATCAATATCTACAATGAGGAAAAATTGATGTTTTTAATCAAAAGTGATATTTGTTATTCAATAAATACCACTATGTATCCCCTCTTCGAAAGACACTTCTTCGTATAACCGGTTTCTGGACTGCAGATTGGTGTGGGTTTTAGGAAATGCGTTTGTTATATATAAGTGTGACCAATGGTTTTAACGTTTTTAAGAGATGTTTAAACATTGCAATACATAAATTTGAAATAATTAAGAGTAGACGTACTAATTTCGCAGTTCGATCCAGTATATCCCTGCGCACAAATGCATGTATAAGAGTTGATACCATTCATGCAGCTTCCTCCGTTCTGACAGGGGATAGATGCACATTCATCGATATCTATAATAAAAACAAGGGATTATTCGTGTTGTTACTCTTACTGAAATATAGTCCTAAACAGGTAAAAAAATCAATAGGACTAAAACAATATACCTTACAGGCCAAAAGCTTGAGGCGCACTCAGATTTAAAAAAAAATCATGATAATAGGAAGAAATTCTCATCTTCATATGATGGCAAAATTTCCTTAGAATGTCCCATTCCTAGGTCAAAATAATAATAATAAAACATAAGCTCGCGCTTCGCGCACACATCATTTATTAAGTGTGATCGTCAGCCACTTCACAATTTTTCTACACAGTATTTGAAAAAAGTGGTTAAATTGACCCTTTCCGAGATCGAAATATCAAATGTTTTCAGTTCGCTCTTCGACACGCATTACTGATCCTGTTTATGAGATGGGGAGCTTGTTCTTTATTTAAAATGTGCTTAAATTATCCAGTTTCAGATCAAAATAACAATAATTTTCTGCTATTTTTTGCTTCACGCTCCCAATTACCCACCATATTCAAGATTTACAAGATATGAATGAATTGTCTAAAGGTCTGAATTCTAAATTTTTCTTCCGCTTGCGCTTCGCGTACTTATTGTTTAGTTACATACCTATCCATTTCATGATTACAAAACGTGCTTAGAAAGACCTTCTTTTTATTTAGGTCGGAATGTCAAAATTTTTATATCGGACTTTACTTAATTAATGTAATATGTATCGTCTTCATGGGTATACTGCAAACAGTCCTTATCATTTCCCTTTTCGATCAGTCAAGAACGTTTATTAAAAATTTCTCCTCGTGCTTGGCGTTTGCAATAAACATCAGTTACATACATACTTACTATTCATTCACAGTTAAAATCATGATCATATAGTTGCCCGCAATTATATGCCTGTTTTACGTAAAATCGTTAACAAGGGTTGCAGAAGTCTAAAACAAAAAATTAAATCCTTTTAAAGACAATATTACCTATTTCGCAAGACAATCCAGTAAAGCCAGGAGGACAGTTACATGTATAATAATTCATACCATCCACGCAAGTCCATCCGTTCAGACACGGGCTAGATGCACATTCATCAATATCTACAATGAGGAAAAATGGATGTTTTTAATCAAAAGTGATATTTGTTATTCAATAGATACCACTATGTATCCCCTCTTCGAAAGACACTTCTTCGTATAACCGGTTTCTGGACTGCAGATTGGTGTGGGTTTTAGGAAATGCGTTTGTTATATTTAAGTGTGACCAATGGTTTTAACGTTTCTAAGAGATGTTTAAACATTGCAATACATGAATTTGAAATAATTAGAGTAGACGTACTAATTTCGCAGTTCGATCCAGTATATCCCTGCGCACAAATGCATGTATAAGAGTTGATACCATCCATGCAGTTTCCTCCGTTCTGACAGGGACCAGATACACATTCATCGATATCTATATATAAAACAAGAATAATTCGTATTGCCATTCTTACTGAAATATAATCCTAAACAGGTACAAAATCAATAGGACTAAAACAATATACCTTACAGGTCAAAAGCTAGAGGTCGCTTTCAGATTCAAAAGATAATCATAATGATAGGAAAATATTTTCATGTTCATATGATGGCAAAATGTCCTTAGAATATCCCGGTCCTAGGTCAAAATAATAATTAAAAAAACATCAGCTCGCGCTTCTCACACACATCATTTATCAAGTGTGATCGTCATCCACTTCACAATTTTTCTACAAAGTTTTTGAAAAAAGTGGCTAAATTGACCTTTTTCCAGATCGAAATATCAAATGTTTTCAGCTCGCTCTTTGAGCTCGCATTACTGATCCTGTTTATTGAGATAGGTAGCTTGTTCTTTATTGAAAACGTGCTTTAATTATTCAGTTTCAGATCAAAACAACAATAATTTTCTGCTATTTTTTTTGCTTCACGATTCCAATTACCTTTTCTATTCAATATTTACAAATATAAATGAATTCTATATTATCTTCCGCTTGCGCTTCGCATACTTATTGTTTAGTTACATACCTATCCCTTTCATGATTACAAAACGTGCTTAGAAAGACCTTCTTTTTATTTAGGTCGGAATGTCAAAATTTTTATCTCGGACTTTACTTAATTTATTTAAATATGTATCGTCTTCATGGGTATACGGCAAACAGTCTTTATCATGTCGCTTTTCGATCAGTCAAGAACGTTTATTTAAAATTTATCCTCGTGCTTGGCGTTCGCAGTAAATATCAGTTACATACATACTGACTATTCATCAACAGTTAAAATCATGATTATATAGTTGCCCGCAATTATATGCCTGTTTTACGTAAAATCGTTAACAAGGGTTGCAGAAGTCTAAAACAAAAAATTAAATCCTTTTAAAGACAATATTACCTATTTCGCAAGACAATCCAGTAAAGCCAGGAGCACAGTTACAAGTATAATAATTCATACCATCCAAGCAAGTCCATCCGTTCAGACACGGGCTAGATGCACATTCATCAATATCTACAATGAGGAAAAATGGATGTTTTTAATCAAAAGTGATATTTGTTATTCAATAAATACCACTATGTATCCCCTCTTCGAAAGACACTTCTTCGTATAACCGGTTTCTGGACTGCAGATTGGTGTGGGTTTTAGGAAATGCGTTTGTTATATATAAGTGTGACCAATGGTTTTAACGTTTCTAAGAGATGTTTAAACATTGCAATACATAAATTTGAAATAATTAAGAGTAGACGTACTAATTTCGCAGTTCGATCCAGTATATCCCTGCGCACAAATGCATGTATAAGAGTTGATGCCATCCATGCAGTTTCCTCCGTTCTGACAGGGACCAGATACACATTCATCGATATCTATATTTAAAACAAAGATAATTCGTATTGCCATTCTTACTGAAATATAATCCTAAACAGGTACAAAATCAATAGGACTAAAACAATATACCTTACAGGTCAAAAGCTTGAGGCCGCTTTCAGATTCAAAAGATAATCATAATGATAGGAAGATATTCTCATGTTCATATGATGGCAAAATGTCCTTAGAATATTCCGGTCCTAGGTCAAAATAATAATTAAAAAAAACATCAGCTCGCGCTTCTCACACACATCCTTTATCAAGTGTGATCGTCATCCACTTCACAATTTTTCTACACAGTTTTTGAAAAAAGTGGTTAAATTGACCTTTTTCCAGATCGAAATATCAAATGTTTTCAGCTCGCTCTTTGAGCTCGCATTACTGATCCTGTTTATTGAGATAGGTAGCTTGTTCTTTATTGAAAACGTGCTTTAATTATTCAGTTTCAGATCAAAACAACAATAATTTTCTGCTATTTTTTTTTGCTTCACGATTCCAATTACCTTTTCTATTCAAGATTTACAAATATAAATGAATTCTAAATTATCTTCCGCTTGCACTTCGCATATTTATTGTTTAGTTACATACATATCCCTTTCATGATTACAAAACGTGCTTAGAAAGATATTTTTTAGGTCGGAATGTCAAAAATTTTCAGCTCGGGCTTCAATGAATTTATGCAATATGTGTCATCTTCATGGGAAAAACCACAAACAGTCTTTATCATGTCGCTTTTCGATCAGTCAAGAACGTTTATTAAAAATTTCTCTTCGTGCTTGGCGTTCGCAGTAAATATCAGTTACATACATACTGACTATTCATCAACAGTTAAATCATGATCATATAGTTGCCAGCAATTATATGCCTGTTTAACGTAAAATCGTTAACAAGGGTTGCAGAAGTCTAAAACAAAAAATTAAATCCTTTTAAAGACAATATTACCTATTTCGCAAGACAATCCAGTAAAGCCAGGAGGACAGTTACAAGTATAATAATTGATACCATCCAAGCAAGTCCATCCGTTCAGACACGGGCTAGATGCACATTCATCAATATCTACAATGAGGAAAGATTATTAATTTCAATCAAAAGTAACATTTGTTATTCAATAGAAACCACTATGTATCCCCTCCTCGAAATACACTTCTTCGTATTAGCGGTTTCTGGACTCCGGAGTGACGTTGGTTTGAGGAAATGCGTGTGCAGTGTGAACAATGGTTTTAGCGTTCCTAAGAGATGTTTCAACATTACAATACATGAATTTTAAATAATTATAGTAGACCTACCAATTTCGCAGGTCGATCCAATATATCCCAGCGTACAATTGCATGTATAAGAGTTGATACCATCCATGCAGTTTCCTTCGTTCAGACAGGGACCAGATACACATTCATCGATATCTATAATTAAAACAAGGGATTATTCGTTTTGCTACTCTTACTGAAATATAGACCAAACAAGTCAAAAATCAGTAGGACTAAAACAATATACCGTACAGGCCAAAAGTTTGGGGGCAGCCCTCAGATTTAAAAGATAATCATACATAACACACCTGCGCGTATTCCGGGGGGGGGGGGGGCCCTCGTGGCCCAGGTAAGCAAAAAGGGTGGCGCCTAAAAGTGGGAGAAAAGAGAGGATAAGAAGAGGAGAATAAAAGGAGGAAAAAAAGAAGAAAAATAGAAAAAGAGGGTAAAGAGGGTAAAGAAATAGAAAGGGGAAAAGTAGAAGAAAGGGGCGGGGGCGAATTGATGTTTGACCTAGGGTCGCCGAATTGATTTCCGACACGGGGGCGCCGAATCGATGTTCGACAAGGGAGGGGGGGGGGCGCCTAATTGTTGTTCGACCTAGACGCGGAGAATTGAAGTTCGATATAGGGGGCGAAGAATTTACGTTTGACCCAGGGATTTTAGGATATGCGAGTGTTATATGTAAACGTGAATAAGGGTTTTAGCATTCTTAAAAGATGTTTAAACATTATAATACATGTATTTGAAATAGTAAAAGTAGACCTACCAATTTCGCAAGTCGGTCCATTGTATCCCTGCGTACACTTGCATGTATAAGAGTTGATACCATCCATGCAGTTTCCTTTGTTCTGACAGGGACCAGATGCACATTCATCGATATCTATAATATGAAACAAGGGATTATTCGTTTTGCTATTATTACTGAAATAAAGACCTAAACAAGTCAAACATCAGTAGGACTAAAACAATATACAGTACAGGCCAAAAGTTTGGGGCAGCCCTCAGATTTAAAAGATAATCAGATATAACACTCCTGCGCGTATTCCGAAGGCCCTCTGGGGCGCCCGGACCCAAGGGCAAGTGAAAAGGGGGCGCCAAAAAGAGGGAGAAAAGAGAGATAAAGAAAAGGAGAGAGAAAAAAGGAGGGAAAGAAAAAGAGAAAGAAAAAAAAGGTAAAGAAATAGAGAGGTTGAAGTTCGATATAGCGGCGACAAATTTATACTCGTCCTGGGGGGGGGGCCAAATTGATGTTCGACATAAGGGGGGGGGGGCGAGTTGATGTTCGACAAAGGTGGCGCCGCATTGATGTTCAACCTAGGGAAGGGGCGCCAAATTCATATTCGACCTTTGGTGCCCCAATTTGATGTTTGAACTGGGGCGCCGAATTCTTCTTTCACACGCGGGAGGGGAGCTTCAAGATGATAAGATAGCTCAGTATTTTGTTATTTTGTCATTTGTTGTGTGTAAATAGATAAGAAAGGAGAAGATACTTTAATAACTAAAATTCTTTTGCTAATTCGTTTAATTATTTGTTGCAGTATCGTAACAACTTCTTCAATTGGGTCTGACTCTACATTATTCTCTGTTTTTCAATTACTAGTACATTGAAGTGTAGGGTGTAGGGTGTGTTAACGTAATCAATCAAACCATTCATACGGGCATGGCATGGGTATGGTTCACACCCGTCTATATCTACAATGAAAGAAAGTATGTTGCAAGATCTCGTATTAATTCAGGTAAATTTTATGTTGCTTTTCCTGCAGTAAAAATAACATTGAAGAATACGATTTGGAGCTAATTTTTCTAAGAACAAAAATGTCATATCTCAATATAAAATTGAAATTTACCATGTATATTCGTGTAATGTTATGCAGGGATTACGATTGCAGTATTTCAATTGTGAATAGATTGAAAAGAAAATAGGTGTTTAAACAACAAACTATTTAAATGAATAAAAGAATTAGTAAATGAATAATTCAAGAATACTTAAAAGACAAATGGAAGTTCTGCTCGAGATTTCAAGATTACAAACAAAATATTTGTATCGTAATTCTCTGTAAAAAAATACTCGTAGTCTCCATATTCTCTAGTTCAATCTTTGCTGCATAACATCATGTTTAGCGAAGTTAGATTGATCAACATCTGAACAACAACAAAGTAAAATAATTTCCAACAATGACTATGACTATTATCATTGCAATGGTTTATTTATCCCGAACTCAATACTAAAACCAACATTTTTATGGGGTGCCGATTAGCCTATCATCGTGCGGCGAAAGTTGTACGTTATTAATGAGCTGAGAAAAAATATTTTGTGAGCGAGCATACAATAAATATTTGTGAATTATTTTGGGGACAATATAGCCGTTATTGAGGTAGAAAACAATGAGATTTGGCATTCCATACACTAGCAAAATTTGCTTTCCGAGGACATTTCCTACCGGCTATACAAAAAACTTGACTTTAATAACTTGCCGAACATGAACTTTTTACAAATCATTCGTTTACTACATGAACAGGTTTAAAAATGAGATGAGGAATCGGTTGTCATATTTTTTAAAGGGCCAGGGACGTCACCGATTGTAGGATGACTTCGGTTAACAGGTGAAATGTAAGAGAATGTCCTCAGAAGGTCTATACAAACTCACACATACCTTCAAAGACATGGAAGCCCCCTGGCCGTGTAAAGGGTCCCCCTGGTAGGAGATATGTCTTGGGCCATGCATGGGGTGACTCCTCACGGACACCAATGCAATCACAGTTCCAATCTGTCCACATGACAACCCCATGGTGGAAGATGATATCAAATGGATGTAGAACACCGTGGGAAATATCTAGGAGCAGTTTCCGGTCATTCCCATAGAGGTCAGATGATTCGATCTTATCAAGGAGAGCGTCACACCAGAAGAGGCGTGAATCTGGAAAGAAATACGAAGTGAAAATTACATATCTTGGACATGTTTGAGGAATTTAAAATGCCAATTTCTGGTCAATAGTTGTCATATGAGTTCCATAAAGATGACTAGTAGAAAGAATTATTTATTTCATATCACTATTATATCAGATTTCTGCATTGTTGTTATGTTCAAATCACGACTTGTGATAAACCGTGTAATCACCACTTAATTTATAGGATATAATTTATTTGGAACGCAGAAGAAAACGAAAGCAATCTAAGAGAATAAATAAGATACATTCGCCTCCAAAACTGATTTTGTTGCATGATTTCCAACAAATGACACTCATATTTCTGAAATTTATTTTTATTTTAACAGGGTAGCTCTTTCAGTTATAAAAACTGCTCGACTAAGGAGACCTGTATCAACAGAAATAATAACACAACAAAGCAATAATACATACAATGGTCAACAAAACTGAATATGAAAAAAAGAAAGAAATGCGCTTTGAAATCAATATTTGCATCTAATAACACCAAATCAATTAATTTCAGATTTTATCTTTGGCTTATAATTTTATTTGAAATAATTAAACCAGTATGTATATCTCACCTATTCTATCATAGCTAAGTCCATTAGGCCATCCAAGCTCATTGCCGATAACGACTTGCCGATTCTCGCCGTTGAGGTCGCACAGTTCAATTTTAGGAATATCACCCCAATCCGTCCAGTAAATCATTCTTAAGGTAAATATAAATAATTCATTTGAAACCAAAATAATAAGTATTTCCAAGAGAACGACATGATATAAAAAAGAACATAACATCTTGAATAAACGGATCATGAATACTAGGTTCACACCTTATCATCAGCCTAAAATCACTGATGAACAGAGTCATGCGGTTTATTTTATATGTTATGTTATTTCCATTTCATTTGTCTTCCATAATCAGTATAATTAATTAACGTGCAAATAATCAATCCGGGTTTAATAATGGACTGTTCTATCAAATTTCGCGTGATATATCCCAATATTTCATGACAATTTCGTTGACCAAAATATACCCATCATTGGATTCTTTCTTTTTTTGTCGGAACAGTGCTTTGTATGCTTTATATTAATCTGGTATTTTTCGATGGTTTCTGTGTACCTTGACTTGATCATAGTATCACAGCTGGTAGCGTTCGGTCATCTGATCAGATATTAATTAAATCTACTTTGAATTGCAGTCAATCGTAAACCTCGACAGGTAAAATGGCTCAGTGGAAAGTCTTCAGACTTCGAACCACAAGGTCTGGGGCTCAAATCCCACTGGATCGAATCCCACCCAGACGTTTATCTGAATTTGCCATTCGGACACCCGGTAGGAAAGAATTCCTTGAACGTTCGAGCACCTGATTAGGGTAACCGTGCTAAATCCGGGGTATTATATAATACGTAGCGCTAATAATATTGCATATCATCATCATCATCATCATCATCATCATCATAATCATCATCATGCTTATTATTGTCATTATTATTAAGAAATAATAGAAACCTGTTGATTGATACGATGATTATCGCCCTCGGTTTATCGAGGTTAGTAAGAAGCTCTCTCCTACCAGTACCATTGGAATACATCGACCCCAAGTTGCTAAGACCGACATCGGTCCAGTATATCATCTTGGTTTGAACATCAAAGAAAAGTCCATCAGGTGCTTTAATAAAAAAAAGAATCGAAACAGACATACAGTAGTTAGCCGTTTGTAAAAAAATGAAGCTGTTGTGAAACTGAATTGCAATTTAAAATTTTGTAGGAGTGGTGAGAGAGGGGTACAACAGGCAGGTCGACGACAGTTTCTCGTTTCGATTACAAAATATAAAAAAAAGCAGATTTCATTAATTTATTCAGTTATGATGTTTATAGAGAGAGCTATGAAAACTTAAAGGAATTGCCTTGTCGTCTTGTTCATGATCCTCAGTGTATGGATTCATTCGCTTAAACATTCGTGATAAGCATGATAAGAAGGCCTACTGTTTTCATAAAGCATATCGGGTTGCTATTCTATTCGTTCCTAAGGTTTGTGAAATGGTCCGTCTGTAATGTCCAAAGTTTATCCGTACAATATTTTTGGCCATTTTTATTTATTTATTTATTTTTTACATAATCCTACGGAAGCTGTGTCAGTGACATGTCGTACCGCACTGGAGAAGTACTTTTTATTCGAACCCCTCCCCTCCTGATGAAGTTTTTCACCTCCATATAAACACACCCCCACACACACACCCTCGCGCGCAAACACACACAAATTTCCATTTCAATCACAATTTTAATGTCAATTGTTTCAAATGTTATGCGCGTGTATATTCGTATATCATAACTGTCTATAAATTATGTGTTTGATTTTCTGTAAAAAAAATCCCATGCTATGTTATGTATGTTCAATATCATATATAAATGCAAATTTCCATTTATATATTTATTTATTTATTTGGACAAGAAATACTGCCTTGTGAACCTGATGAAATACAAATAAATCCAAGAAGGTGAAACAACAAATCAAAATAGCAATTAAATAAACAAAAGATACCCTCATAAATGTTGACAAACTTACTTCCTAACTCTGTTACAATTTTCTGTTGATTCGTCCCATCGAGGTAGGCAGAGCTGATTGAACCATCTCGACTATCAGCCCAATAAATCATACTATCGACCGGGTCATAATCAACGGCTGTTGGTGTTTGTAGATCAGTCAGGGGTAGTTTGGTAAAGCTGAGGTTTGTAGTCGTTGCCATGAAAATTGCACTGGTGTCTAGATCGCTTACAAACACGATGGAATCTGCAGGGATATGTTGATGTCCATTATTATATAACACTCATAGTGATATATATAGTGATATATATATATATGATATAGTGATATATATATAACACTCATAGTGATAGTAGGCATGATAAGTATGTTAAGGACACGGATCATGATTGATTCTAAATGTCCTGCTGTTGATATTATTGATACTATTTAAGCATATCATAATTCAAATGTGATTGATGTATAAATACCCCCCCCCCCTGATGATAACACATTGGTCGCATTTTTTGTTAGCTCAGCAGCTCCCACTGGATGAACAATTCGAATGTGACCGGTGAATGTTCAGCAGTCAATATGAAACAAAACTGTTCATGAAAAAAAATCTAGTATCTGTAAGATCTATTATTGCCGTTGACATCTCATTTTCCATTTCGTATCCAACGACCATGGTTGTGCCAAATTCCTCGACCAATACTCAAATAACGTCTATTTTAATCTTTTTAATCTTACCCCATTTATTATTTCAAGTGCCTCTGCCATGGCAACGCAGTTTTCAAACATTAAAAATGCCTTTTCATTTTATATCAGAACTTGCTTGCTATCGCTGATTACGATTTTTTTTCTTTATGAGCAGGTTTAGATAATGTGACGCAACTTCGTCCGCGCCTCTTTACCCGCCTCAAAGGAGGTGTTTTGGACAGCTACATCGAGACATGTATGAAAGTAAGTCACAGAAGATGAATCGCACAAGTTTAATTGCTCTAACAATCTAATGATGTCACTTACCAGGTTCAGAATAGCAGTCTATTTCATCCATCTCGCCCTCACAGTCAACAAGGCCATCACATCTCCATGATATTGGTATGCAGAGCGTATCGTTACATGGGAATTCATCTTCCAGACAATCATCCCCTCCAAGTCTTTCATAGGCAATGCCTGATGGTGAAGAAATAAAACTGTCAGCAATTTCGTCGGTCACTAATAGATGAAGACAAATCCCGGAAAGGGGGTTTAACAAATTTACCTTTACCAGGTTAACTGAACAATTCCGGATTTGTAAGATCACTCCATGTTTGAATGATCTTTTACAACAATTATGTGAGGCCTAAAATACTAGCCGAACCAACTAAATGACGAAATACAAGTGAGTGCCAAGGGGATCACATTCTTATTGCAAGGGCCGTTTGTTCCTGATTAGGAAAACCTTTATTCTGTTTAAAACATCAATATCTAGGGGTTGGTGTTCTTTTGATACTTTTACGGGACATACCACCCGGAAGTAATAATTAATGGCGCACACAGTACGCACCATGGTAAGCATATACCCCTGCTCCTCTCTGGAACTGTTGTAAGTTGGTAACCCCTGTGGATGGGCCTCCTCTCTGCGCCATGAATCCGATACCCTTGTACGAGCCTGTATCCGTCCAGAATGGCGAACCTCGGTACCATTCTATATCAACTGGCTGTGTATCCTGGTAGGTTAGGAGAACATCTTGGTCTTCACCGAGCGGGTCGCAGGTCTCAAGTGTACCTTTGACCACATCCACCATGAAGAGACGGGATCCTTTAGGGGTCAAATAAAAAGAGAAGTAACTTCACTGGAGAAAGAGGTTGGGGAAGACAGTGTCATGTACACGTGGATGTTGTTGTAATAAATTGGTCTTTCTTTTGACAAAGAAAAATTGTTTACTTATACATAAGTAGTAAGGAAGAGGAACAAAAATGGAGTACTGATTGAGAAATGTTATCGTGGATAAACAAGCCCCACTAGCATTCTACAAATAAATGGATCACAATCAGATAGGCCTAACTAAAACAGCACTGATATACCCGGGCCCCGTCTTACAAAGATTTGCTATTGATCCGATCAATTATATGTATGTACAGCCAGCACATCAACATCTAAAATGCAAATTTGTTCAAAATATTTTTTAGATATGATGTTTATTCGTACACTCATTATTCTCTTGAAGATTAATTGTGATTCTCTTTGTTTACTAGGGAGATTGTGCAAATTTCCTGTAAAAAAAAATGGCATGGATGGATTTCCATAAAGTTGAAGTTGATTGGATCAATCATAACTATTGTAAGACGGGGCACCTTTCTTACAATCCTCTCATGTACAGGCCTGTAACCGAATTTCATCTAAGTGTCTGGTATTAAGGTACCATTCAATCTTTCTTACCATGCCGGTCGAATGTCATGGTCGATAGATTCATTGCAGACGATTTATCGATTCTCTCTAGAGAAGAGAAATTGTCTGCCAGTGTGATCCTCAATATTGCTGGTGCAAGTCCATTGTCTAATGCATACAAGTCTCTAGAAGATCAAAATAATAAAGATCAACAATTTGAAAGAGTTATAAGCCTCCGTGTTTAATATGAAACAGAGAAAAGTTTAGAATAGAAGACCACGTGATTGTTTCGTGAAAGGACTTGTCGGTCGTTTCATCTGGCAAGTCCTGTTTTATCCGACAGTTACCATAGTAAGAATGCTTCTCAGCCTATCATAATCAGGGTCAAATTTGGTGTGGTATTGGTGTATTGGTGTATTGTATTGGTGATTTTTTACCTGATTGCTAAGAAAGCATGAATGCTTGTAAGCAAGCAACCAGAGGACCGACGGCTTAAGGTCCTCTCCGAAGGACCTGGTACTGAGGATTAATGCCTTACCAAAGGGCACTAGCGCACCAAGTGGGAATCGAACCCGGGTCACCGGAATACGAGTCCCCCGCTCTACCGACTGAGCTCTAAAGATCCAATTTTGCCCTGTGTCTTTGTAGTGTTGGTGATATGTCATGACATAGCAGGGGCCGCGGAACGGTTTTCAAAGTGGGGGGGGGGGGGGGGCTGACCATGCTAAAACTCACAATCATATGGTCATTTTTACGTTTCGGTTCTTGAACACGATTTTTGGAAAAGGTGGGGGGGGCTGAAGCCCCCCACCCCCCCCCCGGTTCCGCGGCCCCTGCATAGTAGCCTAATCTTGGCTGATAACATAGTTTATTGATCTTTACTGCAATAATATTTATCTAAATGATAATGATACCAGAAAAAATACTAACGTGTTAGGATGATAACACACAGACGTCAGATCGCTAACTCCAGTGTAGATAACCTTACTAGTAGAAGCTACATCGAAGCCTTGCTGGAGTATTAAATTGGTCTGTGTCGCGATGTATCCAAGTATTTGAGAATTATAATCGATCGTAAGATCGGTAATATCTAGAGGAAATATGAGAGGTGTTCATCATTAGCAACGTTCATGGAGTTAGATCTTTCCACTGAGAAAGTTAATGGAAATTGAAGTCATATGATGGTGTATTGTCATTATGAAGAATTTGTGATGCATGATGACCCCGTAGCAGGCCAAGATATATGATAAAAGTATTGTAATAACTGACAGGGCTATATACTCTGTTGAATATAAAAGACGAATAAAATATTCAACAATCTGTTCTGAAAATGACTATTTTGTCCTGACCTTCTTCAGGGGAAAGGAGGAATAGCGTTGATGATATTATGAAGGCTATTGATACTTCAAAGGAAAAAAATATACTACGCTATATAACAAGAAAAAGTTCCTATATCTAGGAAGGCTATCATCTATGTGGTAATAATAAATATGCTTTTACGTATATAGAACAGTTACTAAATGCATATACTCTCCTGCGCTTGATACTCCATATATTTGGTATTACCCCGACTGATGCTCATCCGCCATATTTATTGCGCCATCCGAACTTTTCGTATTTGCTATGGGGAAACTCTCTCCAACGTACCAATTTCTTTGAAAATGCCGGTCAAAATCATAATATAGAGCTAAGCTTTTGTCGAAAGTTGGCGGACCAGTACAGCATCAGAATCTCTTGACACTGAACTACAACATATTTTCAATTGTTCATCCAGTGCAAATCTTCAGATGATCTGCTGTCCCAGTCCACCAACCATTGACAAAAGACTCTTCACTTTCCATTGTGATTTTAATTGCAGTTTCAAAGGATATGATGTGTTGTAGAGAGTTTCCCCGTAGTAAATGCGAAAACTACCTAAAGCGTTGGATGAAGGCAATTATAACGAAAGTAATATCTCCATCACTATGGAATCATTACCCGAAAATGTATTCCCAAGTACGGCGTGATCAGATCCGTTTCGGAATGCTCGATTGAGTGTGCCATTTCGAGCATCCACCCAGAAGATGAAGTCTTCCTCGGGGCTATACCCCACTGCTACGGGTCTGTGTCCATTGGGGATCGGCAAAGGACTAAACTCCAAGGTGTCTGCACTGCCCTCTAAGATGACTCCGGCTTCCTCGTCACAGATGAAAATAAGGGGTGCATACTTCGATCCTTTTAGTAGAATGAGAAGAGGTAATGACGGGGAGGGGGTAACAGATATAGAGATGGGTGGTAAGGGATAATGATTTAAGACATTCAGTCAAGGAGGAATTGGTGACCCAGGCTTTTGCTGCAATCTTTTATGTAAAAAGACAATTGGCATATTTAAAAAAAGATATTATGTAAGCATGCCTGACATAGCAGAATGCAGAAATTGGGCCTTTCATCCCCCAATTTAATATTTTATCACATGCCATATCCGAATCTTTTAATCGATACCGTTTTCATGAGGATTAATTTATACACTACTCAAATCTAAAAAATATATTGAATGCGATAGAGATTAAACCTATATAAAAAGTGAGAATAGTATTAAATAACCTACTAGAATCACACTTGGATCCACTGAAGCCATCGGGACAGATGCAAATAGAGCCTCTCTCAAAAGGGACACATGTCCCACCGTTCACGCATCTTCCAGTGCATACATCTGTAATAAAAAACCAAAAATGTAAAGGAATGTCTCTTTTGTCTAATTTCCAGAAGATTCCTAAATAACGATGTATGATTCATGTTGCATATTAGTTCGCTTTTGGTTTCAAATGAAGGGCAAATATGAATGGTGTTCAGTTCCAATCATAATAGTCATACTTCTTTCAATTTCGATCATAATGAAATCATTGACATCATTTATTGACGTTGTGCTAATATTAAAATGTCGGACCCGCCAACGGTCCATTTTGAAACATTGAACCAACATCAAATTTTAATGTTGGACCTTTGTAAAATGTCAACATTGGCCCAACATCATTTATTGACGTTGTGCTAATATTAAAATGTCCGACCCGCCAATGGTCCATTTTGAAACATTGAACCAACATCAAATTGTAATGTTGGACCTTTGTAAAATGTCAACATTGGCCCAATAGTGCGGTATGGTGTGTTATCCCGTAGGATTTGTTTGCCAAAATTGATTTTTTGGTTGTTTTGGCTTCAATAGGGTCCCTTTGGACCAAAAATGATGGGGTTCAAATTTTCAGCCCCCTCCTTCCCTTGGTGGGGGGTCCTTTTTGGCGCCATATTGGCCTGTACAAAGCCCAATAGGATAATCCATTGTTTTCAACCTTATTTCACACTTTTCTTCACCAATTTTATTTTGAAGTTGTCTGAGGTGAATGAGAATGAATATTTGATGATGTTGCGATGTCAATGCTTTTTCACTTTTACCATATGGGGGCGGATTTTGCGAAAAATGCCCCAAAATTGTAAAATATTACCCCAAAAATGTAATTTTCCCCTTTTTTGGCACTAGAATTAGGACAAAAAGATTACAAAATGAAATGCATATGTCTTGTTATATAGTCCAATAACAGAGGAATATATCACATGTAATTTATATGATTATTCTTGGTCAATTGATATTAAAATCAACCCCATTTCAGGATTTTATGCAGTGAAAACCTTACTACAACACTAGAGGGCGCCATAACTTATCATGATGATATTAGTGCGGTACGGTATGTCATGACCATAGAGATGTACATCTCTATGGTCATGACACAGCTCCTGTAGTACTTTTGCGCCATTTTTTTTTTCATTTTGGATTCACTTGGGTCCAATCTATCAGGAAGTGATAGGGTTCCAATTTTCCCCACCCTCACCCACTGCTCGAGGGGGGTCACCTATATCAAGACCCCCTAAAATCAGGTGTATTAGCAATTTTGCGCCTGGTTAAAAAAATGAATTATTTTATGGTATTTTATCATCCCTAGACAGCTAGAATGCTTATATCTGAAGACTGCCAGTTAGACGAGCATCCTAGCAACCATATCCCCCCCTCCCCCAACTGACTGGCATACAACTTTCACCATTCAGCCACTCGCTAGAGTACAATTTACGAGTTAAAGGACTTCTATTTTATTGTCAATTGCATACATCTCGGCTAATTTCCAATTACTGATTGACAGAAAGAAACACAAAGTATTTCTTATAGTGCCCCCCCCCCACACACACACACGCACACCCACATGCACATAATCATTATTGAAATAATATGTGATGTTTTATTATTTGACCTTCACAAGATTTAGAGAACTTCCGAACTTACAAACATGCATTGTGCCTCAATTTCTAAGGTAGGGCCTATAGACTATTCAATGTACGACCAAAAATACCCTTACTCGGAAAAATTGCAACAAATTGTTTTTCAACAGTTTTTAGTACTAATTGACCCAAGTTAGGAATAATGTACTAAAAAATCTACCAAAATCCGCATCAGGGAAAGTGGTTATTTTCAAAATAGTATCCAAGATGGCCACCATTCACTGAAATTAATAAATACGACTCACTCATTATCCACCCGAGAATCCTAATTGGTTTCAAACTCCATGGTCTAGGAGGTAAAATAATTGTCGAAACGGGGTAGAGTGAATATAAGGACCCCAGGATACCTGGAATATCCAAGATGGCATAAAAAATGGCTACAATCCACAATTTGGTTTCCAGTCAATGATTTTAAGGGTGAAGTAGTAAATTTGAAAAAGTTACAAGGACAGTGAGTGGTCTGGTAGGTCCAAAAATCCATGATGGCTTCAAAAAAATTACTATGAAGTGGCTGCTAAACTTAAAGCAGACATAGCTGATTTTATATCGTCCAGGGAAATGTGATTTCGATGTTTAACTTTAAACCACTGGTTAGGGTCAAGTATATAAGGATAAGTTACAAGGACAGTCAGTGGTGTGGTATGTCCATAAATCAAAGATGAATTCCAAAAATTGATCTTAAAATGGCTGCTGACACTTAAAGCGGACATAGTTCATTTCATATCGGCCTGGGAGATATAATTTTGGTGTCTAAACCAATGGTTTCAAGGGTCAAATAAGACATTAGGACAAGTTAACAGGGGCAGTCAGTGGTCTGGTATGTCAAAAAATGCAATATGGTCGCCAAAATGCGAGTCTAAATTGACAGTGGTTCTTAAAAGTAGACATAGTTCATTAGAAACGCACATTGTGGATTTGATTTTGATGTCTACACTAGAGTTTAAAGGATCAAGTATATTGTTTCAAGTTGAAAGAACAGTCGGGTGTCAAGTTTGTCAAAAATCCAAGATTGCTTCAATGCCAGCTGTTACTTAAAAGTAGATATATAACATTAAACATACACCCGGGGCTATTATTTTGGTGTCTACACTAGTATTTCAAGAGTTAAAAATACTTATTAAGGACTGGTTACAATGATTATGCAGTTATCCATTTTGCCTTAAAATCCAAGTTGGCTTTCAAAAACTGATTTTAAAAATGACTATTGTATAGTGGGAAAATCTTTCATACAGTATCAACCTGTGAGAAATATTTTGGTGCCTACACTTAAATGTATGGGATAAGTTATATTGATTCGTGAGTTTGTACAAGCACCCATTTGATGAATTTTTTTAATCTACCATGGATTTTGGACCAAATGGAAAACTAAATATCCTTGTTATTTGTCGAATGTATTATCTGACCCTTTTTACCACCATGTAGACACCAAAATTATTCCTCACAAATTAATATTGTATAAACTCTGACCATTATTAATATAAGTAAGTATAAGGAATAATTTTAGATGCCATTTTGAAAACTTTCTTGGACTTTTAGGCAAAATGGACCAGTGCATATCTTTGTAACTAGTCGAAAGTATCATTTTCATCATGAAACCATTGAGTGGAAACCAAAATCATATGTCCTTGGTGGATTTTAAATTAACTACGTCCATTTTTAAGTAACAGCAGTCACTTTGGACTCAGATTTCTTGACGCCACCTTGGATTTTTCGACATAGACCACTGACTGTCCTTGTTATAATATGATATTAATAATATAGGTATATTTACCTAGGGAAGCCCCTTCAGTTCTAAAACTGTTCTCCCAGCGGGCCGAGCTATTATAAGTATCCCTGCTTTAAATGGGCTGCCTAGGCGCTCAAGCATTCAAGGAATTTCTTCTTACCGGGTACCCATTTACCCAACCTGGGTTGAGTGCAGCACAATGTGGATAATTTTTTTGCAGAAGGAAATTATGCCATGGCTGGGATTTGAACCCACGACCCTTTCAAAGTCAAAAGACTAATCCACTGGGCCACAACACTTGAACGCTCGTAACTAATTTTCTTACTTTAAAAATCACGGTTTAGACATCAAAACCATATCCTTGATGGATATTACATGTCCATTTGTAAATAACAGTGGCTATTTTATACTCCATTGTTTAACATACTCGACCAACGACTCTCCTTGTAACTTATTCTAATTTATCATTTGACCCATTTTACCATGGTAGACACAAAAATTCATATTTCCGGATATTGAACAAACTATATCTGTTTTTCAAGCAGCAACAGCAATTTCAAACTCAATTTTTGGAAGCCATCTTGGATTTTTTCAACATACCGGACCACTGACTGTCCCGGTATGTTGAAAAATCCCGGATGGCTAATTTGTTTTTTATTCTCCCCCACCCCCCGGGGGGAGAATAAAAAACAAATTAGATACCCATACTATGAATTGGTATTGGAAACAATTGCTCTTGAAATGTGTCAGCTTTCAAATTCATTGATAAAATTACAGTGCATAGAATTTGATTTTCTAAAAGGAAGTGTTTATCATAAGTTATGGCGCCCTCTAGTGTTGTAGTAAGGTTTTCACTGCATAAAATCCTGAAATTGGGTTGATTTTTACATCAATTGACCAAAAATAATGATATAAATTGCATGTGATATATTCCTCTGTTATTGGATTGTATAACAAGACATATTCATTTCATTTTGTAGTCCTTTTGTCCTAATTCTAGTGCCAAAAAAGGGGGAAAATAATATATTAGGGGTAATATTTTACAAATTTGGGGCATTTTTCGTAAATTCCGCCCCCATATGGTAAAAGTGAAAAAACATTTACATCACAACATCATCAAATTTTCATTCTCATACACCTCAGACAACTTCAAAATAAAATTGGCGAAGAAAAGTGAGAAATAAGGTTGAAAACAATGGATTATCCTATTGGGCTTTGTACAGGCCAATATGGCGCCAAAAAGGACCCCCCACGAAGGGAAGGAGGGGGCTGAAAATTTGAACCCCATCATTTTTGGTCTAAAGGGACCCTACTGAAGCCAAAACAACCAAAAAATCAATTTTGGCACGCAAGTCCTACGGGAGCTGTGTCAGTGACATACCGTACCACACTACAACATCATTTATTGACGTTGTGCTAATATTAAAATGTCCGACCCGCCAACGGTCCATTTTGAAACATTGAACCAACATCAAATTGAAATGTTGGACCTTTGTAAAATGTCAAAATTGGCCCAACATCATTTATTGACGTTGTGCTAATATTAAAATGTCCGACCCGCCACTAACGGTCCATTTTGAAACATTGAACCAACATCAAATTGAAATGTTGGACCATTGTAAAATTTCAACATTGGCCCAACATCATTTATTGACGTTGGTCGAATGTTGACATGTCCAACGAGCCAACGTCAATTTAAAACGTTGGGCCAATATCAGATAATAATGTTGGGCTTATGTATGATTACAACATTGGCCCAACATCATTTATTAACGTTAGGCTAATGTTAAAATGTCCGCCCCGCCAACGGTCGATAATTTTTTTAAACATTGAGCCAACATCAAATTTTAATGTTGGATGAACTTGGATCTGCGTAAATTCCAACATTGGCCGAACATCAGTCTTTGACGTTGGGTCAATGTCATCCCAACATATGGCAATCATTAAAGATATCAATTAGTTTCAAGGTGAGGGCCACGTTTACACTTTTATTCCCTAATTCATACCACCTTATACTGTCCTACAATCCTAATCCTAACATCCTACACATGTCCACTAAATCCTGCCAGTGATTCCTGTTTATGTGACGACTTTGCGATACTTGAATATTCATTAGCTAGTGAATGACCAAAATTTTTGGTAATATTGATAAAACAATTAACGTAATTAAGTTTACGCAATTATTCCACCCTAAAAAAAATCAAAAAAGTGTGTAGCTTTATTACCATATCATTTTCATAAAATAAATAATAGGCGAAATTTTCAAGGTTAAACTTAAAAAAATGTTATTAACTATAATTTTCCAAGTATCACAAAGTCGTCACTTTTGTGACCTCATAAAAAGCCTAGATTTTAATGTTAGCTCAACATTTATATTTTGACACTTTTCCGACCTTTTCCAAATGATGTTGGCGTGATGTTGATCGGATATCAATTTCACGATATCGTTTTCAGGACTAAGTAATTACATTGGCCCAACGTAATTTTTTAGACTATTTGACAACGTTTCAAGATTGACGACATTGTTCATGTTGTATTGATGTTATCTAACACTACCTCTGCGATATCCTAAAGAAGTAGAAGTTACAACGTCGGTCCAATATTTATAATAATATGTTGAGTCTTTGCCAACCTTTCCCTGTTGTCAATATTGTGATGTTGGCATGATGTTGGACGGATATCAATTTTTGCGATATCAAAATGAGGTTAAATATTTACATTGGCCCAACGTTATAATTTTTACCAAATGCAAACACTTCAAGATTGACGATATTCTTGACGTTGTATTGAAGTTAACCAAACACTACGTTTGCGACATCATAAAAAGTCGAGATTTTAATGTTGGCTTAATATTTATATTTTTGACACTTTTCCGACCTTTCCCAGATAATGTTGGCGTGATATTGATCGGATATCAATTTCGCGATATAATTTTTCAGGTCTAAGTAATTACAATGGCCCAACATTATTTTTGGACTGTTTGCCAACGTTTCACGACTGACGACTTGTTGATGTTGTATTGATGTTGATCCAACAATACTTTTGCGACATCATAAAGAAGTCGAATTACAACGTTGGCCCAATATCATACGTTGAAACTTGTCCAACCTTTCCTTATTGTCAACATTGTGACGTTTGCGATATTGTAATCAGGTTATAAAAAATTAAGTTGGCCCAACATAACTTTTGTGACACGTTGCCAACATTGCATAATGCCGATAATGCCGACATTGGCGCGATGTTAGTTCAATGTCGGCCTTACTGACAGCGATGTTGTCGACATTGGCCCAACGTCAGCTTGCTAGCTGGGGTGGCTCATTCAGTAAGCCAAATCTATAGTCGAGTTCATGTACGCAGGTTCGATTCTCACCTGAAACGATTTTCCAAAGTATTCTTTTAAAAATTGAAATTGAGTCAAGACTTAAAAAAGTACAAGTCCAAGATTTGTAATGTAATTCATAACCTCCGAAACGGCCTTTCATATCGTCATTCCCACTGCTCTCTCGCGTCGGATGCACAAATACTGACGAAAAAAAAATCTCGTTCCGATCCTTCCCGCAAGATAACGAGAAAATGCTTTGTTTCTTCTAGCGCATTTACAGCATATGGTGAAAAAAATGCGTTTCACAGCCAAGTAACAGAAATCAGGACTTTTGTAACCTCGCTATTTTGTGCTTCAGTTACATCAACGAAACCGACCCATTCCGATCAATTTAATTACAAAAAAATTACATTATGTCGAACGGTGTATAATCATGATAACCCGTAGGTTGTTTCGTTGGTGTGATTGCAGCTGTCTAGCATAAATTAAGATATGGCGTGAGTAGGGATTTAGTCAATATGAAAAAGAATAGTGATTTTATACTTCGTATGTATTATATTACACCTATCTCAGATCATCTGGATACTTTGATGAACAATTTTAAGAAATTCTGCTTGCCTGCAACACTTATGTTCCTTCTATCGCAGATGACCTATGGTTAGTGAAGGAATTTTATCATGTAACAGGTATTGACAGCGCTGAAGAAGCATATATTTTCTTGTTTCAATCACAAATACAGTAACAATCTTTAAAGATGTTCAATAAAAGGTTATTATAAAATGTTATGCTGTTCATACTAACCGAATTCACAACGTTGACCAAGGAATCCAAATGGGCACTCACATTTTACAGATGTTAAGGACCTCACACATCTTCCATTATTAAGACAACGGTTTGCACATACATCTATAAATGAACGAGTGGGCAAATCGAAAAAAATAAATCGACACAATAAAAGAGTGATAGTGGGATAACCTCTCGAGAATCAGCCCAATCAGGGCTAACATTAATATGCCTTAGTGTTTTAATATTTAGACTTTAGGGAATATAGATGCACGAAATTTTCAGCTAAGAATTCTGAACTGCAACAACTGTCGATTTGCTAAAACTTTAACTAATTATCTGACTTGTCTTACATCGTGTGGGATCATAATCTAGCAAGCATACCCCCCCCCCCCTCTCACACAGTGGGCGATGTAAAATGAAGTTAAGGAAATAATGAACGCAAATAGAGTACCCATAAAAATATGAATTTCAGCCGGCAAAGAAAATGCAGAAGTCAACACATCAACAGCCCCTGTGGTAGAATCAGAGTATACAATAATGCTATGTGTGATGTCACTAAAGTAGATATCATTGTCATGAAGAGCAAGGCCATATGGGAACAGATCAAGCCCCGATCCTGGAGTAATGGAGATAACAATCGTCCGATCGCTGGTATCATCTGGATTAACAAACTCGACTTTATCCAAGATATCATCAGTCCAGTATAAACGTTGCTCTGTGGAAGATAGATATAAGAATAAAACTAACTTTCTATGATGATTTATCAATTTAATTAGCATGTTTACTAATCTATTCATTAAATAAGTACTCTTTATATGGAGAACACGTTAGATATCAACATGATCGACATAATGGTATGTTATATATTTAACCTGATTCGCCGATCAAATTCATTTTTTTTTGCTCGGTACTTAGTGGTATTTCTTTTATTTTCATCGTCCAAAGGTTTTTAAGTGCAGTATATCTTTGATTATTCTAAACAAAAATCTTAACCGGCAATTTCACAGGACATGAATAAAATTATCTTGTATTATAGATTCAAAAAGTCAGAGAGGAAGGGATTAGCGCATTTAGCAGCACAATTTTTAAGTTTTATCTCGCCTTTTTCGTCTGTTAGATTAATTTGGGAAATCTAAACGATGGTGCGTCAAATCATGGAAAGTTGTAGTTTAAAAAATTGGGATTCTACCACTCAGCCATGTTGACATTTAAGCAGCCTGTTACGGCATATTTTGGTAAATTGCACATTTCGAAGAATTTGCAGCTCGTCTTCCCTGCCAAGATCATTTTGAAATAAAAGAAAAAAATTACGGTATTTCTAACCGCACATCTACCAATAAACCCTCAACCTTCATTCACCATACACACGCACACGCATACCCTTCCCCCACACTCACTCAAAACGCATCCCCACGCTACATCACACACACACCCCACACACTCATGGAACATAAAAAGGATCATGAATCTATTAACCTGTGAAATCGAATGCAATACCGCCTGGTGATACAATGTCCGTATCGATAAGAATGGCATCATCAGTACCATCTGTATTTACGCTTCTAATAGCTGGAGAGCCACGTGTTGTAATGTAAAGCTTTCTGGTAAACGTGATAAAAGATTGATAACAATGTTATGGTTACTGGTGAAAAAATGCATTCATATCCTGTAAATGAACTTATATACCACGTCGTGGTCTAGTGGTTAAGGCTCTCGTCTTTTAGTCTGAGGGAAGTGGCTTCGATTCCCAGCCATGGCGTGTTCTCCTCCAGCAAAAAAAATGTCTACATTGTGCTGCACTCGACCCAGGAGGTAAATGGGTACCGGCAGTAAGTAATTCCTAAAAAGGATGTGAGCACTGGAATTGGTAGACTAGCTTAGCCGGGGTAACAGAGGAGCGCCTTGAGCACCTAGCAAGATGAATACGTGCGCTCTAAGAATCCTATATTATTATTATTATTGTGATTCATTCATTTATATTAGTTGTTATTATAATCTGAGTTACTTAAAATTGTTTTCCTTTGCACCAACTTTTAGGAATGGTTTAATATATTTATGACAGATGTGAATATGCCTCATATTTTCTCTCTTTTTTGGAGGGAAACTCTGACATGTTTATGGGGAGTGGGGATTACAGAATCCTAAAATGCTAAAAACATTTTCATTTATCAGTATCATTGGTAGTGTTTCTAACATAAAAAGCCAATGGACCTTCCTTTTCAGCTCTCAAAATTACCAACTATGTAGGGCAATCAGACCCCCCCCCCAAAAAAAAAAAAATCATGATATCTTTCACTTCTCCGAATCCTAGTCCAATCATTAGATCAGGGATATGGTCACACCTAGAAAATCTAATCAGAACCGATCGGCAGTGTGTCATTTGAAATAACCTTCTTTGGTAGGTCTGGAGGAAGTTCGTTTCACTGGTGTCCTTTGGCATTTACCACGGAGACACTCTCTACAACGCATCTATTCCTTTGAAAATGGACACCATGTACAGCTGAGAGGCTTTTGTCGAATTGTGGTGGACTGGCACGGCAGATCATCCAGAGATTTACACCGGACGAACAACTGCACAGATGTCGTTGTCCAGAGTCAAGTGATTCCGATGCTGTCCCAGTCCACGAACTTTCGACAAAAGCCTCTCAGCTCTCTATTGTGATTTGACTTGCATTTTAAAAGGAATCGGTGCGTTGTAGAGACTTTCCCCTTTGTAAATGCAAAAAGTCCGGACTGTGGTTTAAGAAAGGAAAAACAAACTCAGTAATGATTGTAGAAACAGTGAAGTCTTCATAATATTCCTTAATTCGTTCTCTGACAATTGCTCCGATTAAATCATGTAAATGAAATGACCAACTTCAACCCTGGACTTAGCGCTATACCCTACCCTAAACCTTACTCTACACCTAATATCCGGGGGGGGCACTTCCATTGACGAGTGGATACCATGCGCGACCATGGGGTCTCGAAAAGCACCCTAAACACGTATTTTCTGCATTCTGAAAATGCACCCCTTAACAAGTATTGGCATGTGAAACCCTACCCTTAACAAGTATTAGAAACAAAACGATACTCTTGGCAAGAATTCCCTGAATTTAACCCCTAAACAAGTAATTGTTTTGTCACGGACGTTGGTCGTCGGTTTTACCTTTACCTACATCATTAATTGGGTTTAGTAGTACTAATAGTACGGCCCACCTCCCACACCTCGCGCAAATCGTACTCTAAACACGTAGTGTTAACTGTCTGTTGGGGCAAAAAGTACATCCTTTATAAATCATTTTAGTCTTAATTTTTTATACCCTCGCAGATCTGATCCTAAACACGTAGCTTTTCATGCGAAATAGACACCCTTTTTTCATTATTTTAGTGTTTTTGACACCCTTATTACGTTACACGTGCCCTATCTTGAAAAATACATCCTTGTTACGTGTTTTTTGGGTCGCGTATGGTATCCACTCGTCAATGTAAGTGGCCCCCCGGGCCTAATATACAACCCTATTGCAGCCCTGCGCCTACATCATGTGGGCCGTTTCATAAAGCTGTTCGTAAGTTAAGAGCGACTTTAAGAACGACTGGTGATCCTTTCTTACGCGCTTAACCATCGCCAATGAATAAATCATTTACCACAAGAAAGGATCACCAGTCGTTCTTAAAGTCGCTCAACTTACGAACAGCTTTATGAAACACCCACCTGGATCAATTGTCGTGTTACCCCATAATTACGACTTTCTTATTAAAGCAAGGATTTGTTCATACCTTCTGTTGTAGGAGATAGTGATACCACGTGGGCTGGAATATACAGGAGGTAGTATCTGGAGATTAGAACCGGTTATATCTGACCGATAGAGAGAACCGTTACCGGCAGACAACCAAAACACTTTATTCTCTTCCAGATCAAGAGCGATGCCATGTGGAACTGCAAATCGGTAAAAGCATTTCAATTCATTTAGAGAAAATGATAAATCACGATATTCAAGCACTTAGACGATCAATCATTCATGTGTTATGTAATTTTGATTCCTTTTTTATTGCCTCATCCAATGTCATTCCATTGAACGAATGTGATATGAAAATAATTTGTTGACACATATCTTTATAGTATGCATAATTACATGTATGCGATGCTATCAGATCGTTTTTTAGTTTGATAGGAATAATACACATTTTTTGTATGTATTATGAATTGCCTTCGTGTTGGATAATTTATATTGTAGCGTTTTGTAATATTCGATAACTCACATGATTTGTTTCTGTTTCTGTTTTGATTTGAACAAATCAATACTATTGCAATGATGTCATGTTATGAACTTATGATATCACGTCCTAGGGCTATTACGATAGGAGAGTTCATTAGTAGGATCTAAACAGCAATGTAAATAATTATATAATAACGGTCTACTTTGTGTTCACCGCATACAAACTTGGTGAAGTGAAGCACCTCTGAGACACTAAGCATTGCCTATTCAATAAATGGTGCCTGACATATCATCGGTTTGTTAGGACGGCGTGTATTCCACTCGCGTAAATCCAAGCATCGACCTATGAGAGCTTGACATTCATCGGTGAGTTAATGAATTCACTAACATCTGACTGTCATTGTCATCTGAATAACATTCTCTTCATGTTTAGATATTATGATCCCATTATGGTCGCCGTCATTAAGGCCATGAGTTACAAGAAGCGTTCCGTGATAAGACATAAATATTTTAAAAATTGTATGCGCAGAAGATAATACCCGCCCTTTCACACGATACCAAAATTGTAATTTGAATGATTCCAGTTAAAAATAATTCTATTGACTAATTTTAGCAGGTGTGAAACCAAACTAGAATCACGCACGCTAATCAAAATCACGAATTCAAATTCTACTCTGAAGGTGAATTCCAGTAAATAAGTTTCACTCAAATTACGGTACGAATTTTACGTCTAAAAGGGTTGACCTCCAAAACATCTTTTGGGGGGCTGATGAGCTGTCGTGTCCTTTCAAGCACTTCCGCAGATAATACAATTTTCATGCACTCATCGTAGTTTCTTTGTTGCGATGTTGTTCTTTGATTGGGTTTGATTGATAAGTCACCAAGGACACAATACCTCCTTCGCTCAGGAATTCGAATTCAAATCATAGTTTTCGAGTGAACGGGTGAATGGTACAATGATTTTAAAGACGAATTGCAATCATGAATACAATGATGATTCAAGATTCTCGTGTGAAATGCGCTACGTTCCATGGGTTTTATTTGAAAAACTGGTTGCATATTTCAAGATATAGGCTGAAATGAGATTAATTGTTGATAATTTGTAATCACAATTTTCCTCATAATATTCCAGAAAAACATGGCACATAGTTTGTCGGGGACGTGTCTCTCTCGTTGTTATTGAAGTCATTGTGAGTGTGCAGAAGCGTGCAAATCGATAATAACAATATCACAGAAATCGTCTGCTTCTCAAGTTTGCTGCTCCAAAATATAAAGCATGTTGAATGAAAGGTATATTCTGATAGAGCTATAGGACATCAGCGAACAAACGCCAAGACTTGGAAAAATATCCCTTTGTGGAGATCAGATACGCCTTGGTAGCCGCACCTTATGTTATCATTAATATGCACACAATCAGATTGCATCAAAATAATGCGCTCGTTAATCATCCATTTCTTTTAGGTCCATGATCCAAGCAAGGACTCTATTGTTCAGGAGGATGAACTATTGTTTCATCCCCTCCATTGAATAAAATGACGACATATAATTACTCCTATGTTGCATCCCCCCATTGTCTGGGTAGTATATACAGGCAGTGTAGTGGTAATACGCGCTTGCGCATGCTTTGTTGTATCGAGGTTCTTGGCTCCACCGACTTTATTGTATGTGAACACAAACCGACTCCAATCTGCCCGAAGTCATGTCATTGAAAACATCGGAATTTTGTTAATCAGGGTCCTGTCTCACAAATAGCTGCGATTGATCCGATCAACAACAACTACGGGAAGTAATCAATTTATGCCAACATGGCGCATGTTTGTTCAAAATGTTATCTATATATTTATGATTCAATTCAATTCAATTCATTTATTTCACTCGATAAAAATTACATATATACAGGTAAATAAGATATACATAATGACAAGAACAGAACAAAGTAACAAAAATGATAATACAGTAAATAGTGTACAAAATAGGCTTCGAGTGTGGACTGGCATTAAAGATCTGTTGGATCTTAGAAGTTCCAGCCCAATAAAGAAAGAAAAAGAAGGGATACAAAATAGAATAAGCAAAGACAAAAGAATACAAGGGAAAAACAAGCATTAATAAAATTAAAATGAAGTGTTTGCCTTTCTAGGAAAATGATAGAAAAAAGGTAAAGGACTAGCGTATGTGGAGGGTCACAGAAAGTCGACAGGTGAAATTAGTGAGAATAAGTGTAGGAGAAGGGCAAACACAGAAATTATAGTCATGTTACGCAATTACTTAGTTGTTATTGGATGCGAACGTTGTTAACAGAATTTCTTTGTACTGACGTTGAAAACTATTAAGGGATAAACTATTTTTAAGTGTAGGGGGAAGAGAGTTCCATAATTTGGGACCTGAATACATTAAAGTTTTTTGAGTAAAAGAAGTACGGACGGAGGGCATGTGAAAATCAAATTATCTTTTTGTGACAAGAATACATAAATGATCCAAGGGATAGTTTATAAAGGTCAAATACACTCAGGACTTTTAATCTTTTAAAAAGGACACTAGTGTGGGCATTAAATGAAGTTTTACATATTATTCTTACTGCTCTTTTCTGTAATTTGAATAATCTTAACATATTTAGGTTATTGGTGGCTGCGGTGGCCCATACAACATTACAATAGGTTAAATATGGATAAACCATTGTATAATAAAGGTTGATTAATATGTTTTGGGGAAGGAAATTTAATTTATTCATTACACCTATATTTCTTGAAATAATCGAACATAAGTAATTAAAGTGATTAGACCAGGAGAGTTTATTGTCAAGTTGGATGCCAAGAAATTTTGTATAGGATGTGTGTTGAATTTCCTTACTGCTGAGATATATCCTAACATCGTTGGGATTGAAGTGGCGATTTGAAAATATCATTGATGCTGTTTTAGAAATATTTATTATGAGTTTATTCTTGACTAACCATTCTTCTACATGAACTAATTCTTGATTGAGATTTTCACATAATTTATTTACATTATCATTTGACAAGGAAATTGTTGTATCGTCAGCAAATATTGTAAAATGCAACTTTTTGGAAGTAAATCTGATATCATCTATATATATTAAAAATAGAAGGGGACCTAAGATTGACCCTTGAGGAACACCATGCATTATGATCTTAGATTCAGAATTATGCTTTTTATAAATAGTATATTGTTTACGCCCCGACAGATAGCTGTTAACCCATTTTAAAGCTGTACCTCTTATTCCATAGCAGTTAAGTTTATACAATAATAGTTTATGGTCAAGACAGTCAAAGGCTTTTGATAAATCGAGAAATAAGCTAATAGTTGTTTGTTTGGTGTCAACAGCATTAGATAAATAATGAATAAATTCAATAAGGGCAGATGAAGTTGAATGATACATACTTGGTTTTTTGGAAAACATGCCTCATTTCTATTATAACTTGATATCAACGTTTTTCTTATTAAAAGGGCATAACTATTCAAGAAATATTCAAGCAGATATACAGGAAAATTATCACAAACAAATGATTTGGCTAAATAAAGATATACTATACAAATGGAAAATGTTATTTTGTATGAATTGGATAAACTCTGATATTTTGCTTGGGGGGATTTAATGGATGATAAGGGTTTTCTACCTATACAGTGCGTATCAAAAAAAAGTTTACACTTTGAAAAAGCCCTGGGAATTAAAAGATATGCAACATGTGGGTAATTTTTTCACATATAATCTTGGGTTTGGGTCTCATCTATCCAATGAAAGTAAAAGTTTTGACAGAATGTTACACTTGAGTGAGCACTTCTCCGTTTTTGGAAAGCTCGCAGAAATCTGTTTGCGCAGAAATGCTCGTTTTTACGCTGTGTCAAGGGGAAAGGGCGAAATCAAACTTACCCTGCGAAACATTTCTCATACATTTCCATTGCACATTTAGTCAATTGAAATAAAACGGATACATTCAAGCATTTTGTAACAATTTTGCCACCCAAATTGAAATTTCAACACTTAGTAAGCACAATCTTTACCCTTTTTGTGCCAGCTGGATCTGAGGACATAACTTAATCTGATCAAAATTTTATGTCAGACATTTCCAGCAATTTTTCACTAAGTTTTATTATTTAGAGTGGAATTGCATCTTATTTTTCACTCATTACATGTTTCTCCACACTTTTCCCGAGCTTGACAATGATTAACAAAATGAAAATCAAGCCTAAGCCATTTCATTTAAATCACAGCTCAGTGTAAAGCAAATATCGTCACGATGGCCTCGGTGTGTGGGGGATGGGGTGGGGTGGGGCGCAATGCACTCTTCGAAGTTTTTTGGGCAAAGAAACAAGTTGAAAAGGTAAAAGATATCTTCAAATCAATTTTACTAGCTAAATTCTTAAGGTCTACTTTTATTCGTATAACTATATCAAAGTTCTGCGCAAATAATTTTTCACTAACTTTTCAAAAGTAAGTGGTGCTCACTCAAGCGGAAATATTATTCGACAGTTATATCGTCATTTGCTCAAATGGACCTGTACCAATGCTAAAATGTGAAAAATCTTCAGGATATTACAAATGTAAATTTTTACAGGATATTTCTAAGTGTAAACTTGTTTTGATACGCACTGTATATAAGATTAGTGCTAAAATAGTAGTTAAGGATGGAAGGTGGTACAGTCAGTATGTTCCTATACGACAAGCTATTCAGTTATGTGGCAACATGTCTTTTTTTCTAATACAAGTTTATTACAAAAGAAGTATTCGGAATTTAGATCCAATGTTAATGTATATAATGATATTAGATTGGTTAGGAAAATATATTATGAATTGATCCAAGTAAAAACCGAAGAATCTAGAGCAGAGGAATTTTGGTGTAATACCTTGGTATTTGACTGTTTACCAGTTTGGATAGATGTTTGGTTATTTAAGTTAAAGTTTGTTAAGGACAATGTATTGGTCAATTTTAATTTTAAGTTCATGTATGATATTTTGGCAACACCAGCTAACCTTTTTAAATGGAAATTAAAAGAAAATTACCAATGTTTTTACTGTGATCAAAAAGGTGATTGCAGTCGTATGTTTTTCTCTTGTAACATATTGATAATATTTTGGAAAAAAAGTTGAATAAAATGTACAGAAATATATTTTGCCAAATTTTCATTTCCAGCCATGTTATATATTATCAGGAATTTCATTTGGTGTAATACCTTGGTATTTGACTGTTTACCAGTTTGGATAGATGTTTGGTTATTTAAGTTAAAGTTTGTTAAGGACAATGTATTGGTCAATTTTAATTTTAAGTTCATGTATGATATTTTGGCAACACCAGCTAACCTTTTTAAATGGAAATTAAAAGAAAATTACCAATGTTTTTACTGTGATCAAAAAGGTGATTGCAGTCGTATGTTTTTCTCTTGTAACATATTGATAATATTTTGGAAAAAAAGTTGAATAAAATGTACAGAAATATATTTTGCCAAATTTTCATTTCCAGCCATGTTATATATTATCAGGAATTTCATTTGGTGTAATACCTTGGTATTTGACTGTTTACCAGTTTGGATAGATGTTTGGTTATTTAAGTTAAAGTTTGTTAAGGACAATGTATTGGTCAATTTTAATTTTAAGTTCATGTATAATATTTTGGCAACACCAGCTAACCTTTTTAAATGGAAATTAAAAGAAAATTACCAATGTTTTTACTGTGATCAAAAAGGTGATTGCAGTCGTATGTTTTTCTCTTGTAACATATTGATAATATTTTGGAAAAAAAGTTGAAGAAAATGTACAGAAATATATTTTGCCAAATTTTCATTTGCAGCCATGTCATATATTATCAGGAATTTCATTTAGATCAAAAGAAAAAATGATGTAGATATAATTTTGAATTATGCTTTATATACCATTTATAAATGTTTCACTGGAAAAGAATCTAAAAGGAAAATAACGATTCAAAGGCTGTTTTTACCTATTAAGATATTGTTTACAGATAGAAGAAAATGTGAAATCCAGAAAACCATGTATTTCCCTCCAGAAATGGAGGCAAATGTTAGCACTGTGAATATATTTTGTTTGATGAATAAAGAACACCAGCAATGGTTATTTCACAAAAAATATATATATGATACATACTTGGAAATTCTTATAATTATCTTGACAATTGCATGCGCTCCTCTTTGTTAACAAATTATGACAAATATGAATTTCCATAAGATTTAGGTTGATCGGATCGATTGCAAATCTTTGTCAGACAGGTCCAGAGGTCGGTTTTACGGATGTGACTGTTGCATCGGGAACCGATGAGAAAAGCATGCCTTCTATGTACAAGTTCGGTCTTATTTTTTTCCGTGTATTCAAATAATAATCATGAATCAAGGATTCTTACCACTGGTGTCATTCGCTATCACTTCATCAAACGACCCGTCAGAGGTAGATCGATGTATGGTACCGTTGGTTTGATCACTCCAGTATATCATATCAAGTCGATAGTCATAATCGATGCCTATCGGTGAATCATTGACGGTGAGATTGAGAGGAGTAAAAGTCGACGCAAGGAACGAGTCTCCATCAGTCTCCGCTATAAAGATCTGACCCAAAGACCCGTCAGCGACGAATAATTTATCAGCTAGAGGGAGGGGGGGGGGGGGGAGATAGTATGCGTTTTATTATTTAACGATAGCACGTTGTTATGCATATATTACGTCACTCTGTGTATCAATCAAGGAATTAATGGAAATCAATAAAGAATGGAAATCCGATCCCTTCACATGTTGACTGGAAAAATAAAGTAAAATAAAGAAAGCACAAAGGTGTACAGCTGTAAAGTAATCAAAACGAATAAAACAAAGTCATAAAATTTCAGTGTTTTACCATTTCACATTAAACATAGATAGCAGTCTTATGAGGAAGTGATGGCGTCACCCAATCACTATTCCCTTTGTGTTTTTTAATATTTATTTTTCTTCACTTTTCATTGAAAAAAAGTGTGAGTCCTTACTGGACATGTGGAAGTGCCATAGTTGTAACCTATTGTTATTTGATCAAAGACCTTCCTTTTGTCAAATCTACAATTCTACATGTTCTATATGATATATAATCATGTATGTACATGAATCATATTCTATACAATAAGAAAAATACATGAGTATTGACAACATTGGCAGCCTAATTTGCATGACATCCATGCACTTTTGATTTAATTGTCATACCCCTTTTCATTTTTTTCTCAATTTTTTATAAAACTTTCGATGTTATCATTATTATGATTGTTTGATTTTTCTCTCTCTATTGGGGCCCGTTCTGAAGTTAGGGTGGACATGACATTTATGTCCGTATCGTCATACCTATTGGTCAACCATAGGATAGGTCAATCATTCATGGGTCCATGATATTTTTTTTGTCTCAAATCCTTTATCTTTTTTAAGGACTAGGCTTTTGAGGAAAAAAATAATCAGCATTTCCTAATACATCATGAGACAGACCTTAGAAAATTGAGGAGATATTCAAGTTAAATGTTTATCAGCGCATGAATGTTCTCATGGTCATATTTTTGCCGATCAGTTCCAAAAAAATCTCCTCTTTTCAGCTTCCCTGTACAACACCCTCCCCCCCCCCAAAAAAAAAGCAAATATCAAAGAGATATTCAAGTTAAATGTTAATCAGCGCGCGCATGAAAGTTGTCATGGTCATATTTTTGCCGATCGGTTACTAAAAAAAACAATCTCCCATTTCCCACAACGCTTTTCGGCTGCTCTATCAAACACCCCCCCCCAAAAAAAAAAAAAAATTTGCAAATATCAAAGAGATATTCAAGTTGAATGTTTATCAGCGCACGAAAGTTCCCATTTTCATATTTTTGCCGATCAGTTACTAAAAAAACACACTCCTCTTTTCCCAAAACGCTTTTGGCTGCCCTGTACAACACCCCCTACCCCAAAATAAAAGCAAACATACTGGAAAAAATGTATTTATCTAGCCTGGTAGATGGTGAGCTTATTGACGTCAGGGGAAATACCCGCACATACAAATATCTTATTATTTCACATTTTTCTCCCTTTCATATTTGCTATTCAAACAAAGGCATTATAGAATACAATGGAATCACATGGATAAGTGACTGGTAAACAACGCACCACCGCCGTGCATCGTCTTTCAGGTGTCAACTACACATGCAATGTTCCTTAATCATAATCTTCAAAGTTCAAACATATCCAGCAGGCCACCCCAAAAATGAAATAAAAATCAATTTCCGCTTCTCTGAATTCGGATTTTGATATTTTGAAGTTTCATGTGAATTATAAAAGAACGTCACAAATGATGTAAGTTCATTCGAAATGTTTTTAAAAAAGAAGAAGACAAATCATCTTTCAACTCCATGCCTTCAACTTCATACCGTCACAATCCAAAATTTACCCGCGAGCCCCCCTCCCCCCCCCCCCCCCCGTTAAAAAAGTAACGAGGCATTAAAGTGGGTCATTTGATCTGTGTTTCAAAAATAAATTTACTGTTATCCAACGTTTGTGTTTTTTTTTACCATTTAGCGTCTCTCCATCAACCTGTTTAATGTCTGTAACATTTCAATTTCCTTATGTAGCGATCGATATTTACGCAAAAAAGGACAAAAATAGGTTAAGAATACAACGAACAAGGGACAGTAAGGATTGTTCGAACCAAAGACCGAATGCTTGCAAAGATTATGATAAATGGCGCGATTTCACCACCCCCTCCCACTGCGTATGGTGTTCGTATGAACGTGATATAACAACTTGTTTACAACTTGTTTGTATTTTCCAACAAGTTGTCAGATCTGACATTTTTTCTTCATTCTGATTGACTGAGAAACAGTGTTACTACGGTAACTGTCGGATAAAATGTCCGACATACCCTTTCATGAAACATCCCCAGACATGAATTGAAAGGTGTTATTTATTAATGGCATTCTTATCAATTAACCTAGCCGGATTCACTTTATTACTAGATGTACATGTACAGATTAATTAATTAGATAGTGTCAAGCATCAAGTTTAATGAATTGGCTTTAGACATCTTAGGCATAAAAGTAAAGAATCCGAGTTGTAAGCACATTTCTCTTTCTCCTCCCACTATTCAATTGTCTTTTATTTTCTTCTTCATCGTCCCATTCTCCTTCGTCTTCGCCTTCTCGTTATTCTTTTTCTTCTTCTCATTCTTGTTGTTGTTGTTATTATTATTATTATCATCATCATCATCATCACCATTATCATCATTATTCTACTACTACTCCTACCACTACTACTACTACTACTACTACTACTACTACTACTACTACTACTACTACTACTACTAATTTTTTTTTCTTCTTCTTCTTCTCCGCCTCCTCCTCCTTCTTCTTTTTCTTTTTCTTCATCATCTTCTTCTTCTTTTACTTCCATTTCCTCTCCTTCAACATTTTGAATAAGGACAATAATTTACAAAAACTTACTGCTAGCGACATCATTTGAGTTGATCAGGACAATGAGTACGACGATGTAAAGAGCAGATCGTAGCGATAAGGTTTCCATTTTACCCAACTGCAGGACCTAGATTAAAAGATTAAAAACTCTTTTTCTTAGCAACATGAAATTATTGACAATCATTTGTTCCTTTTGTATAACGTGGTGTCTTACTCAAAAAGGTTTTTACTGTTTGATCCTCCGAATTCAAAAAGTTTGGTTTATTATTTTTGTACTTTTAGCACTCTCATATAAACAAACAAGGGTATAAATAATCTCGGAAACTTTAACATGAAAAAAAGAAGAAGATTATATTCAACTATTTATCTTATTTTCTTTTAAAGATGTATTAGCTTGGCTGGTATACGAATCTGCGATATTATTATTAATATTATTGTTATTATTATTAATCGTAGTAGTAGTAGTAGTAGTAGTAGTAGTGGTAGTAGTAGTAGTAGTAGTAGTAGTAGAAGTAGAAGTAGTATTAGTAGTAGAAGTAGAAGTAGTAGTAGTAGTAGTAGTAGTAGCAGAAGCAGTAGTAGTAGTAGTAGTAGTAGTAGTAGTAGTAGTAGTAAAGTAGTAGTAGAAGTAGGGGTAGGCCTAGTAGTAGGCATGGTAGGAGTAATAGTAGCAGTAGTAGTAGTAGTAGTAGTAGTAGTAGTAGTAGTAGTAGTAGTGGTAGTGGTAGTAGTAGCAGTAGTAGTAGTAGTAGTAGTAGTAGTAGTAGTAGTAGTAGTAGTAGTAGTAGTAATAGTAGCAGTAGTAGTAGTAGTAGTAGTAGTAGTAGTAGTAGTAGTAGTAGTAGTAATAGTAGCAGTAGTAGCAGTAGTAGTAGTAGTAGTAGTAGTAGTAGTAGTAGTAGTAGTAGTAGTAGTAGTAGTAGTAGTAGTAGGGTAGGAGTAATAGTAGCAGTAGCACGAGTAGCAGTAGTAGTTTTAATAGTAGTAGAAGTAGTGGTGGTGGCAGTAGTAGAAGTAGTAGTAATAGTAGTATATTATTTTTCCTTTATCATATTTCATTAAAGGAGGAGGAAGAATAACAGCTGTAGCAGTAGTAATATGGTCATTAAGTGTACAATATCAAACAAACCAATACAATACAATTTACCGAACCCTAGAATTTAATAGGAAAACTTCCTTTGCGATTTCCATTCGGTTGACGAGACTTATAAATGTAAAACATTTTCAATCATTGCCGATAAATCACTAACAGAATAATAGCAAGATACATTCATCTTCCTCTCATTTTCATACTCACTTTCGGTGTTGTCCTGAGGATAGGTGTACCAAAAGTTTCAATTCAGTGTAATTGATCTCCAGGTAATGTATCAGAGAGGCGCAATAATGGCATTGTCAATGCCGACAACAAGGAACTCGTGATCGTCATCAGCACCCTCCAACCATATTTAATAAAACGTTTGCTACGGTCGGTAACATCAGCCAAAGCGCATATCCATGACCAAACTACAACGCTATATTACCAATGACATACTATCGATCGGTTTTTTTTTCTTTCTCGGTGTGACTGTTTAGTTTCATGAGCATAGAGTTTTCCTTTTTGTTATAGTTTTGCACGAGCTGTTCCGCTATTGTATGTGAACATCATAGAATTATGATCCGCCGTAGACCCGGGAATATTTCTGAATGGGCATGTTCCATGCAAGAGTTGAGAGGGATAATAGCGAGAGAGTAATAAGTTGTGATATATTGGCACCACAGTGGTGATGTACAGCAGATAGTATAGTGTTCACGGGCTCTCAGTAAACTTGCATGTACTCCAATGACAAGTTGCCTTAAAAATTATTTCCTCGTTTTCGTCATTGGAAATTAACATGATATTAGCTGAATGTTTAATGGAAACCACATAAGATTGATGTTTCATTTTAATTTCAGTACCACAGTACGAACTTGTTTGATTTGTTTTTACTAATTAATTCGTACCTCCGCTTGGCAAACAGGGCCTACATTTAGTGATGATTATCGACGCTTGAAATTCAATTCTAATTAGAAGTTAATTTTATGCTTATTACTTTGCGGGAAATTGTCGCATTTTGGTTAAACCTCAAGAGAGCGAAGTTGGCTCAGTCGGTAACGCGTCTGCCCGTCGATCCAAAGATCGTGTGTTCGAGTCCACCCCGGGCGGATGACTGAAGATAGTGCGTTGTGTGTAAACGTCTCTCCCCTGTTTCATAGATGCAGGCTATGTTACAGTGGAAAACACTGCGTCCCTCGGATAGGACGTTAAATGGAGAGGAGAATCACCCCTTTGCACGTAAAGAACCCACTGCACTATTCGAATAAGAGTAGAGGGAAACCCGGTGTAGTGGTCCACCTGCATTCCCCAACCAGTTATCGGGAGGAGAGACCTGCGGGTCACAGTTCTGTGTGCGCGCCCTTCTTGGCGATCCAGATTGGCTGGCTCCTCCAATGCGCCTTTGAATGTCTTTGACAGATATATGGCGCTATACAAATGCTGTGCATCATCATCATCATCATCAATTAAATTTCAATTTATTCAACCATGAAATATCAATATAAAGTCATACAGTGTACATATGCAATAGATAATACGTACAAAGAAAAAAATGCTTGTAGAGAATTGCCCCAAAGTACAATAGTAACAAAATTTGCAATAAAAAGCATAAAACTTATGTTTACCTTTATTTTCAATCTTAATTCTTGGGGTCTTCTACAAAACCTCCATTGCCCCCCCCCCCCCCTCCCCATTCCCAGTCCCTTCATGCACTTACGCGTTTTATGACAGTAGATAATTATTTTGGATATTTTCCAGGGGAGTGTTTCATCAACATTTTCATCCGACAAGTTGTCAGATCTGACATCTTTCCCTGCATGTTGATTGGCTGAAAGGCACTGTTCCTATAGTAACTGTCGGATAAAGTCCCATATGTTTGTGCGCATTATGATCTGCGCATAGTTTACACTCTGCGCGCTGACGTCACATTGGATGAACAGGTGATTAATTAGCTCTGGGTATGAGCTGATTTTTCTCATCATCTACACTCTAACTGCAGATCCGATGCGGTATCTTATGAAGCTAAAAAATTGAATTATTCCATGGACCATATTTAAAAACATTTGTACAATTTCAAAATACTTTACTCTGCAGTGCTGCCAAGAATCACGAATAAGTACCCGAGTTTGAATAAATGGTAGAGTGGTTTTGATTTTTTCTTCACATAGATACAAAGCATTCGGCACATTTTTGGTGTTTTAAAAAGCACATTTGCTCTAATAAAAATGCTGATAGTTTAAAAACAAGCACATGAACCCCAATTCTTTAATGTTTGTACCTCTTAGGTATACCTTCCTCTACAACTTTGCAAATTTTGGTGAAAATGACATGGATTTTGAATAAAGTGCAGCATTTATTGTACTTTTGTAGTATGTTATTGAAATTTCAAATTTTTTTAGATTGGGTTTTTGTTATCTTTTACGCCATTTTTAAGAACTGACAGTGCTGTTAGACTTAAAACTGCAAACAAATAGCACTATAAATAGATTCTCCATTCTAATGATACAATTACTAACTCTCTTGCGAAATTTGATGACTTTTTCATGTATTTTAACTGAGTAATAGAGGTTTAAACTCATTGTAGTAATCTTGCGAGGTCTAAAAATGGCAAATTCTTTTGAATGCGCAATATTTAACAACATCAATTTGGGTGAACTTTGAAGCTCTATAGCAAAAAATCAAGCACATGGACCTATGTTATTTTTTGCATATTTCGAATATTAAGGTTCTAAAGTATCTATGTGCAAAGTTTGGTGAAAATGACATGGATTTCACTTTAACTGTGGAACGTCCTTAAGCTTTGCTTCTGTGACGACCCTGATTCAACGTGTAACAGAAAATACCAATTAAATTGTTAATGCATTATACATTTGATGATTTAAATACAGCATTATTTGTTCATTCTCTTTATGTCTAATTCTAAACGTACACTGTAAAAACTGTGGTGTTAAAACTGACACCAGTTGGTGTTAATAGAGGACCACACCCTGAGGTGTTAAAACTACACCCTAGAGATTGAACATAACACCAAAGGGTGTAAATATAACAACCAAAGGTGTTGCAATAGCACCTATGGTTGTAAAACTAACACCACCATTTTAACACCGGTGTAAAACAACTGGTGTGGTCCTCTATGTACACCGGTTAACACCACAGTTTTTGCTGTGTACATTTACTTGTCGAGATTCTTGTAATAAAAAAGATTGCAAAAACCAATAAATGAAATGAAATGAAATAATTATTTTTAAAAGGGTTAAAACGCATTGCTTTCAGTTACAATTGTCTCGACATCCCTATCTCTGAAGTGTTTGAATGGTTAATATTCACTCATTCTGTTACAATTAGGACCTATAGGCTACCTTCAAACCCGATGTCGACGATGAGCAAAATAGTTCAGAAAGAGTTTTAAACCAGGGGTGGGGGCGGAACGTAATTTCGTTGGGGGGTGGGCAAAGAAAAAAGGCTACTTATATTAGTGCAAACGGATTTTTCACCATGAGATTATCATCTCCGTGAGGTAGATGTGTGTTTTGCAGTAATATAATAAGTTGAGCAAAGCCATTTTGAAGTGATTGCCGATTGAAAAGATATGTAATATGGCTCATACACTAGCGAGCGAGCGGTTTTTTTTTTTTTTTTGGGGGGGGATAAAATCTGAGGTTGTAAAACTCGCCTTTGGCCTTTTATAGTGCTAATATGTTAAAAGGGCATCCTTGCGAGATGTTGCACGCGCGAAACGCGATCTCAAACTTTGGACATTTCATGTAATAAGACATTAAATATTTTTTATATACTGACCAGAAAATTAACCTTTTAAGGACGGAATTTAATGTCTCATGAATAGGATACATATCTCACGATTCAAATAATGCGCGCGCGAAGCACGAGCTTAAAATTTGTGATATTCCAACCTGAAAACTAGATATTGTATTTTTTTAAACCAAGAGCAGAATGAGTACCTTAATAAACAATAATTTTTGTTGATATGAGCGCGAAGCGCGAGCCAAAAATTTTGTGATTTTCTCACCTAAAATGTATTGTTTTACTTCGAAAATGGTATTTCATTATGAAAAAGGGCACATTCCTTTCAAAAAGAGCCTGTTCCATTCTAAGCATTTCTTTTAACTAGAAACAGAGTGAGTACCTTACAGAACAATAGTTGATACGAGCGCCTAGAATGTATTATGTTTGCGAGCACGAAACGTGAGCCCAAATTTGGTGATATTCCAACCTGAACACTGGACATTCTAACAATGCTTGTAACCATGAACAGGATGAGTGCCTTATCAAACATTAATTGATGCGAGCGTGAAGCGCGAGCCAAAAATTCGGTAATTTCCTAACCTAAAATGTATTATGTTTTACTTAAAAAAGGGTATTGCATTTTGAACAAGGGCATATTTCATTTTGAAGAACGGACAATTTTAATTTTGGAATTTTCCTACGGGGATTTTTTTTTGGGGTGGGGGGGGGGGGAGTGCCCCCCGGTTCCACCGCCCCTGATATAAACGCCGCTTATGTCTCCTGGAATATGCATAGTCTTAACGCTCGAGAGAAAAAAATCTCCGTCTCCCGTTTTCTCCCAAAGGTTTTTAAAAGGATGGGCGACCATGGCTCCTAATCCGATGGGGCAAGCCTTTTTTACATTAATGCGCAAGCGCAAAATGCTAAAAATTCTCCACGCACGAACAGCAGTCACTCGTCCCCCGGAGATCATGGGACGTGTGGACGTTTGGTGGTAAATTTATCTTTATTTCTATATTACCATTAAGGAACCGAAAATGCATGGTCATTCTAACCCCCAAAAAAATTGACAAGCAAAAAAGTCAAACAAAAAAACAAAGAAAGATGTTTACTCAAAATGTAAGGTCAATTAGTCCAAAATACATGTATTATTTCGACTGTAAATGATGTTTTTTCCCTTCGTCATAAAAGGCCACAAATAGAAGGGGGCATTTTGATATCATGTCCCTTACTATTTTGGGTAGGAGGGACGCGTCCCCCTGGAACTTCCGCCCATGATGATGTTGATTGTTGACGGAATTCTTTACTCATCCCGTTTCATTTTTAATCGCACCCATACTAAAGCATGCTTCCCCTCTACCTTTTTTCTCTTTAACAATTTCTGAACATCCTGTAAACGAACTATGAACACACTAGGAAAACCCTGTGAACACACTATAAACACACTATGAGCACACTGTGAACACACAGTAGCCACACTGAGAACACACTATGAGCACACTATGAACACACTATGAACACACTGTGAACACACAGTAGCCACACTGAGAACACACTATGAGCACACTATGAACACACTATGAACACACTGTGAACACACTAAGAACACACTGTGAACACAATATAAACACACACTGAACACACTATGAACACACTGTGAACATACTAAGAACACACTGCGAACACACTATGAACACACTGTGAACACACTATGAACACACTGTGAACACACTATGAACACACTGTGAACACACTATGAACACACTGTGAACACACTATCAACACACTGTGAACACACTGTGAACACACTATGAACACACTGTGAACACACTATGAACACACTGTGAACACACTGTGAACACACTATGAACACACTATGAACACACTGTGAACACACTGTGAACACACTATGAACACACTAAGAACACACTGTGAACACACTAAGAACACACTGTGAACACACTGTGAACACACTGTGAACACACTGTGAACACTCTATGAACACACTATGAACACACTAAGAACACACTAAGAACACACTGTGAACACACTGTGCACACTCTATGAACACACTAAGAACACACAGGACCTCACTATGAACACACTATGAACACTCTATGAACACACTGTGAACACACAAATTAAGAACACACAGGACCTCACTATGAACACACTAAGAACTCACAGGACCTCACTATGAACACACTATGAACACTCTATGAACACACTGTGAACACACTGTGAACACACTATGAACACACTATGAGCACACTATGAACACACTATGAACACACTGTGAACACACTATGAACACACTGTGAACACAATATGAACACACTGTGAACACACTATGAACACACTGTGAACACACTATGATCACACTGTGAACACACTGTGAACACACTGTGAACACACTATGAACACACTATGAACACACTGTGAACACACTAAGAACACACTGTGAACACACTAAGAACACACTGTGAACACACTGTGAACACACTAAGAACACACTGTGAACACACTGTGAACACACTGTGAACACACTGTGAACACTCTATGAACACACTAAGAACACACTATGAACACACTAAGAACACACTAAGAACACACTGTGAACACACTGTGCACACTCTATGAACACACTATGAACACACTATGAACACACTGTGAACATACTGTGAACACACTATGAACACACTGTGAACACACTGTGAACACACTATGAACACACTGAACACACTAAGAACACACTGTGAACACACTGTGAACACACTATGAACACACTGAACACACTATGAACACACTAAGAACACACTGTGAACACACTATGAACACACTATGAACACACTATGAGCACACAATGAACACACTATGAACACACTAAGAACACACTGTGAACACACTATGAACACACTGTGAACACACTGTGAACAAACTATTAACACACTGTGAACACACTATGAATATACCATGAACACACTGTGAACACACTATGAACACACTGAAACACACTATTAACACACTGTGAATATACTGTAAGAACACAGTGAAATCAAAACATTAACACACTGCAAACACCTACAATGTTAAGTTATCCACAGTCTGAATTATCTTGGAACACACTGTGAATACACTGTGTTCTTTCCAGAATGATGTTCACAGAGCCCATTATAATACAGCCCTGAAATGCAGTATGTCTACATTAAACTGACTCAAATACAATAAGGTTTTGTTGAAACATCTTCTATTAATCAGTGGAAGCTTTATTTGTATTAAGTAAGCAAATACATATACCCTTAAAACACCTCTTTTCACATTTCTTGGATATATTTCACACATTTTAGTACAATAATATCCGATTAGTACTAATAGATTTATATTCCCGAAAAAAATAAATGCAGACGAAAACACAATTCGTAATTGATTCATTTTTTTACATGATTAAACTCGACATACTCTATCATTATCATAGTGCGTTTCAGGAGGGGGGTGACGTGAAATATCAAGGGGCGTCGTTGTGTCCCCCAGTTCAATTACGACTAAAACAACAACTAAAATCCTCAGTCACACTTGCTCTACGGCTACATAACTTAATGTGGTTTGAATAAAAATGAACAAAAAGCTGTTTTTGATTCGCCGTACGGCCGCCGCAGAGCAAATGTGACTGAGGTATAACAAAATACAAAAGCGAATTAAATTATTGTTCAATAGGATTCTGTGAATTTCCGATTTCGCACATATTATACCACAGTTATGCAGCTTGAAATTGTACAAATGACAATGAAATAATTACCATATATCGAAACATCCCGTATTAATCATTCAAAGCTTCCCTTTATACAATGAACCTACGAAACAATGGACACGTCTATGCTTTGTTTACATACTAAATTGTATTCATACAGGTATCCAATATAACCAGTTCTTAAAGGGGAAGTTCACCCCGATGAAAAATTTGTTGTAAAAAGAGCAGAAAAAAATATATTGGTGAAGGTTTGAGAAAGTCTATTAAAGATTAAGAAAGTTTATTCAGATTTATGACATCATAAAAGAGAAGCTGCACTATATGATATTTAATATAGAATACATAAATTTAATGTGATGGTTTGTGATGACCTTTTGTATCTCAATTTTAGGAGCTGGTGTGAAATCATTTTTGTGTTGTTATACTTACGGTACAATGAAAACCATTTTTGAATTTCTGAGAAAATGACATTTCATTGCTTTATTTTGCCATACGATTTGTAGGAAAACTGCTCGCATATGACATCATAAATCAAATAATTAAAATTCTATTAACTTTCTTCTTGTATTTTTTCATGGATCTTCCTCTAACCTCAAAATATTGTATTCAATTTTATTCAATGATTATATGTAAATGTGTCTTTTAAAACCCCGGATTTCCGGATTTTAGAGTAAGGCCCAGTGAACATTATAAATCGAGTCCTGAATGCACTCTTGTGATTGGTTGGAAATCAGATTGAGTTTGAATTTTAGAGTTGTTCTTTATGTCATCTCTTTATGCAAACAGAGTCCCCCTCTCACTTTCCTGATGCAAAAGACTCCAGTAATCATTTAGATTCTGTACTGAATAAAAAAAAAAACAATTGTGCATTTATATGAGAAGCTAATTCTGAAATATGTACATTCTGTTATAATGTTATTAGTTTCCTTGATGCATTACAGGCCTGCCTCCATCAGCTACAAACAGCAATGAGTATTGGAAACATTTTATGCTACCGTGGCTGCAAACAATGCCTTTAATTCATAAACATGTTTTTTTTTTATATATTTCTTAGATAAAATCATATATTTTATTAAAACTTATGAAGAAAAATCTAATTTCTAGTTTCTTTATTAAGACCTTATGCTACACAAAAGAACAAATTATATTTTTAATATTAAATTGATTAATCGACATTATTAGAATCTTCAACTGTGTACAGGCCTAGGTCTACATATATATGTAAATATATAGCTGTTAAAAATACAATGATAATAAGACATTGTTCGATTCTGTATTATATACATGTACAAGTTCTACGGTCAAATATAATTTCATTGAAATACATACATTTCAAGTACTTTCAAATATTAAATTTTAGCTATTACACGGAAAATGTATTTGCATACAAAATTGCATTTACTATATACCAAATAATTCATAAATATTTCAGATAAATCTAAATTGTTCTTTATCAAATCATATAAAAAATAATAAAGTCTAGTTCATTTTTGTTATCACATCATTATGTATTCAGCATAACGCTTATAGACTTATAAACTCACCAATTTCTAAAAGTAATTGAGGTATAGAAGACTAGTATTCACTATTGATATTGACATGTTAATATTTCATATTAATCTCAAAGACAACTACATCTTAAAACAAAACGTTATGATATTATTATTATTATTATTTTCTTCCTTGTAACGTACCATTGCAGTATCGGGGAGGGGGATCAACTCCCAATTCCTTTGTAAAAATGTATACATTATGAAGACTTGTAATGCATTCTGCAACATCGTATTTCTTCATACATCTTGACCGTAGATGGCGTAGTTTCAGTCGATATGTGAAGCCCACTAATAATTTCTTTCATTATAAAAATACCCTCGCCAAAACTCGGGGAATATAAAAATAATAAAATAATAAATAACATGTATCAGGCAACGATTGTGGTGTACTACATACATGTGTTACCCCGGCAATAACCCCAGTTGTTAAAAGGTGCTTGGTGCATTCAAGGGATTAATCATGCCGGGTAGGCATTTACTTCACCTGGGTTGAGTGCAACATAATGTCGGTAAATTTCTTGCTGAAGGAAAACACACCATGGTTGGGATTCGAACCATGTACCTCTGATTGAAACACGGGTATAGTCATATCCACTAGATCACAACATTTTCTTAATCTATTCATCTGGACTTACTTTGATTGAAACAGGATAGTTTCAATTCAGAAGAGCTGAAGAAGCGTCCCGGATCAGACGTGAAACTGCCCTCTGTTTCAATCAAAGTAAGTCCAGATGAATAAACTTATTTTTTTCCATCGTCATTTGACTTTTCCTGGATGAATCAAACCATACATCAGAACATTTTCTTTTGTGATTTTGATGTAGACCATGTATAACATCGGGTAATCAGGAAAAGGAGCTTGTGGCACATCATACATGTCATACATACGAAAATGTAATTTTAGTTGCATTTCTACAAGGAATTGGTACTCCAGATATGCTAGAGCAGGAAATTAGTTATTGTTTATGGTATAACTCAGCATTATAATTTATAAAGCAGTTCTAAACCTAGAACATGATCAGTGATGTGTGACTCTAGTCCGGTCTTGGATTCGAGTCTGTTAACGCTTGACAGGGAGGGTGCTGAGAAACAAGTGAAAAATTCATCTTGGTATGTTTCTAAGTACTTTCTCAATAAACAACATCTAATCTTAAAATTAAAATTAACTACATACACTGTAAAAAATGAAGTGCTAATTTAGCAATTACAGTGGTTCTATATGTATAGTGACTGCACTGTAAGTGTTAAATTAGCACTTCATTTTTTACAGTATACCAAGTTTCGTCTTATAATTATTTTGTGAGTATATATATATATATATATATATATATATATATATATATATATATATATATACTCACAAAATAATTATAAGACGAAACTTGGTATACTGTAAAAAATGAAGTGCTAATTTAACACTTACAGTGCAAGTCCGGGCGTGAAACCGCCGGTAGCAGACGTTTAACAGGTACGAATATATGCTCTGCTTTATATAGCATTGAGCACTTTGCACAATCATCGGCATCTACACATCTAAGGATATATATATATATATATATACAGTGCGTCCCACACAAAACGAAACCGAGATTTATCGATGATTTATCATAACTTAATCACAAATAAAATAGACAAATGACCTACCATTTTAAAGCTTAGAATCTCCTCTTTTATCTGGTATAATTTAGATAATTCCTCATTCACGCATGAGTGAGCAAAAACAATTTGAAGAAAGGATACCAAAAATTCATTTGGCGGGCCGTATCTGGGTTTTAAAAAGAAAACCACATGACTAAAACGTTCAATATCTGCTCTTTAATTTGATACCTCAATTACAGAAAATGGTCAAGAAATAACAAAGTTCTGGTTATTTGAAATAAGGCTTGAATTTCAATAATTTCATAAAATGAAGAGGTTTTACAGGCGAGCGTTCAAACTCACTCGACATTCCGTTTTGTTGACGATCAGCCATGCATTAAGTCTTTTGTTACCGTGCGATAGCTTCTGTGGGAAACGGGTGAAAACCCGTTTATTTATTGAACTTATGGAAATACACGCATTGTTTCGAGGGATCATAACTTTTTTACTTCTTGACCATTTTCTGTGATTAAGGTATCAAAGAAAAGAGCAGATATTGAACTTTTTAGTCATGTGATTTTCTTTTTTAAATTCAGATACCCCCCGCCAAATGAGATTTTGGTATCTTTTCTTCAAATTGTTTTTGCTCACTCATGCGTGAATGAGGAATTATCTTAGTAATATCATGCAGATGAAAGAGGAGATTCTAAGCTTTACATTGGTAGGTCATTTGTCTATTTTATTTATGATTAAGTCATGATAAATCATCGCTAAATTTCGGTTTCGTTTTTTCTGGGACGCACTGTATATACATATATATATATATATACATATATATATATATATATATATATATATATATGTAATATTTATGTAACATTACATACATATATTATACACACTCTAAAAAAATGCCAATTTAGCTAATTACTCGGCTTGTATAGTGACTGCACTGTTCAGTGCTGATTATGATTTTATGTAATAACATAAGAAAACGGTAAGTGGTGATGTGACATCATCAATCCACCTAATGATTATTCATGATGGCTGTTTTCACAAAATATTGCTAAACTTTACGCTTCAATAACTTTATTATTTGTTATCCGATTTCGATGAAATGTTCGGCATTGACCATCCCTTTAAGTTTTCAAAATATTTGTGTGGGGGTGGGGGGGACAACAGGGGCTGCACCAAAATTAATGCAAATCTTTAAAATGGCATAACTCCGTTATTCCTTATCCGATTTTGATCATATTTTCGTTCTTTCAATTGTCTGATTTCTTTATCTTTTCAAATCACATCATTTTTAGCCTGGAATAATATGCGATTGCACAGCACTGATGTCAATTTGTATATTTCAAACATCGTCCGTTTGGGATATAGGAATGGGATACATATTTCGCTAATCAAACAGTGGGAGTGCGAACCGTGAGCTGACTTTTAGCTATAGCCATTTGCAATCATGAACAGGATGTGTAATTGCGTATCTCGCTGAAACAAAAATAACAATGAAACTCGAATCGCGATCAGAATAGTTTGTGCAAATTACAAGATATCATGTTTATAAGTCATGACTTATAGACAAGATATCTTAAGCCCCTTGTTTCATTCACTTTTTTTGTATTATTCATTTCACCTCTCCATATCCCTTTTCTTTTTTTTTCTTTTTTAGTTGCTGTTGGAACCTCCCTGGTTACAGGCCTGTTCTTCCATTTCTGGAAGTAAATACCTTGCCGAGGCACCTTCAACATGTTCAATCTTCCTTCTTTTTGCCTTAGAATTATCCTCACGATCCGTGGTTGGAACAGTTAGTGGAAGATCACGACCAGGAGGTGTGCGTAGCTGTAGCTTATCTCTCATTTTTTGGTATCCATCCATCATTCGTTTATCCTCCCAGTCACGCCTATCTCCGTACTCATCTCCATAACGACAGTCTTTCAGGTCTGTCAGGGTGTGCGTTTCGTCTCTCTTCTGCTTCTCTTTGTCGTACTCGGTCAGTAGCTCTATCAGCTCATCCCAGTCTTTCTCCTCCATAGGTGAAGCACCCAGATCCATCAGATTCCTTAATGCTTCATCATTCGAGATGCAATGACAGGGCGGCGATACCTCATTATCATCGCAAGTTGGTAATCTGATTTTATAAAAGCCACTGAACGTCATGATCAGATCTTCCTTTAATTTCGGAAATTTATGTTGTAGTGCGATTAGGCGTCCTGGTTTCTCGGCGGTACCAAGCAGTGAAGAGGAACAGCTGGCGCACGGCGAATAAGTAAGGAAAATCTTGATTTTTGATTTGGATAGATTTGCCTTCTTCTCGATTTCGTTGAACAGCACCATTTCTGCATGGTCACTTCTCTCATTTCTTCTTATAACAACCGAGCAAGTATCGTCATGATTGGTTATACGGCAAACGACTATCGTACAGGACGGCCATGTTACTATCCTACCTTTCCAAGGATGCAACTTGGTTTCGATGAATGTTTCCAGTATGACCTTGACTGATATATCTGTGTCATCGTCAAAGGTGTAAGTGGCCGGATTATTACTAGCCCTGAAGAGGAAAAATTACAGATGATAATTAGAGCGATCGAATTTCAAATGGAATGTTCACCCTAAAAATGATTTGAATAAAAGGAGAGAAATCTAACAAACGTAATGCTAACATTTCGTCAAAATCGGATTAAAAATACATACCACATTTAATTTTCGCTTATTTTCACAAAATAAGAAAACATTTACATGCACTGGTCATCAACCGGGGGTTTATATTCCCCCATATTTCAGGTGGGGGATGGTCTGTGTTTTCAAGGTCGAACATCATATTTTGATACAATGAATCATATAACGAGTATGATCTTAATAATAATATCAATACTATTATCATTATCATCATCATTATTATAATCATTATTATTTGTATTATTTTCATCATCATAATAATGCTAATAAAAACAATTTTAATGATAATAATAATAATATTAATGACTGTTATCGTGAATGTAGCGATTCCCATAATTCAAGACTTATACCAATTCCAGCTAGGAAAGTATATATGTACATGTATAAGAATAAAGTGGTACCTTCTGCATTTCATGATATGTTTTTTTTTTTCAAAATAACTATTATCACAGGTAAGAACTCGGTTTGCTCAAAATTTTCACAGGTCCAACATTTTTCATTTCACTTCCTAGCGATATTCAATAGGCCCCCTCCATCCATTCCTTTGGAGAAAACTAAACATATTTACTTTACTCTTTTACCAAAGTAATTAATTAGAAGGTATATTTTTAGTATCGTCTAAGCACGCTATTAAGTCACACTCTCTTTGATCCACGTTTGCACCCCCTTCTTGCCCCCCCCCTCTTTCTTACCCTTTCTCTCTCCATATGTATGTGTCTCCCTCTATGCCTGTCTCTCCCTACTTATCATTGCCCTCTCGGTCTCTTCATCTCTCGCTCCTTCAGTACATGTACTTTATTCCCTTTCTCTCCCCTCTATTCTTCGTCATGTCTTCTTGTACGTTTTTAGTATCGTTCCGTATATCTGTCATTTTACTATCATCTCTCGCCATTACTCATCATCTTTTTTTTCTTCTATTATTTTATTTAACATATTGTATTTCTCTATACCTTCATATGCAAATAGTCCCCAGCAGTAGCGTACATAGGATTTTCCACAGGGGGGGGGGGGAGCAAAACCGTCCGCCAAAAAAATTGACAAGCAAAAAAAAGGTCTTCAATCACATGATTTCGTACCAGAAAAATTGACAAGCAAAAAAAAGTTTTTCAAGCTCGTCAGGAGGGGGGGGGGGGGGGCAGGGATACGTCCTTTGCATAGGTTGTGACTCGTCAAGGGTGTGCAGACTGCCCCTTGCCCCCCTCCCCTCCCCCCGTATAGGTACGCTAGTGGTCCCCAGTTTTTTATTGTTTGTTTTATTTATTATCTTATTTTTACAAATGTTTTGGAATTTGTAGTTTTTTGTAATATCATTGCAATCATATTTGCTTTGATTTTGTGTTTGGTTATATGTTCAATTCAATTCATTTATAACAAGATAAACAAAATATAAATACAATTCAAATATGAAAAAGTTAAAACTAATGGGGGAGGAATGCAGAAATCTGTTCAAATTGCATGAAATTCTACCTGTATTTGGAAATGAAAAAAAAATTGAATTTGAACTAATATTTTTAATTTATTATATAACGACTGGACCAAACTGATTTCCCTTGGGTTGGTATATTTTATTTTTTCCCTGGACTTACGGCATTCTCTTGTCAAATCGCTTTACAAAATATTAACATTTGAAGCACACTTTGGCTCCCAAGTATTATATTAGTTCATTAAAGGAGAGGTTCACCTGACATAAAGCTTATTGTAGATAATAGCAGAAATAAGGATTTGAAAAAATATTGATGAATGTTTGAGGAAATCCATCAAAAATTTAAAAGAATTGTTAGAATTTCATTTTTAATGGGGACGTCATATGCGAGCGTCATATATCCCGAAATAAAAAAAAATAAATGTCATTTTCTTTAAAAAAATGAAAATGGTTTTTATTATACTGTCAGTATTTCAACAGACAATCATTTCACCTCCGATCGTGAAAGAACAATGTTTTTAGCCATCATAAACCATTAAAAGATGGAAGAGTCCACAAAAAATGCATGAATATGGTGCAGCTGCTCGTTTATAACGTTAAAGATCAAAAACTTTAAATATTAATTATTTTCTTTATCTTTGATGGATTTTCCTCAACCCCTCATCAATATATTTTTTCTGTTATTTTTTTACAAAATTTGGTCAGGGTGAACTTCACCCTTAAAACAAATCAGTCAAACTGACTAGATCAGTTGGTTTGCAACTGATATGTCTAGCAGTTTTGAAGTCAAGGCTCAAACCTCCAAGGCCAAGGCCAAAGCTTTAATATCCAAAAGCCAAGGCTTCAATGCCCTATATAGGCCAAGGCCAAGGCATGAAAACTATTGATATAGATATATGGAACAATGAGCCAACAACATGGCACACAGGGCAACAAAACAAAACTAATTTCATGATAGATTTAGACATAATATTAAAATGATAGTATTTACCTTTGTAAATTTAATACATTATTTTTCTATGCGATTTACATTGCAATAATTATTACTACCCCGGTCATCTGATCCTGGCATGCCCATTCTCAACGTATGTCCTTCTCCACTCCCTGGGACAGGGGTGGCAGAACGTATTTTTGTTGGGGGGGGGGGTCAAAGCCAAAAAGGGCCTTTTTATGTCAAAATGGGCATTTTGGTGCAAACAGATATTTTCAAAATGAGATTATCATCTGCGTGAAGTAGTCATGGTAGTTGAATGTTTTGTAGAAATTAAGTTGAGCAAAGCCTTATTTTAGTGATTATTTTTATTTAGGTTTTTCTTTTCTGCGAGAAAGCGTTTTTTGTAGCGGTTTTGAAAAAAAATCAATTCTGAGTTGTAAAACTCGATTTTGGGTCAATTATGGCACAAATCTCTGTTAAAAGGGCATCCTTGCGAGATGTTGCCCGTGCGAATCACGAGCTTAAACTTACCGACATTTCGTATTACTAGACATGAATATTAGATATTCCGACTGAAAAGATGTGTATCTAACTAAAGAATTAACGCGAGCTCGAAGCGCGAGCTGAAATTTTTAATATACTGACCAGAAAAGGAAGCTGTTAGGGAGTGCATTTAGTGATCCATAAATATGATACATAACTCACCAATCAATAATGCTAGCGCAAAGCGCGAGCTAAAAAATTTGTGGTATTTCAACCTGAAAACTGGACAAGTATTTTTTTGAAACAGGAATAGAATGATTACCGTACTAAACAATGCGAGTGCAGAATGCAAGCCAAAGATTTGTGATATTCCAACCTGAAAAATAGACATTCTAAACATCTTTGTAACCATGAACAGGATTAGTACCGTACTAAAAAATAATTGATGCTATTGCGCGATCCAAAATTTTGTGAATTTCGAACCTAAAATGTATTATGTTTTACTATAAAAAAAGGAATTTCATTTTGAAAAATTGCATATTTCATCTGAAAAAAGCATTTTCGATTTTGGAAAAGGGGAATTTTTTTTCCTAAATGGGATTTTTTCGGGGGGGGGGGAGGAAGGCAAAACAGCACAAAGTGCAAGTTGAAATTTTCAAATGCTGACCTGAGAATGGGTCATTTTCAGGACTCCTAATTGTTAGTTTTCTAGTTTTCATGGGTTTTTTCCTGCTTAAAACCACTTTTAGATTTCAGTTCTCATTTCCTGTATATTCTACACTTATTTTTAGCTAAAAACCCGGAATAAAGAACACAAACAAAATAAAGTTATATTTAAAAGGATTTAAAATAAACGGGGCACACCACATATCCTATAGTCGGGGGAGGGTAAGTCCCCGGGTAATCTTGATTATTTTCTTGAAACAGTATAATAGATTTCTCTCTTAAACCATATTGACACAAAAACAAATACCTTGTTTATTTACTTGAAACTGTAGTGAAATGAAATTCACTGTCACTATGATTAAAAAGAAGTCGACACTTTTTTTTACTGTTTTGTCGTCTGAGACACTAGACCCTAAACAATATTAGAAAAGATGTACTGCCTATCAACATATTAACTGATTTTGCAGTATATTCTTCCTAACCAGCCAAATGTGTCACTCCCATCTTTCTTACGCCCTCACATGTTTCTCCCCTTCTACCCTCTCTCTTCCCATTCCTCTTTCTCGCCTGTTTAAAGATATTAGACCCCCCCCCAAAAAAAAAAAAAAAAACCAATAATAATAATCAATAAATGAATAAATAAATAAATAAGAGAGAGAGAGAAGAATTTCCACAACCAAGAATAAAGAAAAAAAAAGGAAAGGAAAAGGAAAAATGTGATATTATTTTCTAAACATGTCACGATGTATCACAAAATTAGCTTTTCTTAAAGTAAGAGGGTGACAAATTTTGCTCGCTAGCTCGCTTCAATCCCTTTCAACTTTTTGGCAGAAATTTTGCTCTATATACCATGCTTGCCCCCTAAAATTTTTGGCTCATCATGCCATTCACATAGCTCATTTGGATATGACACAATAGAAGATTGTGTTCAAGTTTACCAAATCTTTTCAGAATATCATTAAGACTTAAAACATTCTTGTTGGCCAAAGAAAATAATACAAGGAAAATTGTAATGGAATAAAAATTAATCAAGGTACTGTTAGAAAATTCGTTTTTCTGATTTCGAAACGGAAAGAGCAAAAACAAAACATTCAGTGAAAATTGATTATATTTTTTAGATTTAAAACAGAAAAACGGTAATTTTTCAGTATTTTTATTCAAGAATGACATACGTGAAAACGGGGGGGGGGGTGCATTTTGCCGTTTTACTGTTTTTTACATATTTTCATTCTTAGTTTTTCTTTTGAAAAACACAAAATTAAATTGAAATTTTCCGTTTATTCCCTTTGGCCGAAGGAAAAGGAATTATCTAATCGTACCTTGACGGCGGTATGATAAGATAATTCGTGTTTCTGATTTCTAAATGGATAAAGGAAACAAGAAGGCGCCGTAAATTTTCTGTTTTGTGAAGGCGAAACAGAAAAAGGAAACGAGATTTCAATTCAATTTTCTATTTTGTGAACGCAAAGCAGAAAAAGGAAACGAGAGTTTCTATTCCATTTTTTGTTTCGTGAATGCGAAACAGAAGAAGGAAAGGAAAATTTCATTTCAATTTTGTGTTTTTCAAAGGAAAAACTAACAATTACAATATGTTAAAAACTGTAAAACGCAAAAATGAACCGTTTTTCTGTTTCCCGTGATTACATATTTCATTCTTGAATCAAAATATTGAAAAATTACCGTTCTTCTGTTTTAAATCTCGAAAATAGAATCAATTTTCACTCAATATTTCATTTTTTGTTTTTCCGTTTCGAAATGAGAAAAATGAATTATCTAACAATACCTTGATTGGAATACTCTTATTGACATTTTCATAATCATATGTGTGTTCCATTTTGTGAATCATTTAACGGGGGTACTCCAGGTTAAAAATAATAAATAAATTGAGCAAAATTCAAGAAAATGATGCTGAAAATTTCATCAAAACGTAATAAAACATTTATTTAGTATACCTATATTACACGCAGTGGCGTACAGTGGGTCATGGCATGGGGGCACCTGCAATTTTTTTAGTCACTTAGTTGGCTCAGTTTATACCAGGTATACTGAACAAATGGAGACACTTCAAGGACTCTGCCACTAAACGGAAATGTATCTCACTGATCAACTATTGCGAACGCGAAGCGCGAGCTAAAAATATTTTGATATACAGACCTAAAAAGGGATATTATAGGCAAACTTTTTAAAATCATGATTCGTACCTGTATCACAAAACAAACAATGCGAGCACGAATCGCGAGCTGAAATTTTTGTATAATATACATATATATTGACCCCCATCTAGGGACACTTTAAATTCTTAGGAATTCATTAAGAGTACTATAGTATACATATCTCACCATAGTCATCGAATGCGAGCGCCAAGCGCTTGCTGATTTTGTTAGAATTACACCTGAACACATGAAGCATCTTTTTTTAAGACATATTAATCATTTACATGATACATATCTCACTAATCAAATATTGCGAGTGCGAAGCGCGAGGTGGAAATTATTAAAATTCAGACATGAAGAGGGGCATTCTAAAACTTGTTTGTAGGAATTCACTAAAGCCATACTTATTTCGCTGACCAAATGATGCGAGTGCGAAGCCCGAGCTGATTTTTTTTTATTCAGACCAGAAAAGGGGACATCTTAATGACTGTTTTAAGGACATATCTCGCCAATCCATTAACGCGAACGTCAGCACGGACTAGAAATGTTTTTTATTCATACCTTTAAAGGGGTGAATCACTGAAAGTAGTCATGAAAAGAAGCATATGTCACTACATAAAATAATAACTAGAAGTGCGTAGGAAATATGTTTGGTGTATATTGACTTAAAAACTGGATGTTTTAGTGCGTAACTACGGGGGGCATGGGGGGCACGCCCCCCCCCCCCCATCGGCTGACCAAAAAAAGCCGGGGGAAATGAGAAAGAGAGGGAGAGGGGAAGAGAAACATAATGGGAAAGAAGAAATTATTGTTCATCATGATATTATATTATACTATAATTCTGTTATATTACATAAGACACATTTTTCATAACTTTATGAAACATGATTTGATTAGGGCCTATGTCTTCATTGTTCCTGGTGCTTGCATTGTCTGTTAAACTTTAACGAGATATACAATCCTGTTGTACTAAAACCTCCCGTTTTCAATATTCTTCCTTGCACTTCGAGGATATTGTTTTATGTACAATAGTATGCTTTTTTTTCATGACTACTTAAAGTGATTGCCACATTTTAAGGTCTTAATATAAAACTTTTTCTGATCTCAATATCAAAAATTTTCAGCTCGCGCTTCGCGCTCGCATCATTTGGTTAATGAAATATGTATGGTCTTAGTGAATTCCTAAAAAAAAGCTTTAGAATACCCCTTTTCAGGTCTAAATTTCCTAAATTTTCAGCTCGCACTTCGCGCTCGCAATATTTGATTATTGAGATGCGTATGTTAATAATCATGATTACAATGACTACAAGTGCTTCATGTGTAATTCTAACAAAATCAGCAAGCGCTTAGCACTCGCATTAGATGACTGTGGTGAGATATGTAATGGATTCCTTGAATATAGTCCTTAAAATCTCCCTGTTTTGGGTCAATATATACAAAAATTTCACCTCGCGCTTCGCGCTTGCATTATTTGATCAGTGAGATACATATCTGTTTAATATATGGCACTGTCCTTAAAATGTGTCTATTAGATCAGTATGCCTGGCAACTGGGCGCGCTTCGCGCGCTCACTAAGTGACTCAAAATCTTTGCTGGTGTCCCCCCAATACCGTGACCCACGGTACGCCTGAACAGGATTTTATATCTCATTAAACAGATAATGCGAGCACCAGGAATGATGAACACATAGACCCTAGGCAAATGATGTTTCACAAAGTGGTGAAAAATTCTTGTGTAGTATAATATTATTATAATATAATATAGTATAATATAATATCATTCTTCTTCCCCACTACGTTTCTCTTTCTTTCTCCCTCTTTTCCCCCTTTCCCCGTTTTTTTGGGGGGCACGTGCCCCCGTATTTACCCCACTGATTACACGTACAGATGATGAAGCCTATAACCCCGTTGCATACAGGTTGCCATTGACATACAGATAAACCAGGTTCGTATAGTTATAAAGAAATAATAGTAGAGATAACTATACACTCTTAAAATTTTGGGCAACACACTGTCCACAGCAATTGGTTAAAAATCTATCCAACTCTGGGTAGTTTTCAACCAATATTGTGTATTTTCACCCAAAGCACACATTATCGATTTAAAACTACCCAGAATTTGATAAAGTTTTAACCAATTGTAGTGTGGACAGTATGTAGCCCAACATTTTTAGGAGTGTATCGATCTGACAAGGATTTGAGTTGAGTTATTTCTCTCAGTAATATATACATGTACATGTAAAAACATACAAATATCATACATTTTATAATAAATATACAAATATAATCATGAAACATTGAGATGAGAAACAAAAATAATGAAAGAATATTATGAAAGAATAAATGAATTGAATAATGAAAGAGTTTAATTATTTCAAGAACACTCACATTTTGAAAGGTATCTTTAATGGTGTAAGAAGATTACAATGAAATATAAATAAGTTCAAAGTGGGGCGGTGAAATATTTATATATTAGTATTTTGGGCAATCACCCATGAATCCTTTACGTCATTCATGATATCCAACAATGCTTTGTAAATGTCTTTGTTTATCATTCTGGGTAAAACCAATTAATGATCAAGCAAGATATATATAGAGTAACCGATGATTCCAAATAAATTCTCATCTAAATTGAAATGAAAGATTTTTACAACACTTCGTGTCATAATAACAACTATCCCATACCCCCCCCCCATTCTATCTGGCACATATATATGTCAGAGTATCTAGTCAATGCATAAGCCCTTCAGACCAATTCCAAGATCAAGGCAAGACCAAGCCATGAAAACTTCAAAACCTTTCAATCAAGATAGGGGCCTGTCAGCTTGTGATGAGCGATGAGCAAAAGATTCGTGAAAATAAAAACGAACATTCGATGATATATTTATTTCTAAGTCAAAGAAATGTATCATTTTTGTTATTGTTATTATCATTATTTTATTATTATTTTCATTATCTATTATTATTTTTTGAGGAGGGGTGGGGGGGCTGTTTCAGTGGTGAAACATTGTGTTATGAACCGGAAAAAAATAATATGATATAGGATGTTGAAGTGAATGGAAGTTTGTACGAGGTCACCTATGAAATTTAGCGGCGGTGCAAACCTCCGACAAAGACATGGTATGTTACCTAATTCAATAAGGTATTGCAGTGAAGGGTTTGTTTGTTTCTATTGGCAAGGGGCTAGCAACCGAGTGGGCGAAAATACCTGGCCCCGGGACCTGGCCATGTTCTAGAGTTGTGACCTATTTATCAACTGACGAAAACACATCAAAAGAACATCAGTATTATTACATCAAACAAGGTAAATCCTTCAAAAGGCAAAGGAAGAAATAATCGAATGACGATCACATTATCATATCCATCATGTGTCTTAGGTTTTACTTTTAACATGATGTTAAAAAAGAAAGGCTGTACGTTCGATGGAGCGTCTAACATGTCTAATAATAATAATACTAATAATACCAACATATCTAGCGCATATCACTGCCAAATGCGTCCCGATGCACTTTTTGAAAGAGGCACAAAAGAAGTCGAAAATATTGTGCTCACATACGACCCATTTCATATTGCAAAATCTAATCAGAAACCCAATGAACCCGAATGTTGAATGTCAACATCGAAAGTCAACTAATTGAATGTGGTCTTTACATCTTTATATTTTTACATAACGTAAAACTTTGTTTTGACTTCACAATACATGTCCACCTCCATTTCGTTTCCTTAATTTTGATATAAAAATAGTGAACATCATTCGCACGAATACACATAATTTTAGAATATGCCTACAGGCATGAGGGGGAGAGAAAACATAATGTAAAGAAAATGCCTCACTCGCAGATTATAAATCCTATAACCCCATTGGGTTCAGGTTGCCATTGACATGCAGATATACCATGTATACTAGCAAGGCAGCATATGTCATTATTTACCAGCTACTTCGAAAAATTGGCTACGTCTGATTTTTCACTTTCATGTGATTGATGATATCACAAAGGACAACTTTCAACTTGGTGACAAATTTCTAATGGTCATCTTGACCATTTTAGGGGTCAAAATGGGGTCAATAGGGGTCAATTTTTGAAATTGCCGTGATTGTGTTGAGTCATATTACACTCAAATTGTTTGTCTTGATATACTGAACAAGAAAGTGTACACAACCATATACTCTTGACCTCCTGTTAAAAGTAATGACCGGAAATGTCAAAAGGTCAACGAACTTTCGGTAAATGGCAAATTACGCTAAATGTGTTAAGCAAGCTCATTTTACGGTGTTTTTATGCATGTGTGTACTATTTATTTTCGATTTCGATATTCGTCAGAAGTCCTTATCCAGAAGATATAAAGGGTCAAGACAAGGTCAGGGATAGGTCAAAAGGTCAACAAACTTTCATTGGAAGCCAAAATACACTAAAAGCGGTTAGAATTTTAGAAGTCTTATTTTTCGTGGGTTCTTTATTTTTAAAAGTCTCTATCTAAGAAGACATATTTAGGAACAAAATAGATCAACAGAGATAGACGTCGAATACATTCAGTGTGGTATCATGGTATTGACGACTTGACAAGCCCTTATGCCCTTAAAATCTTATAAGTGCAAGTATGGGCTCCAATTGCTCCTCAATTAATTCTTATGTGTGACGGTTATATTATTTCTGACAAAGAGGCAACATCGTGCAGGCATGCTCATTGTAGTCATGGGTGTCCATTATGCTGATGTGATATATTCTGACCATTAATTACTCGTGATATATTCTGACCATTAATTACTTGATCTCTGGAGCCAAGAAGGACACAATTTCTGGTGCATGTTCTGAGTTTATCATTGGAGCCCTTTTGCATTTTGTAAAGTTAAATCTCAAGATACCGTGCATACTTTTGGTCAATTATATTTTTTTCAGTAAAAATGCAAGTCTTCGCAATTTCTGGGGCAGCTTCCCCCCCCCCCCCCCCATCACTATCTTGAGAACGGGTATTGAGTTTAGTTTCACGTTGTATGCTCTGGAAAAAACCCCACAAAATAGTACAAGCCGTGTTAATGGCAGCACATGATCAGAAACGTGTAGTCCTTTTTGGCTCCAGAGATCGAGTATTATGGTCAGAATATATCACATCAGCATATCACCCATGACTGACTACAATGAGCATGTCTGCACGATGTCGCCTCTTCGTCCGAAATAATATAATTATAAAGGAGCAATTGGAGCACAAATAATTATATCATCCTCAATCCTCACCTAGTTATCTTATTCGTAAGTTAATCCAAATAAGATGTTATGCATCTTTCATAGGGACTGGGATCAGCACTGATCAATCGAAGTTTTTACTCTTTTAACACAGTATTACATTTATACCCCACTATATTACAAAAAATTATGTTGATTAAAATATACTGTAAAAATTAAGCAAATTGATGAAATGTTACTTTACGTATCAAAGACTATAGTAAATTGAAAATGAATTGAATTTGAACTGAATTCCTAAATCAAGAAACTCGGAAAGAGCTGGTTGCACTTATAACGTCCCCGGGGGGGGGGGGACTCAGTATATAATGCATAGTGGGTATGTGCCGCGGAGGGGACCCCCATTTTTACACTCAAATTTCCGTTCCAAGGCATAGCATTTTTGTCTTATTGAGAAAAAGAACAAAGAAAGCCGCTCCAAAGCATAGCATTTTCTTCTTATCGAGAAAAAAGAAGAAAGAAATCCGCTCCAAAGCTTCGCATATTTTTCGTTACGCCGTTCCGATCGCATTGATCTGCTACAATGAGCTGCAATTTTGGTGAAAAGCGGCAACAGAGCGCTGTCCGACCATCGCCTCAGCTCTGCGCGAGTGCACCCGGTGGAGGCCGCGCTAGCTGCATCATGCACGCATGACCGTTCCATAGGGATGCATACGCACTCACACGCTGGCGATCCGTTCCAAGGATCCCTGTTTTCACAAACATTTGTAGTTCCGAAGCCCGTTCCGAGGACCCTCCTTTTTACATTAAGCCCGCTCCAAGGCCCCCGTTTTTTGTCTCGCCCGCGGCACACCCCCACCATTTTTTGGGTCGAGTGCCCCCCCCCCCCGGGATAACATCATGAAGATGATACGATCGATTTTTAAGGGCATTAGGGTTTTTCAAGTCGTTTCGAGGTATTCCTGCAGTACTACCACACTGGACATGCTGAATGTATTCGACGTCTATCTCTGTTTATCTATTTTGTTCCTAAGTGAGCACATTTTACCCCTGTTTTTAGGCTAGTGGATGATGTCTTCTTAGATAGAGACTTTTCAAAATAAAGAACCAACTTCTAAGATTCTAACCGCTATTAGTGTATTTTGTCTACCAATGAAAGTTTGTTGACCTTTTGACCTTTCCCTGATCTTAATTGTCTTCTGGATAAGGACTTCTGAAAATAAACTTATCAAAATCGTAATTTAAATAGTACACACATACAAAAGAAAAGAAAAGACCAAAAAAATATGCTTTATTAACACTTTCAGTGTAATTTGCCATTTACCGAAAGTTCGTTGACCTTTTGATATTTCCAGTCATAACTTTTTAACGGGAGGTCAAGAGAATATGATTGTGTACACCTTCTTGTTTAGTATAACAAGAAAAAACAATTTGATGTATGACTCGACACTATCGGGGCAATTTTAGAAATTGACCCCATTTTGACCACTCACATGGTCAAGATGACCATTATAAATTTGTCACCAAGTTGGAAGTTGTTCCTTGTGATGTCACCAATCACATAAAAGTGACAAATCAGACTTAGCCAATTTGTCGAAGTAGATGACATATGCTGCCTGACTATACCTGGTTCATATAATAATAATAAAGAAAGAATAGTATAAACAATATGTGTCGTCAGGTCTCTTTTTTGGGTGTAAGATGACAGACCTATTCACAATATGAAATAACATACTCTAATTGGGTTATAACCATGGACCTAATAGGTCCATGGTTATAAGGACGAGAGCGGTACTTCTTTAGAGTTGATATTGAAATGAAATGGAAGGACGAAATTGAATTATAAACTAGAATTTTAATTCGTCATGAGGACGAATTAGGTGATCTGTCTCTGATTTCATGATCACGAAAACAATCAGCATGTTAATTGAGATCAATATGATCATCATGATGAAAACTGATTCGTACTCTACTTTGGTCAAAAAGTGATTTTGTGCATTTTGACGCGCGCGTACGCGCACGTCGCGACCTTTACATGACCTTTGATGACATGGACAGTTGACCCTTGACCTGAAGTTAATGTGATGTAAATATGGTTAATTTTTTATAATTGATAATGAAGATATGATTGATAATGTGAATTTACAAAATGGCGTCTAAATGACGTCATGATGACCTTTTGACCTTTAACTTGTTTCGTACCTATGACATGATATGTCCCCATAACTGATAATATTTTGAAGAAAATTGAAAATGTAGATTTTGAGATTTTAGTAGAACAAGAAAAGGGCGGAAAAATAAAAATAAACTAGAATTTTAATTCGTCATGAGGGCGAATTAGGTCATGTAGGTGATCTGTCTCTGATTTCATGATCACAAAGACAATCAGAATGTTTATTGAGATATGATCATTATGATGAAAACTGAAATTCTCTTAAAAGAGTATGTTGAATATACTCTTGAAAAAGAGGAAAATGAGAAAGTTCTGTGAAAAAGTGTAGGTCATACACATATTGTACATGTACATATACATATCGTACATTAAAAGGGATTTTAATCTCTTTTATTGTCCAATGTTTTATTTTATATACATTGTAATGGTCATAAAGGATCATTTGTGACATGTTGAAAAGAAAAGAAAAAAATTATCATGTTCACCCCTGCCCCCTGGACTCGAACCCTGGACCCTAAGGATGCAAGTCTCATGCCTTACCCATTGAGCTACACACTTCCCATAGACTTTACACATAAGCAAAACAAGAGGATCTCAAATCCAATTTTGCTTAAAATGACCTGAATCATACTCTACTTTGGTCAAAAAGTGATTTTGAGCATTTTAAAATTTTGACTCGCGCGTACGCGCATGTCGTGACATTTACATGACCTTTGATGACATGGACAGTTGACCCTTGACTTGAAGTTAATGTGATGTAAATATTGGGTTGATTTTTGATAATTGATAATGAAGATATGATTGATGATGTGAATTTACAAAATGGCGTCTAGATGACGTCATGACTTTTGACCTCGAACTTACACAGATGACAAGATAAGACCCCATATCTGATGATATTTTGAAGAAAGTTGATCATGTCGATTTGGAGATTTTATGGTCACAAGAAAAAGGCGGAAAAATAAATAAATAAGAAAGAAAATTCGTACGAAATTAATAGTTGATCTGTCGATTGACAGATCACTTAATAAATAATAAAGAAAAAGTAAATTCGTACGAAATTAATAGTTGATCTGTCGATTGACAGATCACCTAATAAGCTCAATGTGGGGCTGTGAAATATTTGTTATTGTTTTGGGCAATCACCCATGAATACTTAACGTCATTCATGATATCCCATAATGCTTTGCAAAGTCCTTTTGTTTATGAGTCTGGGGAAAACCGATGATCAAACAAGAAATATATTGAATACCCGACGGTTCAAAAAAACTTCTCATCAAAGTTGAAATAGTTTTCCAACACTCCGTGTCATAATGACCGCCCCCTCTATCTCTTCCTTTCTGGCACATGCTATGCATCAACCATCAAGACCAGGGCCAAGACCAAGGCATGGAAATCAAAGCCAAGACCAATGCTAAGGAATGACTAAGACACTAAAATCACAGACAAGACCCAGCAAGGCCCAGGAAAGATCAAAGGATGAAAATCCAGGGCAAGACCAAGGGGGGGGGGGGTAAAAACATCTATATCAAGATATAAATAGGCCTTTTAGCCTACATTAAAAGATGAGCAATGAGAAATAAATAAAAAACTCGTTAAGGGTATCAAAAACACCGATTTTCAAAAAGAAAGGGGGTAGCTTGGAAAGACTGGTCAATGGTAAATCGCGGGGTCAAACGTATTTAGGGCATTCTTTTCCCCAAGCTTTTTCCCTGGGGTTCACATTCTGGCGACAACTTGTTTAGGGGCCAAAATATGAAAATAAATCCTGCGAGAAACTTGTTTAGCATGTTTAGGGGGTGATCTTGCACACAGAAAAAAACTCGTTCAGGGGGGTTTGGAAAATAATTTGACCACGCGTGTGTACAGCAATACATATGACTGCCCCCCCCCCCCCGGAGATATATATTCCTGAGTCACAGAAAGGTATCATTTTAGTCTTTTTTTTTAGGGGGGGGGAGATTCTTTTCAGTGGTGAAACTTTGCGTTATGAACAAAACAAAAATATATGACATACATAACAATATACACACGTAAAAGGGGCAGCGGAACGGTTTTCAAAGTGGGGGGGGGGGGGGCTGACCATGCAAGAAATCGCAATGATATGGTCATTTTTACGTTTTTGTACACGGTTTTGGAAAAAAGTGGGGAGGGGGGCTGAGCACCCCCCCCCCCCGCTTCCGCGGCCCCTGCGTAAAGAGACATTATGTATACACAATGAAATAAATTCTAAACATTGACAAATCATTAATGCTTTAAACAAGCTAAAGAAGTTAAACGATAAAAGACAAAAGACGGCTGGATAACCCATATTCAGCTGCACCAATAATAGGTTGTCATTGACATACATATATATCAGATTCATATAATAATAAAGAAAGAATAGTATAAAATAATAATGTCTATATCGTCATATAATAATTTCAAGATTACTCACATATTGAATGGTATCTTAAATGGTGTAAGATGTTCCCAATGAATACAAAATGAGATGTATGCAACTCTAATCGGGTTATCAGGACGATAGAGGTACCTCTTCAAAGGTGATATTAAAATGAAATGGGAGGAAATGAAATTATAAATAAGCTCAATGTGGGGGCTGTGAAAATATTTGTTATTGTTTTGGGCAATCACCCATGATTATTTTACGTCATTCATGATATCCCACAATGCATTGGAAGGTCTTTTGTTTTTGCGTCTGTGGAAAACCAATGATCAAACAAGGAATAAAATGAATAAACAATGGTTCCAAAAAGGTATCATCAAAGTTGAATTAAAAGGTTTTCAACACTCTGTGTCATAATGACAATTATCTCAGACCAGCCCCTTCCCCTATCTATCTTTCTCTTTCTTTCGTTCTTTCTTTCTGGCACATAACAGGCCCTATGTTAGCATGGTTGGTGTTACAGTCAATATAAACTCTCAAGACCAGGGCCAAGACCAAGACATGGTAATCAAAAGCAAGACCAAGGCCATGAAAATCAAAGGCAAGACCAAGAACAAGGAAAGACCAAGACATGAAAACAACAAGTCAAGACCAAGGGATGAAAACCTCAAAACTTCTAAATCAAGATATATAGGCCTATTGTAATGATGAGTGCTGAGCAACAGATTCATGAAAATATAAACTAACATTCGATTAGGTATTTATTCCCAAGTCAATTATAAGGTGATACTTCTTTTTTTTAGGGGGGGGGGGCTCTTTTCAGTGGTGAAACATTGCGTTATGAACAATAAATATATTTATATGACATAAGATATTGAAGTAAATGGAAGATTGATGAGTTCACCTGAGAACACTAGCGGTATACAATAACGTATTTACGGTATTGCAGTGAAGGGTTGTTTGTTGATTAGCAAGGGATAATTAATATTATAAATAAGGCGACTAATCTGGGGTAAAATAACTGACCATGTGCTAGACTTGTGACCTAATGATCAACTGACGAAAACACATCAAAACAACATCAGAATTTTGAATTATTACATCAAACAAGATAAATCCTTCACAAGGCAAAGGAAGAAATATCGAATGACGATGAACATTCTCATATCCATGTGTCTGAGATTTCACTTTTAACATGATGTTAAAAAAGGAGGGCTATGTTCGATGAAGCGTCTAACATATCTAAGAATGATAATAATATCAACATATAAATAGGAATGGGCTATACATGGGTCAAAAATACTTTTTTTGTAATTTTGATATGACAGCAGTTTTTTTTTTATTCCTTGTAATGTATCTCAACATGAAATGAAAATATTTTTTGTCTCGGGTCCGAGAAAAAAGTGCGCCGGGCCAAAATCCAAAATGGCCGCCCAAAACCCCCCAAAAAACAGTTTTGGCCACAACTTTTTTTATTTGGTGGTCAATTTTTCTGGTTTTGGTGTCTATTCATATGTTTCGGGGGGCAGGCAATTCGTTTTTCCTATAATTAGTACTTTTAAACCATTATTTGTAGAGTTAAAAGGTAATTATACCTAAATTTTCCCATTTTTGTAGCCTTTTTTCTGTCAAAAAGTAGGTTTTATCATCCTGGGGTTCTGGGATATTAGATGGTACGGTCGAGGTCAACAATAGCAAGCAGCTTCATATAGCTATATTGCTTTTATTCCTCCACTTTGGGTTTTACGGATATTTGTGAAATATATCTTATTAAATAAAAAAATGTCCATTATCCATTTGGGCTGTACAGTATACAATGTACTGTACATACATACTGCACCGCGTAAATGCATTGGCCACCATGACAGATAACAAGGCGTGTATAAAGTGTCATAGAAATGAGCTCTCAGGTTTAGAAATTGAAGATATGTTTTGTCTCAGAAATTGAGGACATTTTTTGTCAAATATGCTAATTCAGGGGGCGGAGAGAGGTAATTTACACTGTAGCTATTCTGGGCCCCGTTGCATAAAAATTTACCATCATGTTAACTTAACTTAATGGTAACTTGCATGCAATCCTTTATTCTGATTGGATGTTGATCAGCGTTACCATGATACTAGTAATTACCTGACCCCATAAACATAGGCCAGTTATAGACACCAGAACCAGGTAAAAAAAAAGCCTCCAAATGAAGAAGATATGGCTAAAAATGTGATGTACATATATGATATATATAACATGTACATGTATGTGATATGTAAGTGCAATTTACGTTGCTGGTTTCATCATGTACATCAGCTTACAAGGAATCAAATTCACAATCTAATTCTAAGCCTTTGAAGCTCATTTCTATGTCACTATATTTTATATACAGGCCTTGTTACATGCCATGGTGGTCAATGTATGGATATATGCAGTGTAGTATGTACAGTGCATTGTACACCGTATAGCCCCTATGGATGACATTTTCTTTTATTTAATAAGATATATTTCACAAATATCCGCAAAACCCAAAGTGGAGGAATAAAAGCAATATAGCTATACGAAGCTGCTTGCTATTGTTGACCTCGTACCATCTAAAATCCCAGAACCCCAGGATGATAAAACCTACTTTTTGGCTGAAAAAGGCTACAAAAAAGGGAAAATTTAGGTATAATTACCTTTTAACTCTACAAATAATGGTTTAAAAGTACTAATTATAGGAAAAACAAATTGCCTGCCCCCAAAACATATGAATAGACACCGAAACCAGAGGAATTGACCACCAAATGAAAAAGTTGTGTCCAAAACTGTGACTGGGGTGGGGGGGGGGTGGGCTGGGGTTGGCGGCCATTTTGGATTTTGGCTCGGCACACTTTTTATCGGACCCGAGACAAAAAATATTGTCATTTCATGTTGAGATAAGGTAAAAGGAACACACAAAAAAACTGTTCCCACAGTAAAACAAAAAATCACCCATTTATAGCCCACTCCTATATAAAGCGCATATCACTGCCAAATGCGTCCCTTTGCACTTTTTCAAGGAGACAGAAAAGAAGTCGCAAATATTGTGCTCACATAGGGTCCTACGCCCCATTTCCTATTGTAAAACCTAATTAGAACCCAAATAAATCCGGATGACGAATGTCAACATAGTAAACCTCGAAAGTAAATTAATTGGATGTGGTCCTCACCTCTTTATGCCTTTATATTTTCACATAATGTAAGACTTTGTTTTGACTTCACAGTGCATGTCCACCCCCATTTCGTTTCCTTAATTTTGATATCAAATAGTGTAATTATAAAACATTCGCACGAATACACATCATTTTAGTATACGCCTACAGGCAAGACGGGGAGAGAAAATATAATGTAAAGAAAATGCCTCGCTCGCAGATTATAAAGCCTATAACCCCATTGCGCTCAGGTTGCCATTGACCTGCAGATATACCATGAAAAAAAATGAAAATCCATAATTTATTGTTCGAAATAGACATGAAATGATATACTCCGAAAATTTGCTTTGCCCAATTGATCGTGGGCCCGGCAGCCACTGTGCAGCGCCAGATCGACGAGGCTCTATCCCTTTAAACGTTGAACGCCAAACAGGGTAGCAGCAACTCCCATCTTTTAACGTCTTTTGGTCTGACGCGGCCGGGGTTTGAACCCCGACCTCCCGGTTGTGAGACGGACGCTCTACCGACTGAGACAACACACCGGTATACCAGGTTCATATAATAATGATAATAAAGAAAGAATAGTATAAACAATGTGTATCGTTAGGTCTCTTTTTGGTGTAAGATAACAGACCTATTCACAATATAAAATTATATACTCTAATTGGGCTAATTGGGCTGTGAAATATTTGTTATTGTTTTGGGCAATCACCCATGAATACTAAACGTCATTCATGACATCCCACAATGCTTTGGAATGTCTTTTGTTCAGTCTGGGGGAAAACCAAACAACGAATATAAAGAATAAACAATATAAAAGGTTCTCATCAAAGTTGAAATTAGGTTTTTTTTCAACACTCAGTGTCATAACGACAATTATCTCAAACCGCCCCCTTCCCCCTCTCTATCTCTTTCTCTTTGGCACATACACTGTACAAATATTGGTAAAAGTTTTACCACCACGATGGTAATTATGTGTCCATCCAATTTGGGCAGTATTTTACCCAATGTGGGAAGCATATTGTTCAGTAAGGTTAAAAAATAAGCAGCAATTACTTTAGAATGGGCAACATTTTCATCACACTGGATAAATAAAAATGCCCAAAGGAAATGCCGAAGGTTGGTTGGACATATAATTTCCCTCCTGGAGCACTTTTACCCAATATAATAGGCCCTATGTCAGTGTTATAGTCAATATATAAGCTCCCAAGACCAAGGCAAGACCAAGGCCAAGAAAAGACCAAGGGATGAAAATCCAAGGTAAGACCAAGGCCAAGGAAAGACCAAGGGACGAAAATCCAAGGCAAGACCAAGACAAGACAAAGATATGAAAACAAAGCAAGACCAAGGCCAAGGAAATACCAAGGGATGAAAATCCAAGGCAAGACCAAGGGACAAAAATCCAAGGCAAGACCAAGACAAGACAAAGATATGAAAACAAAGCAAGACCAAGGCCAAGGAAAGACCAAGGGATGAAAATCCAAGGCAAGACCAAGACAAGACAAAGATATGAAAACAAAGCAAGATCAAGGCCAAGGAAAGACCAAGGGACGAAAATCCAAGGCAAGACCAAGACAAGACAAAGATATGAAAACAAAGCAAGACCAAGGCCAAGGAAAGACCAAGGGATGAAAATCCAAGGCAAGACCAAGGGACAAAAATCCAAGGCAAGACCAAGACAAGACAAAGATATGAAAACAAAGCAAGACCAAGGCCAAGGAAAGACCAAAAGATGAAAATCCAAGGCAAGACCAAGACAAGACAAAGATATGAAAACAAAACAAGACCAAGGCCAAGGAATTAAGACCAAGGGACGAAAGTCCAAGGCAAGACCAAGGCCAAGGAAAGACCAAGGGACGAAAATCCAAGGCAAGATCAAGACAAGACAAAGATATGAAAACAAAGCAAGACCAAGCTAGCCAAGGAAAGACCAACGGATGAAAATCCAAGGCAAGACCAAGACAAGACAAAGATATGAAAACAAAGCAAGACCAAGGCCAGCAAGGAAAGACCAAGGGATGAAAATCCAAGGCAAGACCAAGACAAGACAAAGATATGGAAACAAAGCAAGACCAAGGCCAAGGAAAGACCAAGGGACGAAAATCCAAGGCAAGACCAAGACAAGACAAAGATATGAAAACAAAGCAAGACCAAGGCCAAGGAAAGACCAAGGGATGAAAATCCAAGGCAAGACCAAGGGACAAAAATCCAAGGCAAGACCAAGACAAGACAAAGATATGAAAACAAAGCAAGACCAAGGCCAAGGAAAGACCAAAAGATGAAAATCCAAGGCAAGACCAAGACAAGACAAAGATATGAAAACAAAGCAAGACCAAGGCCAAGGAAAGACCAAGGGATGAAAATCCAAGGCAAGACCAAGACAAGACAAAGATATGAAAACAAAACAAGACCAAGGCCAAGGAAAGACCAAGGGACGAAAATCCAAGGCAAGACCAAGGCCAAGGAAAGACCAAGGGACGAAAATCCAAGGCAAGATCAAGACAAGACAAAGATATGAAAACAAAGCAAGACCGAGGCCAAGGAAAGACCAACGGATGAAAATCCAAGGCAAGACCAAGACAAGACAAAGATATGAAAACAAAGCAAGACCAAGGCCAAGGAAAGACCGAGGGATGAAAATCCAAGGCAAGACCAAGACAAGACAAAGATATGAAAACAAAGCAAGACCAAGGCCAAGGAAAGACCAAGGGACGAAAATCCAAGGCAAGACCAAGACAAGACAAAGATATGAAAACAAAGCAAGACCAATTAAGGCCAAGGAAAGACCAAGGGATGAAAATCCAAGGCAAGACCAAGACAAGACAAAGATATGAAAACAAAGCAAGACCAAGGCCAAGGAAAGACCAAGGGACGAAAATCCAAGGCAAGACCAAGACAAGACAAAGATATGAAAACAAAGCAAGACCAAGGCCAAGGAAAGACCAAGGGATGAAAATCCAAGGCAAGACCAAGGGACAAAAATCCAAGGCAAGACCAAGACAAGACAAAGATATGAAAACAAAGCAAGACCAAGGCCAAGGAAAGACCAAGGGATGAAAATCCAAGGCAAGACCAAGACAAGACAAAGATATGAAAACAAAACAAGACCAAGGCCAAGGAAAGACCAAGGGACGAAAATCCAAGGCAAGACCAAGGCCAAGGAAAGACCAAGGGACGAAAATCCAAGGCAAGATCAAGACAAGACAAATATATGAAAACAAAGCAAGACCAAGGCCAAGGAAAGACCAAGGGATGAAAATCCAAGGCAAGACCAAGACAAGACAAAGATATGAAAACAAAGCAGGACCAAGGCCAAGGAAAGACCGAGGGACGAAAATCCAAGGCAAGACCAAGACAAGACAAAGATATGAAAACAAAGCAAGACCAAGGCCAAGGAAAGACCAAGGGATGAAAAACCAAGGCAAGAGCAAGGCCAAGGAAAGATGAATAAATTAATGAAAGCAACCAGTCAAGACCAAGGGATGAAAACCTTAAAACCTCTCAATCAAGGTATATAGGCCTGTAGCCCTCGAGACCAGGTCCAAAGGCCAAAGAAATGAAAATCCAAGCCAAGTCCAAGACATGTTAACCACAAGAAAGACCAAAGCATGAAAACCTCAAAACTTCTAAATATCAAGATATAGGCATGTAGGCCTACATTAAAATGATGAGTGCTGAGCAACAGATTCATGAAAATATGAACCAACATCCGATGGGATGTATATTCCCAAGTCAAATGAAGGTAACATCTTTTTTATCTATATTTTTTAGAGGGGGGGGGGCTCGATCTTTTTAGTGCATGGTGAAACTTCGCGTTATGAACCCCAAAAAATATAATTTGAAATAGGATATTGGAGTGGAGTGGCGGACCGTGACCCGAAGGAGACAAATGATTGGAGGGGCACTGTATTCTTTGTGAACAATGCTGTGCCCCTCCTATGCTTTGTCTCCTCCGGGTCACGGTCTGCCCGCCCCCCCCCCACTCAGTGTTATATAGGGTACGCCTATGCTCGTTCCCTCCCTTTGAAAGCACCCCCCTATCTCAGGTTTGCCAAAATTTCTGAACCCCCCTTTCGCGGGCTTTTCCTGCCTTGGAGACCCCCCTAAATCTGGAACACTGCTCAATGTACCCCCCTATCTCAGGTGAGCTCTCATTCCAACCCCCTATCTCAGGACAGACAACCTCCCCCCCCCCCCCCCGATCGTGGGGACTATGTTTTTACTTTTCAAAATGAAATTATCCTGAATGCATGAGCTTTCAAAACTAGCAGGAATTTCAGGAATTTGATCCCGGGATTTGATCAATTTTTCAATGATATTCAAGATATTTTATAACCCCCTTTTTAAATTTCTCAGGAGTCCAAAGAGAGAGAGAGAAAAAAAACACCCCCTTTTTAAAGAAATCTCCGGGTGAAAAGTCAAATACACCCCCTTTTTTTACAATTCGCGGGCCGGACTTGTCCCGCGAAAAAGTACCCCTTTACCGGACATTTTGGGAACACGCATGCGGTCCCTCCGACCCCGGAGTGGGGGGGGGGGGGCGGGACGGTCTGCCACTGTTGGAGTGAGAGCTTATCTATGAAACTTAGCGGTTACAAAACTAAGACAAAGACATGGTCCGTTGCCTAATTCAATACGAAATACAGTGAAAGGGTGTTTGTTAATTAGCAAGGGACAATATAGCGACTGAGTGGGCGAAACAGACAATTTTCATCGGTAAAACGGTATACAAAAGGCGAGAGCAAATGAGGTGTACATGTCGACGAGCTAGCGTAGTATTATTTCCAGTTGTTACCAGGGTTATTTTGAAGCTGAACGCACTGACCTAACACCGGGCCAAGCACTGTGTGTGTGTGTGTGTGTGGGGGGGGGGGGGTGATAGCCATCTAATGATCTGAATCATTATTCTCGGGATCACAGGCAACAATATAAACTTCTAAAAAGGTGGAAATAGCACAATGAAGCAAGTTAAAAGAAAAGTATAAAATTATTTTGGAGGTGATGCATCATTCAAAATTTGGAACGAAATTCATATTTAAAAAAATTATTAGATTGTTATGGAATAATATATGTGATTTAAAGTCCCCTATAAACGGATGAAAATGTAAAGTGTCGGGCAAATATTGCTGTCATATTTTGCCTCTATGTTTCATTAACGGCAATGATTTTGTCATTTTGTCTTCAGTAACTCATCTAACTTCTAACATGTAATATATAGTCCCCGCGTCCACAAAGATGCTAGGATAGTACATTCACGCAAGTGTATTCAAATGATTTTTTCATTGGTTTATGATCAAAGTTATAACCATATTTAAAAGACATTTGTATGATATATATAAGAATTGTAAGAGCAATTACATTCATTTATTTAGTTATTTCCTCTTTAAGGATATCCATAGCCAAGAATCAGTGGCGTACCTAGGATTTTCCACAGGGGGGGCAAAATCGGCCGCCAAAAAATTTGACAAGCAAAAAAAAAAAAAAAAAAAGGTCTTCAATAAAAATATATAGGTTTTCGTACCAGAAAAAAAATTGACAAGCAAAAAAAAAAAAAAAAAAAAAAAAAAAAGGTCTTCAATAAAATAAAATAGGTTTTCGTACCAGAAAATTTGACAAGCAAAAAAAAAAAAAAAAAAAAAAAAAAAAAGGTCTTCAAGCTCGTCAGGGGGGCAATAAAGGTCTTTAAGCTCGTCAGGGGGGGGGGGGGCAAAAAAGGTCTTTTAAGCTCGTCAGGGGGGGCAGGTATATGTCTTTTGTATGGGTTGTTGCTCGTCAGGGGGGGCAGACTGCCCCCCCCTGCACCCCCCGTAGGTACGCTAGTGCCAAGAATGATAAAGAACATTCGAGAACTTGTTTGTAAAAGCTTTTGTTCTGCAGGCGTCTTGCCTATTTAAAGGCCAAGGAGTTTTATTTTTGAATAGGGAAAAGCAAACAATAGGATTCCAGTGGTAGTGGAAATGTACAATAGGATTAGCTATGTTCTTGATTTCACTGAGGTCATTCAAGAATGTTTTAGAAATGTAGAATGCTCCAGAAAGAAAGAGAATGTTCTACATAAAAGGGAATACTAGAAGTCTTCTATAAACTGCAGTTTCTTCAAGGACTTCATTTCATTAGATCACTTGATCATATCAGATCACTTCATCATATCAGATCAGAACTTGAAGTTTCACGCCAGACTTTGTGTCAGAGCAGTGTTTATTTCCACCTGGAATATTTATCTTCTGTGGAATTATTTGCACGCCATCAATGAACTGTTTGCAGTTATTTTGAGAGAGGAATTCTCAGTTCTCATCGAGATCATCAACCTCTTTTAATGAACACTCTCCAACCCATGGATTGCTGAATTTGACTGTTAATCATCATCGACATCGTCTTCACGGACATTTCAACTCGTTACAGGGACTCTTGTTATTCATCGTGCTTCAACATCAGTTTCATCATCGCCATCATTGTGGACTTTTATCTGGATACTATCATTTGGATTATTACTTGGATATAGTATCACCACTTCGTAATTTTACCTCTAGCACTTCAAGAAATGTACATGTAAGACCAATATATATATTTATTTATGTTTTATTAGTTTTTGAGTGTTATATTTCCTGTAATAAAAAAAGAGTAAATCAAATCTTAATTTCAAATTATTTACTTGTTATTTGTTGCAGTATCGTAACTAATAATTTTGGGGGCTTGTCCGGGAAACGAAAGCCAATTTGCACAGAAAGCCGATTTGAAATCAAACCCCAATTTGAGACGAAAGTCAATTTAAAACAAAAGCCAATTTGAATTGAAAAAATTTTGGAAATTTTTGGAAAGTTCTAGAATATATACTGTACTGTGTTATTACTTGCTTGTATTTCTGTATATTCCACCATGGCTTCATTTGATGTTGAAGAATTTCTTGCAATGACAGAATTGTCATATGATCATTTGAAGTCACTGAAGAAAGATGATTTGATAACAGTGTGTGATCATTTGGATGTATCTCTAGCCACAGGTTTAAAGATGGCAGAGATAATTGACTTGTTAGCTAGTCACATGAAGCGTATAGAGGAGTCTGAAACTTCTGTTGTTTCAGATGATGCTCAGATTCAACTGGCAAAGTTTGAAATGGAAATGAAAATGAAAGAGAATGTTGAGAAAGAGAAAATCAAACTTGAAATGGAGAAAATAAACATTGAAAAAGAGAAAATGAGATTGGAGTACCAGTTAAAGTTGAAAGAAATGGAGTTAGCTCATGCAAGTACTAATATTTAATCTCCCCAAGGCTTTGATATGGCGAAAAACATTCGCCTTGTGCCAAAATTTGATGAAGAGGGAGTTGATACATATTTCGTGTCATTTGAAAAAGTGGCCAAGAGACTGAATTGGCCCGAGGAATACTGGACTCTCCTCCTCCAAAGTGTTTTTGTTGGAAAGGCTGCAAAAGTCTATTCTTCACTCTCTGAAATGCAATCATGTGACTATGCTAGAGTGAAAGAAACAATTCTAAATGCATATGAGTTGGTACCAGAAGCGTACAGACATAAATTTAGGAACATGCAAAGACAATCAGGCCAGACGTATGTTGAACTTGCTAGGGAACAAGAAATGATGTTCGATAAGTGGTATAGATCACTGAAAGTTGACAAAGATTTTGTTCACCTTAGGGAAGTTGTCCTCCTAGAAGAATTAAAAAAGAATCTTCCTTTTGGCATTAAATCCCACCTAGATGACCATAGAGTTACTGAAGTCAGTAAAGCAGCCATAGTAGCTGATGAATTTGAGGTCACACATAAGGATAGTGGAGATGGTTACACTTCGTAATTCCGAAACACGTAAATTGCCTCTACCTCGATGTTCGTTAATCCGAAAACGAAAAAGGGTTCGTTAATCCGAACATTTGTGGCGCAATTCCGAAGGTTCGTTAATCCGAAAAGGAAATGAGAGTCGTAATTCCGAAGGTTCGTTAGTCCGAAAACGAAAGGAACAACGAACCTCATTTCGTTTTCGGATAAACAAACCTTCGGAACAACGAACCTTATTTCGCTTTCGGATTAACGAACCTTCGGAACAACGAACCTCATTTCGTTTTTGGATTGTCGAACCTTCGGAACAATGAACCTTATTTCGCTTTCGGATTAACGAACCTTCGGATATCCGAACCTTTGGAATAACGAAGCTTCGGAATTACGAATGTATACGAGTGGAGATAGGCCTCCTTTCAAGAATTATTGGAAAAAGAAAGGTAAAGGGTCATTTGAATCCCACAATAAACCTGGTGAGGGAAAATATGCTAACAAGGACAAGGACACTAACAAGAATCAGGCTAGTGGGGGCACAGAATCAACCAAAAGGTCTGAGAGTCGTAGTTCCAAAATTTGTACTCATTGTCACAAATCGGGACATTTGAAAGAACTATGTTGGAAATTGGTTGGAATGCCAACCAAGGTTAAGAAAGACATGGGTTTTGTCAAGCAAACAAGTGTTCCCTCGATGGAGTTTGTTCCATCAGAGCCCATTCGAGATGTTAAGAGTGTTTCTCTAGTATTTGCTGATAAAGTCAAGCAGGTTGATGAAACCTTTAGAAGTTTTTTGTATGATGGTGAAGTATCCCCTTGTTCGACTGGTGTTGCTGGTATGTCAGTGGTGATTCTTAGGGATACAGGGGCTGCACAGTCCCTGATGGTGCCAGGGGATTTGGCTCTTTCTCCGGAGAGTTCAGAGAATGCCAAAGTCTTAATTCAAGGTATTGGCCCAAATTTCATGTCGGTTCCTTTGCATAAGGTCGACTTAAAGTGTGACCTAGTTAGTGGTCCTGTGACTGTTGGTGTCGTTCCAGAATTACCAATGGAAGGTGTTGATTTCTTGTTAGGTAACGACTTGGCTGGAGATAGAGTTGTTGCATCTCCAGTGGTTTCGGAGAAGCCGATTGAGGTAGCTGAAACTGAACTGTTGCAGGAAGATTTTCCAGGGATTTTCCCGGATTGTGTTGTTACTAGGTCTCAGACTCGTAGAGCTGAAAAGGATGATGCGGAATCTGCTGATGTAGAGGAGAGTACTGATGTCTGGTTAGCTGAAACCTTTTTCAAGGATTTGAATGGGGATAGTGTTGAAGGCTCTGTTGCTAACAATGATAGTTTGTTGAGTAAGTCCTCCCTTGTACAGGCACAACAGGCAGACCCAGAGTTGAAGTGCTTGTCACAGAAAGCATGTTCTGAGGCTGAGGCTGATAAGGTTCCTGAGTGCGTTTATGTCAAAGATGACATTTTGATGAGGAAGTGGAGACCTCCCCGCAGACCAGCTGATGAAGATTGGTGTATAATTCACCAGGTAGTAGTTCCTCCTTGTTACCGCACGGATATTCTGAAAATGGCTCGTGAGTTACCTATGGCAGGTCATGTCGGTATTCGGAAGACAGAAGATAGAATTATGAGGCATTTCTATTGGCCTAAGATGCACAAAGATGTTGTGCATTTATGTAAGACATGTCATACATGTCAGATTATTGGTAAGGCACAGCCTTCTATCAAGCCTGCTCCATTGGTACCCATTCCTGCATTTGATGAACCTTTTACAAGGGTTCTTGTTGATTGTGTTGGACACTTACCCAGAACGAGGTTGGGTCACAGATTTCTCATGACAATTATGGACTTGTCTACACGGTTTCCAGAGGCGATACCTATTTGAGGAGTATCACTGCAAAGACAGTGGTACAGGCGTTAGTGCAGTTTTTCACTCGGTATGGTCTGCCTAAGGAAATTCAGTCTGATCAAGGGTCAAATTTCATGTCAGGAATATTTCAGCAAGTTATGAAGGAGTTGGGAATAAAGCAGATGAAGTCCTCTGCTTATCACCTACAGTCCCAAGGAGCGTTAGAACGCTATCATCAGACCCTGGAGACCATGATTAGGGCTTATTGTGAAGACTATCCCGATGATTGGGATAAAGGGATCTCATTCCTACTGTTTGCAACTAGGGATTCCCCTAATGAGTCCACAGGTTTCAGTCCATTTGAATTGGTCTATGGTCACGAGGTTAGGGGTCCCCTAAAGCTTATCAAAGAGAGGTTTATGGTTCAGGATGATGATGTAAACCTTCTAGACTATGTGTCAAATTTTAGAGAAAGGCTCTCAAAAGCTTGTGATGTGGCTCAGGAACACTTGAAAGTGTCGCAGAGAAAAATGAAAGCTGACAGAAATGCAAAAGAGCGAAGTTTCAAGCCTGGAGACAAAGTGTTAGTGTTGTTGCCTTTGCAAGGTCAGTCCTTGAAAGCAAGGTTTAGTGGTACCTACATAGTCAAAAAGAAATTGAATGATGTCAACTATGTGATCAGTACCCCTGATCGAAGAAAGTCTCAAAGAGTTTGTCATGTAAACATGTTGAAACAAACCTTTGAGCGAGAGGCTAGTCAGTCAATAGGTACAACACAGGTCAAAGAAGACAAGACATGTAAGACATGTAAATGTACATGAAGAAGAATGCTATGGAAAGACAGATAAAGAATTGTCTTATACAGATGTATCTAAGAACGAACCATGTGGTGTAAAGTTGTCTAACTCAGAGATGTTAGGAAATATGGATGAGCTAGCATTGAAACACCTGCCTGAAGTTCAGAGAAATTATATATCTGGCCTGTTAAGAGAATATGAGAATATATGTAAAGACAAACCAGGTCGTACACCTTTAACTGTACATGATGTAGACGTAGGTGATGTAAGACCTGTCAAACAGAATCCTTATAGGCTCAATCCAAGCAAGTTAGAAATGGTGAATAAGGAAATACAGTTTATGTTAGATAATGACATAATCGAACCGAGTCAGAGTAGCTGGAGTTATCCAATTGTAATGGTTCCAAAGCCAGACGGCTCTCAGAGATTTTGCATTGATTACCGGAAGGTAAATGCAGTAACTAAGACTGACTCGTATCCAATTCCTAGGTTAGAAGATTGTATTGATAGGGTTGGAAATTCTGCCTATATCACAAAGATAGACTTGCTTAAAGGATATTGGCAAGTGCCACTGACTGACCGAACCAAAGATATATCAGCCTTTGTAAATACACCTGAAGGCTTATTTCAATGCAAAGTCATGCCTTTTGGAATGAAAAATGCACCAGCAACCTTCCAAAGGTTAACAAATCAAGTGATTGCCGGACTTGACAATTTTTTCGTATACATAGACGACATCCTAGTGTACAGTGATACTTGGAATGATCATCTGGATCATCTGAGAGCACTGTTTGACAGGCTGGACAAAGCCAATCTAGTAGTGAATCTGATGAAGAGTGAATTTGCCAAGGCAAAGGTCACATATCTCGGTCATGTGGTTGGTCAAGGGCAAGCGCTACCTAGAGAAGCCAAGATACAAGCTATCTTAGACTTCCCAACTCCCACAACTAAGAAAGAATTGCTCAGATTCTTAGGTATGAGTGGCTTCTACAGTAAATTTGTTCCAAATTACAGTACAGTGGTTAGCCCTCTAACAAACCTGGTGAAGGCAAAAGTGAAGTATGTTTGGTCTGACGAATGTCAGAGATCATTTGAGAAATTAAAGGCCATTTTGGTGAATGAGCCTGTTTTGGCTGCTCTAAAATTCACAAAGCCGCTCAAAGTAGCTATTGACGCATGTGATATTGGAGTAGGAGCAGTATTGCTCCAAGAAGATGAAGAAGACATCGAAATACCAGTGTGCTACTTCTCTAAGAAACTCAATCGGTTTCAGAAGAAGTACTCAACTATTGAAAAAAGAGGCCCTGAGTCTCGTACTAGCCCTTCAGCAGTTTGAGGTGTATCTAACCAATGGAGAGATTACAGTCTATACAGACCACAACCCTCTTGTGTTTTTGGAGAAATTCAAAACAAAGAATCAAAGACTGTACAGATGGAGCCTTATGCTCCAACCATTCCCTTTGAAAATTGTACACATAAAGGGAAAGAATAATGTAATTGCTGATGCTCTTTCAAGAGTATAAAAAGTGAAATTATCTATGCTTTTGACCAAGTGTGTCATTTGAAGAAAATGTCTTTGATGTCCATTTATTTAAACATGTTTGTTAGTATTATATCTTTGTACACGATAATATAAATGATTTATCAAGATGATTTTGGAAAGTTAAAAAAAAAATGTAATCTTAAAGAAACCTTTACTACGGTAAAGCTTTCTTTTCCCCGGTGGGGGAGGTGTTATATATAAGAATTGTAAGAGCAATGACATTAATTTATTTAGTTATTTCCTCTTTAAGGATATCCATAGCCAAGAATGATAAAGAACATTCGAGAACTTGTTTGTAAAAGCTTTTGTTCTGCAGGCCTCTTGCCTATTTAAAGGCCAAGGAATTTTATTTTTGAATAGGAAAATCAAACAATAGGATTCCAGTGGTAGTGGAAATGAACAATATGATTAGCTATGTTCTTGATTTCACTGAGGTCATTCAAGAATGTTTTAGATATGTAGAATGCTCCAGAAAGAAAGAGAATGTTCTAAATAATAGTGAATACTAGAAGTCTCTATAAATAGTCCAGGATAGGCCCCATAGACAAGGGGTCGAACCTTGTTTTTTTAGATATACAATATTTTTTGATGGTTTCTTGTCAATTCGAGGGTGCTGATTCCGAATCTGAATGATGCCACTTTTGTAACCTTGAGCATTTTCCGCAAATTGGCAAAATCCAATATGGCCGCCAATATATGCAAATTACCCATGAAAATCATAAAATTGCCCACACATTAGCTATAGAATGCATGTAGTTGTTGTGCAAAAGTGAAATACCAATTGGAAAAGCGATATTTGACAAAATATTTATTTTATTGATATTCAAAATGGCCGCCATAACCCCTGTATACTTTATTATGTAGAATATGAATGGGGAAAAATATTTTTTTCAAACAAGAGCACTATTATTGCATGTGATTGTGACCTGCGAGTGGACTACTGTCTGAAAACATGACTATTAACAAAACTATGTCATTTGTATACTATCTAATGTGATATATACTGTATTATGATATTCAAAATGGCTGTCATAGACCCCTTATACTGTGTACAATATATAAAAGGGGACAAATAATTTTCACAACCTTTGAATTTGTTTGACTTTAAAATGCCAATAACCGCGAAATATTGGTGTAACACTGTCTGACAACAAGGATTTCTAACGAAACATATCATTTCCCTTGCAATTTCGGTAATTATGCTGCATGTTGACATTCAAAATGGCTGCCATAGGCCCTATCTGTATTATGAACAAAGCGAATGAAGAAACTAATTTTCACAAGAGTAAAAACAATAAAATGAATGTAATTGTAATCTACGAGTGAAATATTGTCTAAAAACATGTTTTCTGGCGAAACATATCATTTCCTTTTTCATGCATGAGATAAATGCTGTATTGTAAAATTCAAAATGGCCCCTATGGGCCCTCACAGTATTATCTACAATGTAAATGGGGACAAATACTTTTGAAAGAATTAGGATTTGCCTGACTATGAAATCCATATAATTCTGTTGTATCAGGAAAATATTGTTTGAAAACGTGGTTTTTTTTAATGAAATATAACATTTCCTCTCCCATGTAGGTGATAAATACTGTATTTTGAATTTCAAAACGGCCGCACAAGCCCCTACAAATTCTGTAACATGCGTATAGGGAAACTAATAATCACCAGAATGAGAACCAAAAACGCACGTAACTATGTGATGTAGGTAAAATTTGGTCTTGAACATGATTTCTGACTAAATACATCACATAATGGTTGAGAAGGTATTGCTGCCATAGCCCAAAGTAGTATGTACATTGTAACTGGGGACCGATAATTTTGACAAAATTTTTACTATGAAAATGGCTTAATTTTGATGTAAGTGTTAAGTATTGTCTAAACCCAATGATTTCTAACGAAATATATCATAGCTTGTGTCATAAAGGTGATGAATGATGCCTTTTAAAAATGAAAAATAGCCGCCATAGTCCCTTATCTTAATATGTAAAATTTGAATGGGGAAAGATAATTTCCACAAAGAAACATATTGCAGCCATTTTGAAATTTAAATATAGCATTTATTACCTAAATAACATAAGAAATTATCTATTTGGTTAGAAATCATATTTTCAGACGATATTTCACTCATACATGCAACACCATTTAGTCAAGCAAAGCCAAATTCTGTTAAAATTATATGTTCCCATTCACAAAGTACATAATATGCCTACCGTTAGGGCCTGTAGCGGCCATTTTGACTTTCAAAATAGATTATTTATCACCTACCTGGCAGAATGAATGATACATCTTGTTAGAAATTATGTTTTCAGACAATATTTTAATCTTAAATCACAATTATATGCATGTTATGGTGCTGACTCCTGTGAAAATTGGTTTCCCAGATCGATTGTACATAATACAGTCAATGTCTTTTGGCGGCCATTTTGAAAGTCAAAATACAATATTTAACACAAATATGAAACCAGAATAATATATTTCGTTGCAAATTATATTTGAAGACAGTATTCCACTAATTTACCACAAAAAATTTCTTTTAGTGCTCACCTTGTGATTATTTTTGTCCTCTCTCACATCGTAGATCATAATTTTAGGGCCTTTGGCGGCCATATTAAATATCAAAATACAGGGTTTATCACATACATGGCATGTTAAATAATAAATTTCGTTTACAATAATGTTTTTAGTCAGTATTCCACTCGTTTATCTTAACAAAATGCATTTTAGTGCTCACTCTTGTGATTTTTTTGTGTCACCATTCACATTGTACATAATAGGGTTAGGGCTTTTGGAGGCCATTTTGAATATCAAAATACAGGATTTATCACATAACTGACATAACAAATGATATATATCGTTAGCAATCATGTTTTCAGACATTGCTTCACTCATAGATCATAATTACTTGCATTTCAGTGCTCAATTTTGTACAAATTAATTTTCCCCATTCATATTGTACAGGGGTCTATGATGGCGGCCACTTTGATATCAAGAAAATAAATATTTTGACAAAAATCATTTTTTCAGATATTATTTCACTCCGGCAGCACAATTGCATGTACTTTACAGCCAATGTGTGGACAATTTTATGATTTTCATGGGTAATTTGAATATTTTGGCGGTCATATTGGATTTTGCCAATTTGCAGAAAATGCTCAAGGTTACACGAGTGGCATCATTCAGATTCGGAATCAGCACCCTCGAATTGACAAGAAACCATAATAAAACATTGTATATATAAAAAAACAAGGTTCGGCCCCTTCTATCCTGGACTACAAGGACTTCATCACATTAGATCACTTGATCATATCAGATCACTTCATCATATCAGATCAGAACTTAGAGTTTCACGCCAGACTTCATGTCAGAGCAGTGTTTATTTCCACGTGGAATATTTATCTTCTGTGGAATTATTTGCACGCCATCAATGAACTGTTTGCAGTTATTTTGAGAGAGGAATTCTCAGTTCTCATCGAGATCATCAACCTCTTTTAATGAACACTCTCCAACCCATGGATTGCTGAATTTGACTGTTAATCATCATCAACATCGTCTTCACGGACATTTCAACTCGTTACAGTGACTCTTGTTATTCATCGTGCTTCAACATCAGTTTCATCATCGCCATCATTGTGGACTTTTATCTGGATACTATCATTTGGATTATTACTTGGATTTAGTATCACCACTTCGGAATTTTACCTCTAGCACTTCAAGAAATGTACATGTAAGACCAATATATATATTTATTTATGTTTTATTAGTTTTTGAGTGTTATATTTCCTGTAATAAAAAAAGAGGAAATCAAATCTAAATTTCAAATTATTTACTTGTTATTTGTTGCAGTATCGTAACAGGTATCATACAATTCATAAATGGACGTATAATCAAACTCTCATGATGCAGGCGGAACATACCACTTGCAAAATGCTAAACTTAGGGTTTGATTTGTCATGGCCCAAATCTTGTAAGATTAGATTGAGCGCAGGAGCGAAGCGACCGCGCGAGAAATTTTTAGAATGCAAAAATTGGCAAATTTCCGGGGGAAGGGGGGGGGGGGGGGGGTGAGGAGCCAAATGTATTACTGTACACACGCATGACCAAATCATTTCCAAACGACCCCTAAACAAGTTTTCCTGTGTGCAAAACTACCCCCTAAACAAGTTTTTCGCAAGCTTCATTAACACATTTTGGCCCAACAAGTTGTCGCCAGAATATGACCCCTAAACACGTTTTGTCGTGACCAAGGCAACACGACCCCATAAACATAGGCCAGTTAGACACCAGAACCAGGTAAAAAAAGCCTCCAAATGAAGAAGATATGGCTAAAAATGTGATGTACGTATATGATATATACATGTATGTGATATTTAAGTGCAATTTACGTTGCTGGTTTCATCATGTACATCAGCTTACACGGAATCAAATTCACAATCTAATTCTAAGCATTTGAAGCTCATTTCTATGACACTATAGTTTATATACAGGCCTTGTCACATGCCATGGTGGTCAATGCATGGATATATGCAGTGTAGTATGTACAGTCCATTGTACACCGTATAGCCCCTATGGATGACATTTTCTTTTATTTGATAAGATATATTTCACAAATATCCGTAAAACCCAAAGTGGAGGAATAAAAGCAATATAGCTACATGAAGCTGCTTGCTATTGTTGACTTCGTACCAACCCCAGGATGATAAAACCTACATTTTGGTTGAAAAAAGGCTACAAAAACGGGAAAATTTTGGTATAATTACCTTTTAACTCTACAAATAATGGTTTAAAAGTATCAATTATAGGAAAAACAAATTGCCTGCCCCCCAAAACATATAAATAGACACCGAAACCAGAGGAATTGACCATCAAATAAAAAAGTTGTGGTCAAAACTGTGACTTTTTTTTTTTTTTTTTTTTTTTTGGGGGGGGGGGGGGCTTTGCGGCCATTTTGGATTTTGGCCCGGCACACTTTTTTCTCGGACCCGAGACAAAAAAATATTGTCATTTCATGTTGAGATAAGGTAAAAGGAACACAAAATAACTGTTCCCACAGTAAAACCAAAAATCACCCATTTATAGCCCACTCCTAATATACAGCGCATATCACTGCCAAATGCGTCCCTTTGCACTTTTTCAAGGAGACAGAAAAGAAGTCGAAAATATTGTGCTCACATAGGGTCCTACGCCCAATTTCCTATTGTAAAACCTAATTAGAACCCAAATAAATCTGGATGTCGAATGTCAACATAGTAAACCTCGAAAGTAAATTAATTGGATGTGGTCCTCACCTCTTTATGCCTTTATATTTTCACATAATGTAAGACTTTGTTTTGACTTCACAGTGCATGTCCACCCCCATTTCGTTTCCTTAATTTTGATATCAAATAGTGCAATTATAAAACATTCGCACGAATACACATCATTTTAGTAAAGGCCTACAGGCAAGACGGGGAGAGAAAATATAATGTAAAGAAGATGCCTCACTCGCAGATTATAAAGCCTATAACCCCATTACGCTCAGGTTGCCATTGACATGCAGATATACCGTGTATACCAGGTTCATATAATAATAAAAAAGAAAGAATAGTATAAACAATATGTATCGTTAGGTCTCTTTTTTGGTGTAAGATAACAGACCTATTCACAATATAAAATTATATACTCTAATTGGGCTAATTGGGCTGTGAAATATTTGTTATTGTTTTGGGCAATCACCCATGAATACTAAACGTCATTCATGACATCCCACAATGCTTTGGAATGTCTTTTGTTCAGTCTGGGGGAAAACCAAACAACGAATATAAAGAATAAACAATATAAAAGGTTCTCATCAAAGTTGAAATTAGAGGTTTTTTCAACACTCAGTGTCATAATGACAATTTTCTCAGACTGCCCCCTTCCCCCTCTTTATCTTTCTCTTTCTCTTTGGCACATACACTGTAAAAATATTGGTAAAAGTTTTACCACCACGATGGTAATTATGTGTCCATCCAATTTGGGCAGTATTTTACCCAATGTGGGAAGCATATTGTTCAGTAAGGTTAAAAAATAAGCAGCAATTACTTTAGAATGGGCAAAATTTTCATCACACTGGATAAATAAAAATGCCCAAAGGAAATGCCCAAGGTTGGTTGGACATATAATTTCCCTCCTGGAGCACTTTTACCCAATATTTTTTTAAGTGCATAGGCCTATAGGCCCTATGTCAGTGTTATAGTCAATATATAAGCTCCCAAGACCAAGGCAAAGACCAAGGCAAGACCAAGGCCAAGGAAAGACCGAGGGATGAAAATCCAAGGCAAGACCAAGGCCAAGGAAAGATGAATAAATGAAAGCAACCAGTCAAGACCAAGGGATGAAAACCTTAAAACCTCTCAATCAAGGTATATAGGCCTGTAGCCCTCGAGACCAGGTCCAAAGTCCAAAGAAATGAAAATCCAAGCCAAGTCCAAGACATGTTAACCACAAGACAAGACCAAGGCATGAAAACCTCAAAATTTCTAAATATCAAGATATAGGCCTGTAGGCCTACATTAAAATGATGAGTGCTGAGCAACAGATTCATGAAAATATGAACCAACATCCGATGGGATATATATTCCCAAGTCAAATGAAGGTAACATCTTTTTTTATCTATATTTTTTTGGAGGGGGGGGGGCTCGATCTTTTTAGTGCATGGTGAAACTTCGCGTTATGAACCCCAAAAATATAATTTAAAATAGGATATTGGAGTGCAGTGGCGGACCGTGACCTGAAGGAGACATATGATTGGAGGGGCACTGTATTCTTTGTGAACAATGCTGTGCCCCTCCAATGCTTTGTCTCCTCCGGGTCACGGTCCGCCACTGTTGGAGTGAGAGCTCATCTATGAAACTTAACTAAGACAAAGACATGATCCGTTGCCTAATTCAATACGAAATACAGTGAAATGGAGTTTGTTAATTAGCAAGGGACAATATAGCGACTGAGTGGGCGAAACAGACAATTTTAATCGGTAAAACGGTATACAAAAGGCAAGAGCAAATGAGGTGTACATGTCGACGAGCGAGCGTAGTGAGATTTATTTCCAGTTGTTACCAGGGTTATTTTGAAGCTGAACGCACTGGCCTAACATCGGGCCAAGCACTATGTGTGTATGTGGGGGGGGGGTGATAGCCATCTAATGATCTGAATCATCATTATCGGGATTATAATTTTAGGTCATCACAGGCAACAATATAAACTTCTAAAAAGGTGGTAATAGCACAATGATGCAAATTAAAAGAAAAGTATAAAATTATTTTGGGGTGATGCATCATTCAAAATTTGGAACGAAATTCATATTTGAAAAAAATTATTAGATTGTTATGGAATAATATATGTGATTTAAAGTCCCCTATAAACGGATGAAAATGTAAAGTGTCGGGCAAATATTGCTGTCATATTTTGCCTCTATGTTTCATTAACGGCAATGATTTTGTCATTTTGTCTTCAGTAACTCATCTAACTTCTTACACGTAATATAAAGTCCCCGCGTCCACAAAGATGCTAGGATAGTACATTCACGCCAGTGTATTCAAATGATTTTTTATTGGTTTATGATCAAAGTTATAACCATATGTAAAAGACATTGGTATCATACAATTCATAAATGGACGTATTATAACCAAACTATCATGATGCAAGCGGAACATACCACTTTGTCATGGCCCAAATCTTGTAAGATTAGATTGAGCGCAGGAGCGAAGCGACCGCGCGAGAAATTTTTAGAATGCAAAAATGGGCATATTTCCGGGGGAAGGGAGGGGGGGGGGGGTGGGGGTGAGGAGCCAAATGTATTACTGTACACACGCATGACCAAATTATTTCCAAACACCCCCTAAACGAGTTTTTTCCTGTGTGCAAAACTACCCCCTAAACAAGTTTTTCGCAAGCTTCATTAACACATTTTGGCCCAACGAGTTGTCGCCAGAACCAGAATATGACCCCTAAACACATTTTGCCTTCTTGATAATAATATATTTAAATATAAAAGACAAAACTATATTTATGGGCATTGCATACCCCCCCCCCCCCCCCCCCCGTGCAGTTAGGGTTAAAATACACAATCAGGAAGAACCGGAAAACTTTTCAGAAACGAGGAGGAAAAAGCCCCGGGGAAAAAACCTTGGGGAAAAAAACATAACCTAATAGGTTTGGCTAGTCTTAGAAAAAAAAAAAAAGCTTTGGAAAAAAAAACATACACTAAATACGTTTGACCCTGCCACTGACCAGTCTTTTAAAACCTCCTTTATATTTGAAAATTGATGTTTTTGATACCCTTAACGAGTGCACGTGCGGCCCGCGTCCAAAACTGAAAGAAAACATACCCCTTTAAACGCGTTTTTGATTTTTTTTTTTTTTTTTTTTTTTTGGGGGGGGGGAGGGGTCACGCGTGTGTACGGCAATATATTTGACTGCCCCCCCCCCCGGGCAAATTTAAGCACTTCGGACCACATTTAAAGATAAATCCATGCATTAACAGTAGCATTCATTATTTGATGATTAAAAAAGTATCATTTTTGTCTAGTGGGGGGATGATTGTACATGCCACCCCCTCTCCGAAAAGTGGAGGGGATGTATCCCCCCTCCATCATCCCCCTGGGATTTACGCCCGTGTCAAAAAGTAAAAACATGGCACACTTCATGACGGTAATTGGGGCTCTTATTGTGTGAGAGGTTTTAGTGTAGGTGACTATTAAATTGACACAATTTGGCTAACGTTATTAAGGATCAGTCATGCTGGAATACACTTATTGCTGTTTTGATTATCCTGATTATATATATATATATATATTTTTTTTTTTTTTTTTTTTTTTTTTTTGGGGGGGGGGCAACTGCCCCCGCTGCATATGGCCATGTGTAGGAACACATCTGCCTTGGAACAAAATAAATTTAGCAAGAATTATCTAACATGGTATAAAACTAAGTCATTCCTGTTTGGGGGAAAAACTCTGAATAAGCATAATTCTAAAATACTAAAATAAATTAACAATACACACTAATTTCTTGTGTCTTTTATCATTTAATACAGACTTGAAATAATTTTAACTGGTATAAAACTACTTTAGATGGCACTGAAATCCTTAAGTTGGTATTTAAAAATATCCAACGTTTAAAAAGGCCTTGTACTTCAATTAAATTTTAACAACAATATCAAGTATTGAAGAATGAACTTCCCCTCTGTATGTACTTCTCTTTAAGACATCAACACAATAGCATGCGTCCGTTCGGCATGATTTGACCAATGCGGTGACATTTAAGCATGACTCTAAGTCACAATTAATCTTTGTGAAACACCCCCCCCCCCCTCCGATGGAAGGCAATTCTTTGGAAGACATTGATACAGACATTCATAGTAACATAATATCACAATAAGATTCATTTAAACTGAATAGTGCAATTCAAAATTGGTAAAACAACAAATTGGTAACTCGCTGGATTCCACAACAATTAGCTATGCAGTGTATAAAATAATATACAAGTATAAATCATTTCATTGAATGAAAGAATGCATACTCTTTTTACTCAATCAAATAATGGATTGAAAAATGATGTAATTGCAGAATCACAAATTCAGGAAGTGATTTGAATTGGCACGATCACATCCTGATATAATTGAAGAATGTCATGTAACCTACATGTATATCGTTATCACAATGATCAGATATAAAATAGATTAATAGAAGTGAACATGGAACAATTCCAGTTTATTAGCTTCATAAAATGACACATTGGATCTGCAGTTAGAGTGCAGACAATGAGAAAAATCGGCTCAAACCTACAGCTGATTAATCACCTGTTCATCCATTGTGACGTCAGCACATGTAAAATATGCGCATCATGCGATCATGATGCGCACAAACAACTGTGGAATTATGTCCTTAAGAATAGGGGCAAAATAGTGGGGTTCAAAGTAACTGAAGACCACCTAAGGGAAAGGCCTTCGATGCCCTGAGAAATTTCCTTGATGCCCTTCCAAATATGTTTACACTCAAAGCCAAAATAAGTACAGTTTTTGCCTATGGCCATGCTACCCAGTGTACAGTAACCCAGTGCATGTGTCCCATTGAGACGAACATTTATTATTGATGCCCTTTTTAATGATAATGGGTGTCCCAAAGCCCTGTTTTCCCATCCTTTTGAATACCTCATTGAAAATGGATTTGGCACTTTGAATGATTAATCCATGTCCTTATTTTGTGTATCTCATATTAGCACAAGAAAGTGACGCCAGTTATGCATGAAGCTGGCTGTAGCTTAGAAACATTTTACAGAACAGCGCCCTCCTATGATGAAATCATGGGTACTGTTTCATTAAGATATGCCACACTGAGTAGATAGGGGAGCCTTCGGCAAAAAGGGTACAAAAATAAAATGGATACAAACTACTACATCTGCATAAAAGCACCATTCTAGCTCCTAAAACAATGTACGGGAAGCTCACCTGGAAGAAAAATACATTGTAAAAATACCCCCCCAAAAAATGATCAAAGATATTGGTGAAGGTTTGAGGAAAATCCAGCAAAGATAAAGTTAATAGAATTTTAAGATTTGGATTTGTGACGTCACATACGAGCAGCTGCCCCATACATGTATGTTGTGTATTTTACAAAATGCATAAATTTCAGTTGAAGACTATAAAATTCTGTTCTTTCTGGAGTGGGTGTGAAAAATTTGGCTGCAGACATATTGAAGGAACAAATAAAACCATTTTAAATTTGTTGAGGAAATGACATGGGAGGTCACAAATACAAAAAATTCTCATTCTAATAACTTTTGATATCATTGATGGATTTTCTTCAAACCTTAACCAATATTTTTCATTATATTTTCTGCTGTTTTTACCCAAAAAAAATTCCATGATGAACTTCCCCTTTAAATTATCTTGAATATTTCAGACTTTCTGTCAAATAACTATCAAGCACACATTCAATTCTACCATAGTAAATTGTTCTATATTCATAAAAAATAAAGATATATCTAGCAACACGTAATAATTTACCAATATATTTTCACAAAGAAGAATATTATGTGAATTGAATATGTTTAAGTAGCATTCATGATTACAATGTACATTTCAATCAATAAAGAACAACTATTTACAAGTTTACTAGAGTACTTCTCGATCATATTTACACTTTTTCAAGTCTCAACACAAATACAAGGTGAAGGGACATCTAAGTAAATGGGAGATTTCAAGTTCAGTGTTAGTATTGGTGTTAGAAGCACAGAACACTCCCTTCCCTAGCATCAACACCTTACATGCCCTAAAAAACACTTGAGCCAAATAAAAATAATAGGCATTTTGTTGGCAAATCTATCAAAAAATAATCTGTTCAAAGAAGTATTTCTATTATCATTATTACCCCGGATTTAGCTAGTCTAGAGCTACCTTCGAGTGCTCAATGCTTTCAAGGTATTAATCCTACCGGGTACCCATTCACCTCACCTGGGTTGACTGCAGCATGATGTGGGTAAATTTCTTGCTGAAGGAAAAAAAGCAAAGGCTGGGAATCGAATCTAAATCCCTCAGATTGAAAGATGAATCATAACCACTACACCACAACGTTCCCATCACATCAAAGTACATTGATGATAAATCAACAAACATTCTTTCCAAGAATAATCGGATCTTGGAAGTCAGTGGATTCTGACATGAAAAATATGACAGCTGAGCAGCCTGGCGTTACACAGTCTACTGCCCTGCCGGTGTAAACTTCTGAAGGTTCAGAAAGGTTTAATTTACACCTTGTGAGATTCATCCAAGAACCAACTACATTTTAGGTCTAGTGTTGTGCTGATCTCCAAATTACCCGTGATCACCAAACTCAAGGGTACATGTACATATTATTCTTACAAATATAAACAAGGATCTTGTAACACAAAGGTCTGTTCTTATCACTATAATGGCCTTAGCCAATGAAAATCAGTGTTGTATGCCAGTATTGATGACAACACCGAGCAGGGACAAATCAAAATTGCTCTTTCATATTTTGCATTGTGTGACAGGATAGAGGTACCCATTATACTGTCAATGTTGCTTCATTTAAATGGGCAAAAATTTGCTTAAGCAGAAGACAAATTGTCCAACTTTCCAATATTCAGCAGAGTCTGCAGAAAATAACCTTATTGGCCCGTATTCTGATGGCAGGTTTAACTTAAACTCAGGTTTAAAGTTGTGGTTTAAGTATGGGAAGCCAAAAAGTATCAAAATTTGTATTAAGTTGTATGTTTCTCATATTTACTGTGCTCTTTCCTGATTCATCGATGGTGAAGACAATCATCTATTTATACTTGCTAGACAATTATGAATGATTTGAGAGCCAAATGAGCTGAAGTATGCTATCTCTACTGTTAGTGATTTATGTAACAATTGGCTACCCATACTTAGACCACAATTTTAAACCTGAGTTTAATTTAAACCCGACTCCAGAATATGGGCCATTGGGTTGATTAATCGTCAAAGTCAAACACTTTTTTTGGACGAGAATACGTAAAATGTGATATTACATCTTTTCAGGTAGAATTTCTGAGGTCTTCCTACATGAGATTTAACTTCAGCAAGTCAAGCATTATAGTCACACTGCCTAACAATAACCATTATTTGAGATTTCAGTTTACTTTGAATAAGTACAGAATTTAGAAACACAAATTAAAAGCATTATATGATTGTAACTACTTACTACTACCCTTGGTTTCTTGTGATCACCCATTTTCAACAGTGTTACAGTAGCTTATAAACATTCTGTCAGTGAAAATGACATCACGAAACACTCCCCTATATTGAGCAAGGTTTGGCTGAGATTTTTAAGTAAAAGGCATGATGAATACACATAGAACAAACCATATACATGCAGCCAGATTCAGGCTGTTTGATAGACGCATCACATATAATTGGGTGATGCTTAAAATGAATTATTTATGACATTATCAAACTTTTCTCATACATGGAAGATCGAATCATCAAGTGTTTTCTACTGCACATGCAGAAACTGGAAGCGCAATTGGTTGGAAGCACTAAAGATGAGCTAAGACACGAGGTGATAGAATAAGGAATATAAAATAAAGCTACATGTATCGCAAGTAATACTGTTTTCTATGGTGTTAGTCTTGGTGTTGGCATTGTCAGATGAGTTGGTTCGTGTCAGGATCCTCAATAATACATCAGCAGGCTCAAACACCAGAGCAGAGTGTTATTAAAGGAAGAAGTGAAATTTACTAATGTAACACCAATCTTGAAATGTCCAGGAACACCATAGTAGATAGAGGTGTCTTGTCAAGGTACAAAATGAATCTGACACTAACATCGGAGTATAGTGTAACTGGATTGGTGTCACAGAAGGCTCCGATGATGGTGATATATTAAACATCAGCTATTACACTACAAATGAGTGTAGGGCAAGATGACATGGATTGGTGAAGCAGGTGTTATCACAAACACCGAGCTTGAAATTACAATTAGTAACCCTCAGGAAAGAGTCAAGATGTGTCACAGAGGTGTAAACTGGCACACAGCATTGAATAGCAGTTCAAGGCACTTGCAAATCTGTGTTGCTTGGGGCTGCATAAGAGAGGAAAAACAGAAAAGATAGAATGTAAATAAATCAATTTGCTGCAAGCTGATGATCAAATACAGAGCACATCATATCTTCATATAATGTGTGCATTTGTTCATTTACTCATATTCAGTTATGCAACTTATGGTATTGTGAAGAAACAAGAAAATATATTCAAACAATATATACAGTCGAAGCAATATTCTTTGCAAAAAAAGTAACGGGGGGGGGGGTTTCACAATAATCTCATGTTTACATCTTTACCTCATTCTACTATTAATATCCTATCATCAGAATAATCATCACTGTTGAAATCGTTGTACTCTAAAAATATACTTGTGATCAAAAGATGGTTATTCTGAATTTGTTGAAATATCCATTGACAGTCAACCTGTCAAATGGTGACCCAATAAAAACACAAAGAGTTTTCTGAGCTTTGGTTTGGCACAGCCACACCAACACTGCAAATCCCCGAGGCATGTGAACACCACTGTTATAAACTACTGAAATCCTTGCATCTGATTGGCTAAGAGCAAATTTGGCAGTGAGAATCTGTGACAAGATGCTTCACGAAAGACTCTCCAGGTAGGCAGTATGAGTCATCTATGACCTTTACAGAAATACCAACAAACTATAATGGAGATAAAATTGATCCAAACTGCCCTGAAGGTATTTTGTAAACTTCGATCTTGGACTTATTAGAAAGATATCAATCTGCATATAGAGTACCAGGGGACTGTAACACAAAGTTCAGCAATCACTTTAACCCTAAACAGACTGGGCTATTTTGACGCCTAAGAAGACTGGGGGGATCTCGGCCGTTGACCGCTCGATCGCGACGAAAATTGGCACGCACAGAGCTGCCAACCTGAACAAGACCATTTCAGTATTTATAAAGCTGAAAATCAGTATTTTGGTGAGGAAATCAGTATTTTCAAAGAAATACCATAGGACAACACAAAACTGTAACTTGAGAAATCAGTTTTTGCATGAAACCATCAGTATTCTTCTCATTTTTCAGTACTAAATGCAGAAAATCCTTACTACTTGGCAGCTGTGCACGCGCATTACCCATGGCATTATCTACTAAAACTAAAAAATCAAATTCTGCAAAAAATCTCATTGCTCATTAATTATGCTAATTTATGCGTAAAATCATAAGTTTGCTCTAATTGATAAAATAATGCCCCTAAAGCGCTAATTTTTGTTTCACATACTCTAGATAGGCATCTGATCAAATTTTTTTTTTTTTAATTCAACATCACATTTATTTTCTTATGTATTCTATTGTTTTCTTAATTTCTTATGTATTTCTGTGTTTTTCGACTTTTAGTTTTTTATTGTTTTTTCAATGCAAATTGTCGGGGACTTTATTTTAACCATAAAAGAGATAAAATTAATTGATTTTAAGCATTAAAAGGAAATATAATGATACATGTATGAATTTTGGCTAAAAACACTATTTGCATTGGATTTGTACACAAATTCACGTTTTTGAGTAATTTTGGGTCTGCATGCACTTACGAAATGTTGCGTAATTTTAGAACCGCGTACCCGGGGGTCACAATTTTGGTCTCAAAAGTTGCGCGAGACTTGAAAGTAAAAAGTCAGCGAGCAACGCGGTCAAAAAATTTCAAGCAGCGGATTTATCGCGAAGAATGTCGAGGGGGGGGGGGCTGAATCAGCCCCCCCCCCCCCGTCTTTTTAGGGTTAAAGGAATATCTTTATGATTGATTGCATTGACTACTGTGTACAATCAATTGTTAAAATCAAGCATACAATGAATTACTACCCTTTGTGTTACAAGCCCCAGGTTGTCTTCTGAAAGGGAGTGATTGATCCAATCACTCTGAACTATGGAAAGCCGGCAGTGTGTTTAATTTATCAAGAACTATTTCATGTTGTGTAATGTACCTTTTAATAATGGTACACTAAAAAAATAATTAACTGAATCTCTCACATATATTCATAGTAAGCGGTGTAGGACAGCATACAGGGTATGGGGTGTGGGGTGGATGTACGTTTGGGGAACATACCTGGTGAGTACATGTACATTCAAATAGGAGACAGTCATAAAGGTCTTCTCCTTCTTCTCCTTCTTGACCTAGCTTGACTGTCATCAACTGTCTCCCTAAACTATCTTCATTATGAACAGTTTATGAAGACATAGAGGGGTGTGAGGTGTATGGAACAGGTGGATAGGGGTGTGGTAGGCAGGGTGACCAGACGTCCCGTATTTCCCGGGATCGTCCCGTATTTCGCTCCTTTGTCCCGGAGTCCCGACAAACCCTCCCCAGGACGCCTATTTGTCCCGTATTACAGAATATTTAACAAAGGGTAGTTAATACATTTAAAAGTGACGAATTTTCATCAAACAACCAACAGATGACGAAGCAGAGACAACAATAAAATCGTTTACTGTAAACTTTTGCAAGTTCCGCGGTGATTTTCTTGCTAACCCAATTAAATACACTGCAAACGAACTGGCCTACTAACTGCCTGTGTGTGGCCAGGCTACCATAGCCAGTCATGGATCGGAGCAGATTTTAAGTTTGACAATGTTTCACTTTGAAATGTTATTCATTTCTAAAACATTTTAGTTTTTTAAGATTTAAAAAATGTATTTAAAATAACACCAAATATCATTATGATTTTTGTTAGATGATAGGATTTTTTTTGCTTGACGTTCGAACTTTTTTCCTCTTTCTTTTTTATCGTTCTTTCTTCATGTTCTTCATCCTTCTATCCTTCCTGCTAGCCCTTTTTTGTTCCAACTATCTTCATTTCCTATCTTTCTTTCCTGAACCTTTCTATCTCTCTCTCTGTTCATTTTTCTTTCTCTCCTTCTTTCTCTTACTTATTAAATTTCCTTTTTATTTCCTTCATTCTTTCTTTCCTTAAACTTTTCTCTCTTTCTTCCTTCTCCCGTGCTCAGTCTCCCTTTTCTTTTCGCTCTTTCTCTCCTTCCATTATTTTCTTTTTTTTTTTCATTCTGCTCCTCCCTTCATTCTTCCCTTCCTCTCTCCTCATTTCTTTCATTCTTTATTTTTTTTCCTTCTAATTCTTTTCCCTTATTCTTTCTTTCCCTTCCTTCCTTCTTTCCTCCCTGTTTTCTTCTATCTTTGTTTGTTTCTGTCAAAGAATGAAGGAAACATTTTTATTTCCTTCATTCATTCTTTCTTTCCTCCTCCTTTTTGCTTACTTTCTTTTTTCCTTTCTCTCTTTCATTTTGTCTTTCACACATTTATTCATCTTTTTTTCCTTTCTTTTTCTTTCTTTCCGATATCCATTTCAAAGAATGACGGAAACCTTTTTTTCTCTCTTTTATTCTTTTATTCTAATTTTTTCCCCCTTAATTTTACCCTTCATATTTTCTTTCTTTCTTCTCAATTCATCTCTTTTCTTTCGTCTTTTCTTTCTCTCCTTCATTCTTTCGTTCACCCTCCCTTACAATTCTTTATATTTTTTTTCACAAGTCTAACACTGTGTAGCCTTCTTTGTTGATCTTTACTTTTCAACTGTCCCGTATTTCATTTTGAGAAATCTGGTCACCCTGGTGGTAGGGGAGTAGAGGGTGTGTTTGGGCGACATACGTGGTGAGTACATTCAAATAGGAGACAGTCATAAAGTTCTTCTCCTTCTTGACCTAGCTTGACTGCCATCAACTGTCTCCCTAAATAAACTTCATAGTGAACAGCTCGGATGATTTCTACCAGACCATGTCTCCATCTTACAACCTAAAGTTAAAGGGGAATCCAACCCAAATAAAAACTTGTTTTTATAAGAAAATGAAAATTCAGACAAGTTGATAGGTGAAAGTTTGAACAATATTGGACAAACAACAAGAAAGTTATGAATTTTTAAAAGTTGTAAATATTGGTAATCACTATACCCATGGAGACTTCAAATTGGCCGCATATGGGATGTCATAGTGATGTAAGGCAAGGACTACTCTTCCAAGTACTCCAATACATATTATGGCTAAAATGTCATTTTTCCCAAAAGTTTTATTTCAAATTATATTTTTCTTTCATGAGGACATTAAACAATATACTACCTGGGTTATATTTAGATTACTGCCCCAGGGGAATGGGTACTTAGCAGAAAACCACAAATCCTGATAATAAAGTACATGGCCTATGGGAAAGTTGTCCTAGCCCCTTGTCATAATTTACTTACCCAGTTGCCAATTTGAAATCTACATACTATTAGTGATCTCAATTTTAAAGCAGCTATAACTTTCTTATTGTTTGTCCGATTTCTTTCAAACTTTCACCATTCTGTTTAATCTATTTTTCTCCTTCCCAACACAAAATTTTATGGCCAAGGCTGGATTCCCCTTTAAATAATCAAATACATAAACAAGACCAATAGCAAGCATTGTAAGAAATAATGTTATTTTATCCTTTTTTTTTACGAATTGGGTTATTGCAGAATTTTTGGGGTTATTTCTTTCATTTCAAGGGCTTCCTATTCGAAGTAACACTCAGGCAATTACGCAGTAAAAGCAAAAATCACTATTCTGCCGTACTTTAGAATATTGATTTTCAAAATAAACTTGACTGTTGTTTGTGACAGATCTTTGGGCGATTATTGACAGAATGGTCGCCCCAAATCATGCATTTTGGAGGAATTTTTTTTACGGGCGATTTGAGAAGTCATGAGGACAAAATCGCCTGTCGCCCTCATGTACTTACTACAGTTACATTGACTTGTTTAACTTTTAAAATTCTAAATTGTGCCTGTAATGCGTTCAAAACATGAAGCCATGAACAAAATTACACCACAAACATCAAGGAAGTAGAACAAGTCAAGCGGAATAGTGCTAGGTATGTGATTGGCAACTATATGATCGTCAATCAAGTGTTTATGTTAAAAAGAGCTTAGATAACATCACAGTCAGTTAGCAATGCTCTTCAGGATAAGGTTCAACCTCATTGATATTCACTGGTTGAACTATCTGATTCCTTGATTCTGGTTCTAGCTGCTTGAAATGCTATGAATCCAGTGACCGGGTAATAATAATTGTTAAAGCTCGAGGATAGTTTTGGTGAAGGATTCACAAAATCCAGTTGTATGGTTCATGGCTATTGAATAACAAGAACTGATCATAATGCAATATGAGAGTGGCAAAATTTCTACTTGAAAATGTCTAAAATTTAAATAAACTCAGAAAACGAAATCATCATCCTCGGCTGGATTTAAAAAAAAATCTTACTTAATCTACGTATTCGCAATGTTAAAAAATTGTCACTTTCCACAGCGCCCACTTTCGTCCATGACTGAGCATTTGTTTTTCACGTGACCGATATCCACTTTACTGGAAAATAAAATTCTTCCGCGCATCGTCTGCTATCGTTAGGTTACACGCGATGCATGCAATGCCTTGGCATCCAAATTTCACCGCGAGTGAGCGCCGGAGCATGGCCGGGGAAACGCCGAGCAGCCACTGCCGTAAAGCTGGTTTGTTTAGAGCCAGAGAAATTGGAGTAATTATCTGTTGTAGACTTAGCTACGCTACGCTAATGCCATCACTCAGACTTATATATATGCATTTATATATAGTGTGTGTGTCTTTATTGTAGTTCGTTTTGATATCCATAAAAAAGTGTCGTTGAGGTTCTGAGAATATTTTGTAGAGATTATAATACCCCTTTCATAAACCCAATTATGCGGCTAATAGCAGCATAATTTGGTCGTAAAATCGGAGGAGGACCAGAGTTATCCGCATTATTTTGATGCTGCAATTATCCGCATAATAGCAGCATCGGGACAAGATTTTGAGTTTATGAACGCATTTCCAAATAATGCGGATAATTGCCATGGTGCGGTCACAAGGTCACCCTTTTCCAACACAACCACATCGGAGGGGGCGTGTCCAGTTGTCTTGACGATTATCCGCCTTTTTCAGGACGAGCGCTCGTAAAAATAATGCGGATTATTTTCGGAGTTTGTGAACGCAATTTTTATTGAATTATCCGCATTACTCTTAGGCGGCTAATTGGAGGATAGGTTTATGAAAGGGGTATTATACCCCTTTCATAAGACGACTACAATTTCTGCAACAAGTTGGTCGAACAACCAAAACACGGGACACCGGATGCGATGCACATAGGCAATGGAAATCGCAGCATCGCCTGACGATGTGTACGACGGGCTGGCCGGTGACATTCACATCATACTCATTCACGTGAGCACTTCTGACCGCATGTTAGTTACGTGCCGCACAAATCTGCATTCTCATTCTTATCATACTATTAACACACTATGAATATATATGAAGACACTGTGAACACACTATTAACACACTGGACCTCACTATGAACACTATGAACACACTATGAACACACTAAGTACACACTATTAACACACTGGACCTCACTATGAACACACTGTGAACACTCTATGAACACACTGGACCTCACTATGAACACACTGTGAACACACTGTGAACACACTATGATTATACTATGAACACACTATGAACACACGAAGAACACACTATTGACACACTGGACCTCGCTATTTACACACTGGACCTCACTCTGAACACACTGTGAACACACTATGAACACACTATGAACACACTGTGAACACACTATGAACACACTGTGAACACAATATGAACACACTATGAACACACTGTGAACACACTATGAACACACTATGAACACACTGTGAACACATTATGAACACACTGTGAACACACTGTGAACACACTATGAATATACCATGAACACACTGAAACACACTATGAACACACTGTGAATATACTGTAAGAACACAGTGAAATCAAAACATGAACACACTGCGAACACCTACAATGTAAAGGTATCCACAGTCTGAATTATCTTGGAACACACTGTGAATACACTGTGTACTTTCCAGAATAATTTTCACATCCTCAAGAGCCCATTATAATACAGCCTGCAATGCAGTATGTATACATTAAACTGACTCAAATGCAATAAGGATTTTGTTGAAACATCTTCTATTAATCAGTAGAAGATTTATTTGTATTAACTAAGCAAAGACGTATACCTTTAAAACACATCTTTTCACATTTCTTGGATATATTTCACACATTTTATTACAATAATATCCGCTTAGTACTACTAAATTGATATCAGTGATAAAAAATGAATGCAGACGAATACACTACTCGTAATTGAGGTAAAAAAATGTGAATCTATAACTTTTTGTGCAGTGAAGTTTTGAAGCTATATAATAAAATCGATCTTAAAAGTTGTGTTAGACTGCGTAGCAAATTGTATCATTGGCAAGGCATTATCATGGTGCGATTCAGGAGGGGGGGGGGGGTGACGCGAAACATCAAGAGGTGTCGTTGTGTCCCCCAGTTCAATTACGGTTAGAAACAGCAGCTAACACCTCAGTTACATTTTAGGAGCTGGTGTGAAATAATTTTTGTGTTGTTATACTGATGGTACAATGAAAACCATTTTTGAATTTCTGAGAAAATGACATTTCATTGCTTTATTTTGCCATACGATTTGTATAGGAAAACTGCTCGCATATGACATCATAAATCAAATAATTAAAATTCTATTAACTTTCTTTTTGTATTTTTTCATGGATCTTCCTCTAACCTCAAAATATTGAATTCAATCTTATTTCAATGTAAATGTGTTTTTACAACCCCGGATTTCCATAATTATTGCACAGAGCTAGCCCGGTAAACCGGATTTTAGAATAAGGCCCAGTGAACATTTTAAATCGAGTCCCGAATGCACTCTTGTGATTGGTTGGAAATCAGATTGAGTTTGAATTTTAGAGTTGTTTTTTTATTTCCTCTCTTTATGCAAACAGGGTCCCTCTCTCACTTTCCTGATGCAAAGGAATCCAGTACGAATCATTCAGATTCTGTACTGAATAATAATTAAAAAAACAAAAACAATTGTGCATTTATATGAGAAGCTAATTCTGAAATATGTACATTCTGTTCTAATGTTATTAGTTTCCTTGATACATTACAGGCCTGCCTCCATCAGCTACAAACAGCAATGAGTATTGGAAACATGTTATGCTACCGTGGCTGCAAACAATGCCTATAATTCATAAACATGTTTTTTTTTATAGATTTCTTAGATAAAATCATATATTTTATTAAAACTTATGAAGAAAAATCTAATTTCTAGTTTCTTTATTAAGACCTTATGCTACACAAAAGAACAAATTATATTTTTAATATTAAATTGATTAATCGACATTATTAGAATCTTCAACTGTGTACAGGCCTAGGTCTACATATATATGTAAATATATAGCTGTTAAAAATACAATGATAATAAGACATTGTTCGATTCTGTATTATATACATGTACAAGTTCTACGGTCAAATATAATTTCATTGAAATACATACATTTCAAGTACTTTCAAATATTAAATTTTAGCTATTACACGGAAAATGTATTTGCATACAAAATTGCATTTACTATATACCAAATAATTCATAAATATTTCAGATAAATCTATATTGTTCTTTATCAAATCATATAAAAAATAATAAAGTCTAGTTCATTTTTGTTATCACATCATTATGTATTCAGCATAACGCTTATAGACTTATAAACTCACCAATTTCTAAAAGTAATTGAGGTATAGAAGACTAGTATTCACTATTGATATTGACATGTTAATATTTCATATTAATCTCAAAGACAACTACATCTTAAAACAAAACGTTATGATATTATTATAATTATTATTTTCTTCCTTGTAACGTACCATTGCAGTATCGGGGAGGGGGATCAACTCCCAATTCCTTTGTAAAAATGTATACATTATGAAGACTTTTAATGCATTCTGCAACATCATACCATATACATGTATTTCTTCATACATCTTGACCGTAGATGACGTAGTTTCAGTCGATATGTGAAGCCCACTAATCCTTTCTTTCATTATAAAAATACCCTCGCCAAAACTCGGGGAATATAAAAATAATAAAATAATAAATAACATGTATCAGGCAACGATTGTGGTGCACTACATACATGTGTTACCCCGGCAATAACCCCAGTTGTTAAAAGGTGCTTGGTGCATTCAAGGGATTAATCATGCCGGGTAGCCATTTACTTCACCTGGGTTGAGTGCAACATAATGTCGGTAAATTTCTTGCTGAAGGAAAACACACCATGGTTGGGATTCGAACCATGTACCTCTGATTGAAACACGGGTATAGTCATATCCACTAGATCACAACATTTTCTAAATCTATTCATCTGGACTTACTTTGATTGAAACAGGATAGTTTCAATTCAGAAGAGCTGAAGAAGCGTCCCGGATCGGACGTGAAACTGCCCTCTGTTTCAATCAAAGTAAGTCCAGATGAATAAACTTATTTTTTCCATCGTAATTTGACTTTTCCTGCATGGATGAATCAAACCATACATCAGAACATTTTCTTTTGTGATTTTGATGTAGATCATGTTATAACATCGGGTAATCAGGAAAAGGAGCTTGTGGCACATCATACATGTCATACATACGAAAATGTAATTTTAGTTGCATTTCTACAAGGGATTGGTACTCCAGATATGCTAGAGCAGGAGATTAGTTATTGTTTATGGTATAACTCAGCATTATAATTTATAAAGCAGTTCTAAACCTAGAACATGATCAGTGATGTGTGACTCTAGTCCGGTCTTGGATTCGAGTCTGTTAACGCTTGACAGGGAGGGTGCTGAGAAACAAGTGAAAAATTAATCTTGGTATGTTTCTAAGTACTTTCTCAATAAACAACATGTGATTTTAAAATTAAAATCAACTACATACACTGTAAAAAATGAAGTGCTAATTTAGCAATTACAGTGGTTCTATATGTATAGCGACTGCATTGTAAGTGTTAATTTAGCATTTCATTTTTTACAGTATACCAAGTTTCGTCTTATAATCATTTTGTGAATTTATACATATATATATACATATATATATATATATATATATATACAGTGCGTCCCACAAAAAAACGAAACCGAGATTTATCGATGATTTATCATAACTTAATCACAAATACAACAGACAAATGACCTACCATTTTAAAGCTTATATTCTCCTCTTTCATCTGGTATTACTTAGATAATTCCTCATTCACGCATGAGTGAGCAAAAACAATTTGAAGAAAGGATACCAAAAACTCATTTGGCGGGCCGTATCTGGGTTTTAAAAAGAAAACCACATGACTAAAACGTTCAATATCTGTTCTTTAATTTGATACCTCAATTACAGAAAATGGTCAAGAAATAACAAAGTTCTGGTTATTTGAAATAAGGCTTGAATTTCAATAATTTCATAAAATGAAGAGGTTTTACAGGCTAGCGTTCAAACTCTCTCGACATTCCGTTTTGCATTAAGTCTTTTGTTACCGTGCGATAGCTTCTGTGGGAAGCCAGTGAAAACACGTTTATTTAATGAAATTATGGAAATACAAGCATTGTTTCGAGGGATCATAACTTTTTTACTTCTTGACCATTTTCTGTGATTAAGGTATCAAATAAAAGAGCAGATATTGAACTTTTCAGTCATGTGATTTTCTCTTTGAAATTCAGATACCCCCCGCCAAATGAATTTTTGGTATCCTTTCTTCAAATTGTTTTTGCTCACTCATGCGTGAATGAGGAATTATCTACGTAATATCAGATGAAAGAGGAGATTCTAAGCTTTACATTGGTAGGTCATTTGTCTATTTTATTTATGATTAAGTTATGATAAATCATCGCTAAATCTCGGTTTCGTTTTTCTGGGACGCACTATATATATCAAAGTACACATATTTTGCTTGATGACAAACTTGTTTCTCATTGATTAAATAATACATTTGCAAAATGTGCCGGACTCGGACACATCATTGAACGTAATACATAGTTCTCATAGTTCGATAAAGTCAAGTCATTAGACTTTTGTTGCGAGCTAACAATGACCGGACGAGAGAATTTGGACAATCTGAAGACTGGAAAATGCTATTTTGGAGCACTCACAGCTTACAGGATTATGACAGCAGTCATAACACAATTTTTTTTTCAAAATGTCTGGGGGGAGGGCACCGAAAAATATTGCATATAGAATGGCATAACTCTGTTATTCCTTATCCGATTTGATCATATTTTCGTTGTTTTGCTTGGCTGAATTCTCTATTTTTTCAAATCACATAATATTCAGCCTGAAGTCAATTTGTATAGGACTACAGTATATTTCAAACATCGTCCGTTTGGGATATAGGAATGGGATACACATTTCGCTAATCAAACAGTGGGAGTGCGAACCGTAAGCTGAATTTTAGCTATAGCCATTTGCAATCATGAACAGGATGCGTAATTGCGTATCTCGCTGAAACAAAAATAACAATTAATGAAACTCAAATCGCGATCAGAATAATTTGTGCATACTGCCATGATATCTTATAGGCCCCTTGTTTCATTCACTTTTCTTTTCTTTTTTTGCTGGGGGCGGCGGGGTTCCGCGGGAACTTCCCTGGTTACGGTCCTGTTCTTCAAATTCTGCAAGTAAATTCCTTCGGACAGCTGTTTTCCCTCGATATGCCTTAGAATTATCCTTACGACCCGTGGGTGGATCTGTTTGTGGAGGATGACGACCAGAAGGTGTGCATGGCTGTAGCTTTCCTTTCATTTCCGTGTAATCCTCCATCATCCGTTTATCTTCCAAGTCACGCCACTCTTTGTAATTATCTCCATAACGAATGCCTTTCAGGTCCGTCAGGGTATGCGTCTCGGCTGTCTTTTGCTTGTCGTACTCGGTCAGTAGCTCTATCAGCTCATCCCAGTCTTCCTTCTCCATAGGTGAAGCACCCAGATCCATCAGATTCCTTAATGTTTTATTATCCAGGGGGCACTTACAGTCAGGCCGCATTGTACCGCAAGTTGGTAATCTGATTTCATAAAAGCCACTGAACGTCATGATCAGATCTCCCTTTAATTTCGGAAATGTATGTTGTAGTGCGACTAGGCGTCCTGGTTTCTCGTCGGTACCAAGCAGTTTAAAGGAACAGTTGATGCACGGCGAATAAGTAAGGAAAATCTTGATTTCTGATTTGGATAGATTTGCCATTTTCTCGATTTCGTTGAACAGCACCATTTCTGCATGGACATGCTCGTTGGCACTGCTCTCATTTTTTCTTATAATAACCGAGCGAGTATCGTCATGATTGGTTATACGGCAAACGGCTATCGTATAGGTCGGCCATTGTACCGTCCTGCCGTTCCAAGGATGCAACTTGGTTTTGATGAATGTTTCCAGTATGTCCTTACCTGGCATATCTGTGTCATCGTCAAAGGTGTACGTGGCAGGATAATTGCCAGCCCTGAAGAGGAAAAATTACAGATGATGATAATAATTGCGATCGAATTTCAAAGGGAATGTCCACCCTAAAAATTATTTGAATACAAGGAGAGAAATCTAACAAACGTAATGCTAACATATCATCAAAATCGGATAAAAATACATAACACATTAAATTTTCGCGTATTTTCACAAAACAAGAAAACGTTTACATGCATTGGGCGTCAATCGGGGAGGGGGGTATATATATCCCCCCATATTTCAGATGGGGCATGCTCTGTGTTTTTAAGGTCGAACATCATATTTTGATACAATGAATCATATAACGAGTAGGACCTTAATACTAATATCAATACAATTATCATTATAATAATAATAATAATACAGAGTATTTCTAAAGCGCCAAATCCACATCGATTATGTGGATTATGTGGATTATGATGATTATCATCATCATCATTATTATAATCATTATTTTTGTATTATTTTCATCATCGTAGTAATAATAATGATAATAAAAACAATTTTAATGACAATAATGATATTGATAATATTAATGATTATCATCGTCAATGTAGCGATTCCCATAATTCAAGATTTATACCAATTCCAGCTATACAGGACAGTTTGTGTACATGGATAAGAACAAAATGGTACCTTCTGCATTTCATGATATGTTTTTTTTTCTTCAAAATAACTATTATCACAGGTAAGAACTCGATTTGCTCAAAATATTATTATTTTCGCAGGCCCAAAATTTTGAAATTCCCTCCCTAACGATATATTCCATCCATTCCTTTGGGGAAAACTAAACATATTTATTCTTCGTCATGTCTTTGTCTTCTTGTGCGCTTTTAGTATCTTCCCGTATTTCTGTCATTTTACTATCATCTCTCGCCATTACTCATCATCTTTTTTTCAATTTCTATTATTTCATTTAACATATTTTATTTCTTTATACCTACATATGCAAATAGTCCCCAGTTTATTATCGTTTGATTTATTTATTATCTTATTTTTTCACAAATGTTTTGGAATTTATAGTTTATTTGTAATATCATTGTAATCATATTTGATTTGATTTTGTGTTTGGTTGTATGTTCAATTTAATTCATTTATAACAAGAAATATATAGATAAACAAAAATATAAATACAATTCAAACATAAAAGATAAAAACTCAAGGGGGAGGACTGCAGAAATCTGTACAAATTGCATGAAATTCTACTTGTATTTGTTTTTAACGTTAATGATGGAAATGAAATTAAAAAAAACTTGAACTTGAACTAATATTTTTAAATCATTATAGAACGACTGCACCAAACTGATAACCCTTGGGTTGGTATATTTTATTTTTTCCCTGGACTTACGGCATTCTCTTGTCAAATCGCTTTACAAAATATTAACATTTGAAGCACACTTTGGCTCCCAAGTATTGTATTAGTTCATTAAAGGAGAGGTTCACCTGACATAAAGCTTATTGTAGATAATAGCAGAAATAATCAGATTTGAAAAAATATTGATGAATGTTTGAGGAAATCCATCAAAAATTCAAAAGAATTGTTAGAATTTCATTTTTAATGGGGACGTCATATGCGAGCGTCATATATCCCGAAATAAAAAAAATTAAATGTCATTTTCTTTAAAATAATGAAAATGGTTTTTATTATACCGTCAGTATATCAACAGACAATCATTTCACCTCCGATCGTTAAAGAACAATGTTTTTAGCCATCATAAACCATTAAAAGATGGAAGAGTCCACAAAAAATGCATAAATATGGTACAGCTGCTCGTTTATAACGTTAAAGGTCAAACACTTTAAATATTAATGATTTTCTTTATCTTTGATGGATTTTCCTCAACCCCTCATCAATATATTTTTTCTGTTATTTTTTTACAAAATTTGGTCAGGGTGAACTTCACCCTTAAAACAAATCAGTCAAACTGACTAGATCAGTAGTCAGATGGTTTGCAACTGACATGTCTAGCAGTGTTGAAGTCAAGGCTCAAACCTCCAAGGCCAAGGCCAAAGCTTTAATACCCAAAAGCCAAGGCTTCAATGCCCTAGGCCAAGGCCAAGGCATGAAAACTATTGATATAGATATATGGAACAATGAGCCAACAACATGGCACACAGGGCAACAAAACAAAACTAATTTCATGATAGATTTAGACATAATATTAAAATAATAGTATTTACCTTTGTAAATTTAATACATTATTTTTCTAAGCGATTTACATTGCAATAATTATTACTACCCCGGTCATCTGATCCTGGCATGCCCATTCTCAACGTATGTCTTTCTCCACTCCCTGGGACAGGGGTGGCAGAACGTATTTTTGTTGGGGGGGGGGGTCAAATCCAAAAAGGGCACTTTTATGTCAAAATGGGCATTTTGGTGCAAACAGATATTTTCAAAATGAGATTATCAACTGCGTGAAGTAGTCATGGTAATTGTGTGTTTTGTAGAAAATAAGTTGAGCAAAGCCTTATTTGAGTGATTATTTTATTTAGGTTTTACTTTTCTGCGAGAAAGCGTTTTTTTGAAGCGGTTTTGAAAAAAAAAATTAATTCTGAGTTGTAAAACTCGATTTTGGGTCAATTATGGCACTAATCACTGTTAAAAGGGCATCCTTGCGAGATGTTGCCCGTGCGAATCACGAGCTTAAACTTATGGACATTTCGTATTACTAGACATGAATATTAGATATTCCGACTGAAAAGATGTGTATCTAACTAAAGAATTAACGCGAGCTCGAAGCGCGAACTGAAATTTTTAATATACTGACCAGAAAAGGAAGCTGTTAGGACTGCATTTAGTGATCCATAAATAGGATATATTACTCACCAATCAATAATGCGAGCGCAAAGCGCGAGCTCAAAATTTTGTGGTATTTCAACCTGAAAACTGGACAAGTATTTTTTTGAAACAGGAATAGAATGAGTACCGTACTAAACAATGCGAGTGCAGAATGCGAGCCAAAGATTTGTGATATTCCAACCTGAAAACTGGACATTCTAAACATCTTTGTAACCATGAACAGGATTAGTACCGTACTAAACAATAATTAATGCTATAGCGCGATCCAAAATTTTGTGAATTTCGAACCTAAAATGTATTATGTTTTACTATAAAAAAAGGAATTTCATTTTGAAAAATTGCATATTTCATCTGAAAAAAAGGCATTTTCGATTTTGGAAAAGGGGCATTTTTTTCCTAAATGGGAATTTTTCGGGAGGGGGGAGGAAGGCAAGACAGCACAAAGTGCAAGTTGAAATTTTCAAATGCTGACCTGAGAATGGGTCATTTTCAGGACTCCTAATTGTTAGTTTTCTAGTTTTCATGGGTTTTTTCCTGCTTAAAACCACTTTTAGATTTCAATTCTCATTCCTTGTATATTCTACACTTATTTTTAGCTAAAAAACCGGAATAAAGAACACAAACAAAATAAAGTTATATTTAAAAGGATTTAAAATAAACGGGGCACATCACATATACTATAGTCGGGGGAGGGTAAGTCCCCGGGTAATCTTAATTATTTTCCTGAAACAGTATAATAAAGTTCTCTCTTAAACCATATTGACACAAAAACAAATACCTTGTTTATTTACTTGAAACTGTAGTGAAATGAAATTCACTGTCACTATGATTAAAAAGAAGTCAACACTTTTTTTACTGTTTTGTCGTCTGAGACACTAGACCCTAAACAATATTAGAAAAGATGTACTGCCTATCAACATCTTAACTGATTTTGCAGTTTATTCTTCCTAACCAGCCAAATGTGTCACTCCCATCTTTCTTACGCCCTCACATATTTCTCCCCTTCTCCTCTCTCTCTTCCCATTCCTCTTTCTCGCCTGTTTAAAGATATTAGACCCCCCCCCAAAAAAAAAAAAATAATAATAATAATAAATAAATGAATAAATAAATAAATAAAGAGAGAGAGAGAGAGAAGAATTTCCACAACCAAGAATAAAGAGGAAAGGAAAAGGAGAAAATGTGATATTATTTTCTAAACATGTCACGATGTATCACAAAATTAGCTTTTCTTAAAGTAAGAGGGTGACAAATTTTGCTCGCTAGCTCGCTTCAATCCCTTTCAACTTTTTGGCAGAAATTTTGTTCTATATACCATGCTTGTCCCCTAAAATTTTTGGCTCATCATGCCATTCACATAGCTCATTTGGATATGACACAATAGAAGATTGTGTTCAAGTTTACCAAATCTTTTCAGAATATCATTAAGACTTAAAACATTCTTGTTGGCCAAAGAAAATAATACAAGGAAAATTGTAATGGAATAAAAATTAATCAAGGTACTGTTAGAAAATTCGTTTTTCTGATTTCGAAACGGAAAGAGCAAAACAAAACATTCAGTGAAAATTGATTCTATTTTTTAGATTTAAAACAGAAAAACGGTTATTTTTCAGTATTTTGATTCAAGAATGACATACGTGCAAACGGAGGGGGGGGGGTGCATTTTGCCGTTTTACCGTTTTTTACATATTTTCATTGTTAGTTTTTCTTTTGAAAAACACAAAATTAAATTGAAATTTTCCGTTTATTCCCTTTGGCCGAAGGAAAAGGAATTATCTAATCGTACCTTGACGGCGGTATGATAAGATAATTCGTGTTTCTGATTTCGAAATGGATAAAGGAAACAAGAAGGCGCCGTCAATTTTCTGTTTTGTGAAGGCGAAACAGAAAAAGGAAACGAGATTTCAATTCAATTTTCTATTTTGTGAACGCAAAGCAGAAAAAGGAAACGAGAGTTTCGATTCAATTTTTTTGTTTCGTGAACGCGAAACAGAAGAAGGAAAGGAAAATTTCATTTCAATTTTGTGTTTTTCAAATGAAAAACTAACAATTACAATATCGCAAAAATGAACCGTTTTTCTGTTTCCCGTGTTTACATATTTCATTCTTGAATCAAAATATTGAAAAATTACTGTTCTTCTGTTTTAAATCTCGAAAATAGAATCAATTTTCACTCAATATTTCATTTTTGGTTTTTCCGTTTCGAAATGAGAAATTATTAAAATTCAGACATGAAGAGGGGCATTCTAAGACTTGTTTGTAGGAATTCACTAAAGCCATACTTATTTCGCTGACCAAATGATGCGAGTGCGAAGCCCGAGCTGATTTTTTTTTATTCAGACCAGAAAAGGGGACATCTTAATGACTGTTTTAAGGACATATCTCGCCAATCCATTAACGCGAACGTCAGCACGGACTAGAAATGTTGTTTATTCAGACCTTTCAAGGGGTGAATCACTGAAAGTAGTCATGAAAAGAAGCATATGTCACTACATAAAATAATAACTAGAAGTGCGTAGGAAATATGTTTGGTGTATATTGACTTAAAAACTGGATGTTTTAGTGCGTAACTACGGGGGGCATGGGGGGCACGTGCCCCCCCCCCCCCCATCGGCTGACCAAAAAAAGCCAGGGGAAATGAGAAAGAGAGGGAGAGGGGAAGAGAAACATAATGGGAAAGAAGAAATTATTATTCATCATGATATTATATTATACTATAATTCTGTTATATTACATAAGACACACTCTTCATAACTTTATGAAACATGATTTGATTAGGGCCTATGTCTTCATTGTTCCTGGTGCTCGCATTGTCTGTTAAACTTTAACGAGATATACAATCCTGTTGTACTAAAACCTCCCGTTTTCAATATTCTTCCTTGCACTTCGAGGATATTGTTTTATGTACAATAGTATTCTTTTTTTTCATGACTACTTAAAGTGATTGCCACATTTTAAGGTCTTAATATAAAACTTTTTCTGATCTCAATATCAAAAATTTTCAGCTCGCGCTTCGCGCTCGCATCATTTGGTTAATGAAATATGTATGGTCTTAGTGAATTCCTAAAAAAAAGCTTTAGAATACCCCTTTTCAGGTCTGAATTTCCTAAATTTTCAGCTCGCATTTCGCGCTCGCAATATTTGATTATTGAGATGCGTATGTTAATAATCATGATTACAATGACTACAAGTGCTTCATGTGTAATTCTAACAAAATCAGCAAGCGCTTAGCACTCGCATTAGATGACTGTGGTGAGATATGTAATGGATTCCTTGAATATAGTCCTTAAAATCTCCCTGTTTGGGGTCAATATATACAAAAATTTCACCTCGCGCTTCGCGCTTGCATTATTTGATCAGTGAGATACATATCTGTTTAATATATGGCACTGTCCTTAAAATGTGTCTATTAGATCAGTATGCCTGGCAACTGAGCGCGCTTCGCGCGCTCACTAAGTGACTCAAAATCTTTGCTGGTGTCCCCCCAATGCCGTGACCCACGGTACGCATGAACAGGATTTTATATCTCATTAAACAGATAATGTGAGCACCAGGAATGATGAACACATAGACCCTAAGCAAATGATGTTTCACAAAGTGGTGAAAAATTCTTGTGTAGTATAATATTATTATAATATAATATAGTATAATATAATATCATTCTTCTTCCCCACTACGTTTCTCTTTCTTTCTCCCTCTTTTCCCCCTTTCCCCGTTTTTTTGGGGGGCACGTGCCCCCGTATTTACCCCACTGATTACACGTACAGATGATGAAGCCTATAACCCCGTTGCATACAGGTTGCCATTGACATACAGATAAACCAGGTTCGTATAGTTATAAAGAAATAATAGTAGAGATAAATATACACTCTTAAAATTTTGGGCAACATACTGTCCACAGCAATTGGTTAAAAATCTATCCAACTCTGGGTAGTTTTCAACCAATATTGTGTATTTTCACCCAAAGCACACATTATTGATCTAAAACTACCCAGAATTGGATAAAGTTTTAACCAATTGTAGTGTGGACAGTATGTAGCCCAACATTTTTAAGAGTGTATCGATCTGACAAGGATTTGAGTTGAGTTATTTCTCTCAGTAATATATACATGTACATGTAAAAACATACAAATATCATACATTTAAACATAAATAAACAAATATAATCATGAAACATTAAGATGAGAAACAAAAATAATGAAAGAATATTATGAAAGAATAAATGAATTGAATAATGAAAGAATTTAATTATTTCAAGAACACTCACATTTTGAAAGGTATCTTTAATGGTGTAAGAAGATTACAATGAAATATAAATAAGTTCAAAGTGGGGCGGTGAAATATTTATATATTAGTATTTTGGGCAATCACCCATGAATCCTTTACGTCATTCATGATATCCAACAATGCTTTGTAAATGTCTTTGTTTATCATTCTGGGTAAAACCAATTAATGATCAAGCAAGATATATAGAGAGTAACCGATGATTCCAAATAAATTCTCATCTAAATTGAAATGAAAGATTTTTACAACACTTCGTGTCATAATGACAACTATCTCAGACCCCCCATTCTATCTGGCACATATATATGTCAGAGTATCTAGTCAATGCATAAGCCCTTCAAACCAATTCCAAGATCAAGGCAAGACCAAGCCATGAAAACTTCAAAACATTTCAATCAAGATAGGGGCCTTTCAGCTTGTGATGAGCGATGAGCAAAAGATTCGTGAAAATAAAAACGAAAATTCGATGATATATTTATTTCTAAGTCAAAGAAATGTATCATTTTTGTTATTGTTATTATTATTATTTTCATTATATATTATTATTTTTTGAGGAGGGGGGGGGGGAGGCTGTTTCAGTGGTGAAACATTGTGTTATGAACCAGAAAAAAATAATATGATATAGGATGTTGAAGTGAATGGAAGTTTGAAAGTTTGGAAGTCACCTATGAAATTTAGCGGCGGTGCAAACCTCCGACAAAGACATGGTATGTTACCTAATTCAATAAGGTATTGCAATGAAGGGTTTGTTTGTTTCTATTAGCAAGGGGCTAGCAACCGAGTGGGCGAAAATACCTGGCCCCGGGACCTGGTCATGTTCTAGAGTTGTGACCTATTGATCAACTGACGAAAACACATCAAAAGAACATCAGAATTATTACATCAAACAAGGTAAATCCTTCACAAGGCAAAAGAAGAAATAATCGAATGACGATCACATTCTCATATCAATCATGTGTCTTAGGTTTTACTTTTAACATGATGTTCAAAAAGAAAGGCTGTACGTTCGATGGAGCGTCTGACATGTCTAATAATAATAATACTAATAATACCAACATATCTAGCGCATATCACTGCCAAATGCGTCCCTATGCACTTTTTGAAAGAGGCACAAAAGAAGTCGAAAATATTGTGCTCACATACGCCCCATTTCCTATTGCAAAATCTAATCAGAAACCCAATGAACCCGAATGTTGAATGTCAACATCGAAAGTCAACTAATTGGATGTGGTCTTTACATCTTTATATTTTTACATAACGTAAAACTTTGTTTTGACTTCACAATACATGTCCACCTCCATTTCGTTTCCTTAAAGTTGAATTAAGAAGACGATTCCAAATATTGAGATATTTACATTAATAGCAACCTTACAATCCCCCAAACACTAATAGGTGATTCGACCCCCCATTTTCTTTTTTCAAAATAGTGAATTTGAACGATTTATCCCTACCCATTTTCCCTGAGTTCGCTCCTGCAATGCCTACCGAGACGGGTGTTCTTTGAGTGTGACGTCACCGGGGGGTATTCGGTAAACAAGGCAGTGCCGTTTTGTGTACTATGCACGTACTCCTTCATATGGAATAACTGCAGTTGAAGTTGTATCTGCGAGCCATAGAACTTGCAAAGAGGAAATGATTAAAATATTTGTGGCCGTACTATTATTCCAAATATGTGAATTCCCTCAGAATGATACCATAGACCCTAAAGGAATAATTTCAAGGTGAATAATATGAAATTTGATCGAGATCTTCTCACCAGTCGATAACGTAGCAGACGTGTTATTATGACATATTTATCCGCGTGTGACGCGGCTCTTGCAAAAAAACACAGTTGGTTGCGGAATTGCTTTGTGCCGACCGGCCGCCCGCTCAGGCGCAGCTAGCTGTCGAGCTACCGTACCGTTCTTGTTGTCTTCAACCATAGAGATGTTTTACTATATATCTTTCTGTCTTCAACTCACTTCCGAATTGCGTTTGTATGTGTGACGGTGACCCCTAGCGTAATTAAATATAGAAAACAACTCAGAAGGCCGAGAAAGAATACTATACGTTTGGTTCAAGATTGTTCTGTGGAATGAGCTATGAGTGGAAATGATCCAGAGGATATAAAAGTGGAGTCAAAGACAAAAGAAAAGAAGAAAAAACGCCAGGGGATCGCTGCACGGCCATGAACTAAGTCGACATACCAGTACACTCAATGCCTGGGTGTTGTGTGTATTAGTATTATGCGTTCAGCGCGCGCTGAGCTAGCCGCCGGAATTACTTTCCAGCTACTCACTTGATTGAACATCGTGATAAAATAAATGAGAAATAGTGAAAATATCATTCAATAACTCACTGTTTGCTATCTTACATCATGATTGAAGAGTTCATGGTGGTTATTCATACTGTTTTTTATACAGGGAAAGTAAAGATTTGTACATATCAGTCCTATTTGTTTGATTTGAGTTGCTTTGAAAAAAAAAAGTAAAATATCTTTCTCTCTCTGCATAGCATTTCTGTATGACATTCAGGCACCTCTTATACTAAATTCCCCCCGGTGACGTCACACTCCGAGTGACTTTTCTGTACACTCGTCTCTCGGGCTCTGACAGGTGGCTAATTTCATAGACTTTCAAAGCAAAATATCGAGAAGGCAGAGGATTATTGTGACATGCTATGTGTTTGAACAACTTAGATATACTATATATTGTATGTAGAACCTATATTTATGGAAACTCACCCCCTTCTTAATTCAACTTTAAGCCCCTTTCACAATTGGCGCCTCACTCGTGCGATATTTTTTTTTTCGAAAATATTTTTTTCCGTCCTGTTGTAGAAGTGTTGTCTTTGAGTCGCAAGCAATATCTAAAATCGTACGAAAGGTGAACGACCACTGCACCAGGATACAACAGTCGTGAGACGTAATTGTGCGATTATTTTCATGTTTCCGGGTGCAACAGTCGTACAACGGCTGCAACGGTTGAACGATGATGCGACCAAGTCGCACGACATATGCGTTTTGTAGCGCCATATGTCGCGCGACCTAGCGACCCGTTGTACGACTACTACAACCGATCGTACAAGGCTACGACCCATTGTGCGACACACCGCACCACCTGTCGCGCGAGGTGTTGGCCTATAAATACGACACGCGATGCGACTTTCTTCATTACAACCGCTGATGCCTGACGAGACGCTGCTACAGTGAACAAGACACAACCAAAATACAAGCATCGGCATGGCCCCAAAGAAGTCAAGGAAAAAGAGGAAAAATCAGCCTGATGAGGAGGAAGGGCCCCAGCCTATACCCGTGGCCGAGGAGTAAGCTACTGCTTCTGTCATAGCTGGTGATGAGGGTGATGAATTTGGTGAAGACCAGACCGAGGATGATGAAATGCTGCAGGGAGGGGGCCAAGATCCACCAGCCGCCGCCAATGATGAGAACAACGTGACAGATGGCCATGCTACCTGCGGTATCACCAAAGCCATGGAGCAGGAGCTGGCCGAGTGTTTCGCTGACAATGAGTTCATCTACGACAAGAGCAAGGTGGACTTCAAAAACTCTAAGAAGAAGGAGCGCAAGTACATGGAGATGGCGGAAAAGCTGGGAGTCACCGGTAAGTAGTAACTGAAAAATATGCACATTCCGATTTATTGATGATGTTTATTAGTTAAACATGCCAATTTTTTGGATGTTGACTAATTTCTTGCTTCTACATTTTGTATATTTTCAGTGGCCGACATCAGACTATGGTATAAAAGCCAGAGGACCATCCTGGGGAAGATGAAGACCGCTGGAAAGAAGAGTGGTCAGAAGGCCATCGTCCTTACCCCCAGGCAGAGATGGGTCAATAACAACCTTGGTTTTCTGACGAAGCACATAGACCATCGGTCACAGGGCTGCCAACTGGGCCACCTCAGTGGCCGAATTACTGTAGCCGCCTCCGACGAAGAGGGTTTAGATGAGGAGGGTCCAGATGCCAGCCAAGCACCCAGCTCCAACCAAGTCTCCAGCCAGGGGGCTGCACCTCCCAAGAAGAGGCAGAAGAGGGGGTCGCCCACCGATGTGGACAAGGCCCTCCTGGAATTCATCAGAACATCCACCGAGCAGACGGCCATCCGGAGCCAGGTGGATGCGGCACTCACCCAAGGCGCTGACGAGAGGCAGGCCTGGCTAGAATGGATGCTGCAGGCCGTCCACCCACTCCCAAGACCCCTCTGGCGAGAGTTCACCAGGGACACTTTCAACTTGGTGAGCCGCTACCAGGATCGGGCGGACCACCCCAGTATCTCGCCCCAGCACTCCCCAGATGATCCAGCCACTCAGGCCTCAGTCAGCGCCGATCGGCTTCACCCAGGACGCTCCACCTGCTTCCTTCCTTGGGATGCTCGGGCCAAGCAGCACCTGGACCCCTCAGAACCATCAGGGAGGATTTCAGCAGCCCAATTTACAGGCCCCCTTCCAGCAGCAGGCCCCCTTCCAGCAGCAGCGTGCCCCCTTCCAGCAGCAGCACCCCCACTTCCAGCAAAAACAGCAGGCCCCCTTTCAGCAGCAGCAGCAAGGAGGCAGCAACAGCGCCAACACATCAATCATCACCCAGTTGAACTTGTCAGATGAAGAAGATGAACAGTGAACTTTTGTTAGGATTGTTTTTATTGTTACTTGACGAACTCTCTCAACTCAAATTATAATTTGACTATTTTGGAACATTTAATTCAAACTTTTTTAAACATTTACTCGGTGAATTAGAATTCATTTTCGTTAACAAAATGTCTTGGAAAAAATATATAATTTTTAAAACAACATGATTAATGACAATATAAAATTTGTTATATCTGTACATCTTTTTTATTCTCATAAATCACGTTTTTTCAAAAATGTTCTTCTTTTTTTTTTCAAATACATGCTATCATTGTCAAAGAAATTTTTGTTTAAAATAAATGTTGACATGATCATTCATTTCTTCTTTGAAATGATTCATTCCACTAAATCAAGGAGGCAGCAACAGCGCCGTCACATCAATCATCATCCATTTGAACTTGTCAGACTTGTCAAATAAAGAAAATGAACAGTGAACTTTTGTTTGGATTGTTATTGTTACTTGATGAACTCTCTCAATTTAATTTACAACTGACCCATTTTGGAACATTTATTTCAAACTTTATTTTAAACATTAACATGGTCAATAAAATTAATTATCGTTAATAAAATGTCTTTGAAAAATATATATCATGTTTAAAACAACATGATTAATGACAAAAGAAAATATGTTATATCTGTACATCTTTTTTATTCTCATAAATCACATTTTTTCAAACATGTTCTCCTTCATTATTTTATTTCAAACACATGTTATTAAGGAGAGTTAACTTTTTAAATTTCAAACTACCTTTCGATGTAAAAGTAATGTATGTTTAAAATAACTGTTGACATGGTCATTCATTTCTACTTTGAAATGATTCATTCCACAAAATCATGATCGAAGTTTACATGCCATTTTTATGGCAGAGTCTGTGCTGTATCCCAAGTAGTGCGCCAAGTGGCAGTCTATATCATGTGTTGTTGCCAGGGCAGGCTTCCAACTGGACTGTTGTAGTAGTGCTTCAGGTAAGTTCTCAGCTTCTTGCCCTCTTTGTTTGCCTGGTAGCCTCCGCCAACTCGTTCCTGCAGAACTGCGTTTCTCCATGCCCCAGGGATGTGGTTGCCCAACTCATCTTAATGGTCAACGTCAATGTTCTGAAGCCCGGGAAAACGATCTCTCATTAGGTTGTGGAGGCACATGCAGGCCATAATGACTGTCCTGGCTTTTTCTGGATCAAGCTGTAGGGTACTCAACAAGCATCTCCAGCGATGGGCAAGGATGCCAAAGCTGTTCTCCACCACACGGCGAGCCCTCGAGAGACGATAGTTGAAGATTCTCTCCTCGTCGGTCTGCTCACGGTTGGAGTACGGCTTCTGCATCCATGTCCTGAGAGGGAAGGCGTCGTCCCCAATTAAGAAGTAAGGGGTGTCTCGGTCAGGCCAAGAGTACCATTCTCCAGTCCACGTCTCAGCGGGCTGTGGTTGAAGACCTGGGCATCCGATGATGAACCGGGATTACCAACGTCAGCCCAGAGGAACTTGTAATTGCCATCAACTAGGGCCAAGAGGATGAGGCTGTAGAAACCCTTGTAGTTGTAGTAGATCGTACCAGAGCCTGGTGGATTTCTGATGGCCACGTGTTTTCCGTCCAAGGCTCCGCAGACATGATGAAAGTTCCATCTGTCAGCGTAAGTCCGTGCCACTTCTCTCCATTCATCTGGGGTAGTTGGACAGGAAAATACTTCATCTTGGCATTCACTGATGATGGCCTGGCACACCTCTGGTATAAACAGAGAGATGGTATTATGGGCAACACGGAAGGCATACTGCAGGGTTTTGTAGCTGTTGCCGGTCGCAAGATATCTCAAGGTGATGGCCAGTTTGAGCCCAGGATCCAGTGGCTGCCGGTATCGATAGGACTTCTCTATCCTCGGAGTGATGCGCTGCAACAGTTCCAGGAACGTTTCTGGTGGCATCCTCATGTAGTTCAGGAAGTCACCCTGACATTCTCTCTGCAACTCCGTCATCAGATTATCATACTGTCCAAACAGCACACGTCTCTCAATCCAGGGTTTGACCCACCACCTTCTTCTTTGCCTTGCATGTCTTTGACGTCTACGGATGAGTAAGGCCATCAATATGACATGTCTGTCTTGAACGTTTTGGATTTGCCTTCTCAGACTAAGCAAATGCAAGAGCCTCCCAGGAGCTATTGGTCGAGCAGCAGCCATGTTTACAGTATGGATGGTCCAGACATTTGGGATGAAAGCTCAGGAGTTCTCGAGCTTATATTGGGGGTGAAAAAAAAATCGTACAACGTTGCAAAGGGGGCAAGACAGGTCTTCCAATAGTCTTAGGGTGGTACAACGGACTCGTACGACAGGATGCATCATCGTACGACATGAAAATACTCGTGCAACACTCGTTCGGGGTCTTACGAGTGCGTGCAAAGTCGCACAACACTCGTACTGCCTGTCGTGCAATTATTTTTCATCGCGTTAGTCGCTCAAAATATCGGAGCAGCACGGTTTTTTTTCCCGACCGAGATGCGACCATTTTGTCGCATCTGGATCGTACAATAAGTGGTACAACGGCTACAACGAGTCGTACAACGGGAACAATTTCGAGTCGCAAGCCGTTGTAGTCTGTTTGGCAACAATTGTGAAAGGGGCTTTAATTTTGATATAAAAATAGTGCAATGATAAAACATCATTCGCACGAATACACATCATTTTAGAATAGGCCTACAGGCATGAGGGGGAGAGAAAACATAATGTAAAGAAAATGCCTCACTCGCAGATTATAAAGCCTATAACCCCATTGGGTTCAGGTTGCCATTGACATGCAGATATGCCATGTATACTAAGGCAGCATATGTCATTATTTACCAGCTACTTCGAAAAATTGGCTACGTCTGATTTTTCACTTTCATGTGATTGATGATATCACAAAGGACAACTTTCAACTTGGTGACAAATTTCTAATGGTCATCCTGACCATTTTAGGGGTCAAAATGGGGTCAATAGGGGTCAATTTTTGAAATTGCCGTGATTGTGTTGAGTCATACATCAAATTGTTTGTCTTGATATACTGAACAAGAAAGTGTACACAACCATATACTCTTGACCTCCCGTTAAAAAGTAATGACCAGAAATGTCAAAAGGTCAACGAACTTTCAGTAAATGGCAAATTACGCTAAATGTGTTAAGCAAGCTCATTTTACGGTGTTTTTATGCATGTGTGTACTTGTTTATTTTCGATTTTGATATTCGTCAGAAGTCCTTATCCAGAAGATATAAAGGGTCAAGACAAGGTCAGGGATAGGTCAAAAGGTCAACAAACTTTCATTGGAAGCCAAAATACACTAAAAGCGGTTAGAATTTTAGAAGTCTTATTTTTCGTGGGTTCTTTATTTTTAAAAGTCTCTATCTAAGAAGACATATTTAGGAACAAAATAGATCAACAGAGATAGGCGTCGAATACATTCAGTGTGGTATCATGGTATTGACGACTTGACAAGCCCTTATGCCCTTAAAATCCCTTAAAATCCCTTAAAAGTGCAAGTATGGGCTTAAATTGCTCCTCAATTAATTCTTATGTGTGACGGTTATATTATTTCTGACAAAGAGGCAACATCGTGCAGGCATGCTCATTGTAGTCATGGGTGTCCATTATGCTGATGTGATATATTCTGACCATTAATTACTCGTGATATATTCTGACCATTAATTACTCGATCTCTGGAGCCAAGAAGGACACAATTTCTGGTGCATGTTCTGAGTTTATCATGGGAGCCCTTTTGCATTTTATAAAGTGAAATTTAAAGATACCGTGCATACTTTTGGTCAATTATATTTTTTCAGTAAAAATGCAAATCTTCGCAATTTCTGGGGCAGCCTCCCCCCCCCCCCACATCACTATCTTGAGAACGGTTATTGAGTTTAGTTTCACGTTGTATGCTCTGGAAAAAACCCCACAAAATAGTACAAGCCGTGTTAATGGCAGCACATGATCAGAAATGTGTAGTCCTTCTTGGCTCCAGAGATCGAGTATTATGGTCAGAATATATCACATCAGCATATCACCCATGACTGACTACAAGGAGCATGCCTGCACGATGTTGCCTCTTCGTCCGAAATAATATAATTATAAAGGAGCAATTGGAGCCCAATTAAATTATGCATCCTCAATCCTAACCTAGTTATCTTATTCGTAAGTTAATCCAAATGAGATGTTAGGCATCTTTCATAGGGACTGGGATCAGCACTGATCAATCGAAGTTTTTACTTTTTTAACATAGTATTTATACATTTATACCCCACTATATTGAAATTATGAAATGTTTCTTTACGTATCAAAGACTATAGTAAATTGAAAATGAATTGAATTTGAAGTGAATTCCTAAATCAAGAAACTCGGAAAGAGCTGGTTGCACTTATAACGTCCCCCGGGGGGGGGGGACTCAGTATATAATGCATAGTGGGTATGTGCCGCGGAGGGGACCCCCATTTTTACACTCAAATTTCCGTTCCAAGGCATAGCATTTTTGTCTTATTGAGAAAAAGAACAAAGAAAGCCGCTCCAAAGCATAGCATTTTCTTCTTATCGAGAAAAAAAGAAGAAAGAAATCCGCTCCAAAGCTTCGCATATTTTTCGTTACGCCGTTCCGATCGCATTGATCTGCTACAATGAGCTGCAATTTTGGTGAAAAGCGGCCGCAGAGCGCTGTCCGACCATCGCCTCAGCTCTGCGCGAGTGCACCCGGTGGAGGCCGCGCTAGCTGCATTATGCACGCATGACCGTTCCATAGGGATGCATATGCACTCACACGCTGGCGATCCGTTCCAAGGACCCCTGTTTTCACAAACATTTGTAGTTCCGAAGCCCGTTCCGAGGACCCTCCTTTTTACATTAAGCCCGCTCCGAGGACCCTCCTTTTTACATTAAGCCCGCTCCAAGCCCCCCGTTTTTTGTCTCGCCCGCGGCACACCCCCACCATTTTTTTGGTCGAGTGCCCCCCCCCCCGGGATAACATCATGAAGATGATACAATTTTTAAGGGCATTAGGGTTTGTCAAGTCGTTTCAAGGTATTCCTGCAGTACTATGATACCACACTGGACATGCTGAATGTATTCGACGTCTATCTCTGTTTATCTATTTTGTTCCTAAGTGAGCACATTTTACCCCTGTTTTTATCTAGTGGATGATGTCTTCTTAGATAGAGACTTTTCAAAATAAAGAACCAACTTCTAAGATTCTAACCGCTATTAGTGTATTTTGTCTACCAATGAAAGTTTGTTGACCTTTTGACCTTTCCCTGATCTTAATTGTCTTGACCCTTTATATCTTCTGGATAAGGACTTCTGAAAATAAACTTATCAAAATCGTAATTTAAATAGTACACACATACAAAAGAAAAGAAAAGACAAAAAAATGCTTTATTAACACTTTCAGTGTAATTTGCCATTTACCGAAAGTTCGTTGACCTTTTGATATTTCCGGTCATAACTTTTTAACGGGAGGTCAAGAGTATATGATTGTGTACACCTTCTTGTTCAGCATAACAAGAAAAAACAATTTGATGTATGACTCGACACTATCGGGGCAATTTTAGAAATTGACCCCAATTGACCCCATTTTGACCACTCACATGGTCAAGATGACCATTAGAAATTTGTCACCAAGTTGGAAGTTATTCCTTGTGATGTCATCAGTCACATGAAAGTGAAAAATCAGACTTAGCAAATTTGACGAAGTAGATGACATATGCTGCCTGACTATACCAGGTTCATATAATAATAATAAAGAAAGAGTAGTATAAACAATGTGTATCGTTAGGTCTCTTTTTGGTGTAAGATAACAGACCTATTCACAATATAAGATTATATACTCTAATTGGGTTATAACATGCATGGGTGTCGATCGGTATTCTTGGTTGGGGGGGGGGGATGATTGACACAAAAGTTCTTGTGGATGGGGATCTTTCAACATTACCCCCACTAAAATCACAAGTTAGGACATTTTGGAGTAATTGATATGCATGGTGTTCTTGGAAATTCCTTCATTGTTGTAGTGTACTGTACTTATTAAATTATTTTTGAAAATTCAATTTGTGTTACAAGTAAGCCTATTCTAAACTCATACGAAAGAAAAAAATGACAAAAATTGTCTGGACCATGTACATAGTGATCTGTTTATTGAGCATGATGTATACACAGGGGCGTCGATCAATTTTTCAGATTGGGGGGGGGGGGGCAAAATCATGAATCAACGTTCCAAAGGCGCTCGATCATACAAAACGAACAAACTCACCCACACACCCCTACACCCCCACACACACATAGGCCTATATATTATATATATATATATGCATACATATCTATATTTATGCATGTATATATATATATATATATATATATATATTTGACTCATGAGAAAGAGACACATATCTCACCCTCATCAAAAATGCGAGCGCGAAGCGCGAGCTGAAATTTTTTAGTATGACATGAAAACAGGAAAAATGTACCTCCTTAGGTTTGTTTGTCAAACTCATGAGGAGCATAGATACATTTATCTCACTAGAGAGCGAGCTCAAATTTCTTTATATTCTGACGTGAAAGCTTGATATTCTAAGCGTTTTTGGTACCAATGATTAAGATGGGTATCTAGAAGAACAACAGATGCGAGTGCAAAGCGCCAACTGAAAATTTTGATATTTCGATCTGGAAAAAAAGACAGTTTAATGGACGCTTTTAATAAAGAACAAGATATATATCCAACAAAAGAGTATTGCAAATCGAAGCGGGAGTTCTTTTGAGGTATAGAACTGAAAACGGGACATTCTATTCACCTATTTAATCATGAAAAGTATGGGGTTTTGGTACAGAAATGATGCGAGCGCGAAGCGCGAGCTGAAAATTTTTATATTCCAATCTGAAAAGCAGACATTTTGAGCACGATTTTAAATAAAAATCGAGTTGGTATCTCGCGTGCTGGTTTCAGTGTAGCATTACAATCTAATTATTTTATTTTTTAGTTGCACATGCGGAATTATTGGGAGGGGGCAAAACGATATGTTCCCCCCAAATATTTTCATTGGTGGGGCGATCGCCCCCCCCCCTATCGACGCCTCTGTGTATACAACTTCTCTCTTAAATCTAACCCGACTGGCAATATTTTATTTATTAATGCATAATGATAACATGCAGATTCGGACCAATTAAGACTAGCACAAATTACAAACTGTGTGGCTTCTCGTGCGCCATCGGGCTTACCGTCATTCCATAGAGCTATTACTTTAATAGCTATATGGTCATTCCTTAGACGATTTATCTTGCCACCCTTTTACTCCCGTTTATTGTCCACCCTTTTGAATTAATTGATGTATTAAAATTAATTTATTCACCACTGGTGGGATGGAACACCCTATCAGCAAAAGTTGTTTTCGTTGGGGTCCTTTTATGTCATGTGTTAAAAAATATCATATACAAAAACATTTCACTCTTTTTTCATCTTGAACCTCCACCCATCTGTTTAATAGTCCTGAAAAAGAATGTTTTTATTTAACAACAATATACACAAATTGCGTGGGAAACAAACTGAGTGATGGCATAATCATCACTATAATCATCATGATCAAACTGTTCATTTTCTCATTATTATTATTATAATTTTTTTACCCTAAATTATTTGGGGGGATGATAATACAGGCCATCCCCAACTTGAAATATTGGGGGGATATCCCCCCACCATCCCCCCCCCCCCGTGATCGACACCCATGATAACATGGACCTAATAGGTCCATGGTTATAAGGACGAGAGCGGTTGAGAGAGTTGATATTGAAATGAAATGGAAGGAGGAAATTGAATTATAAACTAGAATTTTAATTCGTCATGAGGACGAATTAGGTGATCTGTCTCTGATTTCATGATCACGAAGACAATCAGCATGTTAATTGAGATAATATGATCATCATGATGAAAACTGAACTTCTCTTACGAAAAGAACGTGTTGAATACTCTTGAAAAAGAGGGAAATGAAAAAGTTGTGTGGAAAAGTGTAGGTCATACACATATTGTACAGGAACATGTACATATTGTACATTAAAAGGGATTTTAATCTCTTTTATTGTCCAATGTTTTATTTTATATACATTGTAATGGTCATAAAGGACCATTTGTGAAATATTGAAAAGAAAAAAAAAATTATCATGTTCACCCCTGCCCCCTGGACTCGAACCCTGGACCCTAAGGATGCAAGTCTCATGCCTTACCCATTGTGCTACACACTTCCCATAGACTTTACACATAAGCAAAACAAGAGGATCTCAAATCCAATTTTGCAAGAGAAATACGGGCATGATCTCGGCATCTGATCGGAAAATGAAGACCACACGTGCGATAGCTTAGAATCTCAGCTACAACATACTCTAAGCTCAGAGAAAACCGACAAATAGAAATGGAGATATGGCTCGCGAAATAGAAGAATGTAAAATCCACTTTTGAGAAAAAGTAATTTCCCATAGAGATTGCACACAAAATGAGCGAAAATGAGATGCCTCTATAACTTGCCATTTATCAGGATGATTAAATCCTTTAAATGAAAAAAAAAACACCAATACATTAGAAAGAGTATGTTTTCAGCTACATCATATAAAAATTGAGCGAAAATTGAGCAATATTTACGGAGAGTCAATTTTGCATAATTATGATGACGTCATAAGTAGCAAAATGGGAATTTTGAGTTCCGACGCCATTTTGATGACGTCATGATAAAATTTCGGGTCAAATCCCAGGTAACAATACAGCGTTGGACCAACGTTGGATCAACGTTGGGAAATTTTTTCCCAACGTTGCCTCAACGTTGGCAGGCCAACGTTGCATCATCGATAGAAGTGCACGCGCATACATCGTCAGACCAACAACATTTCCAACGTTAGTTCAACGTTGTCTAGCAACAATGTTTCAACGTTGTCTGGCAACGTTGATCCAATGTTGGCTAAATAGTCAAATACAACATAGCTACAACGTTGGTAAGCAACGTTGTATCATCGATAGAAGTGCACGTCCATACATCGTCAGACCAACAACATTTCCAACGTCAGTTCAACGTTGTCCACCATCAATGCTCCAACGTTGGTATAATGTCGGCTGAGTCATCAATAACAGCGTTGCTGCAACGTTGATGGGCAACGTTGAAGCAGCGATGGACGTGCACTTGCATACATCGTCAGTCCAACTATGTTTACAACGTTGGTTCAACGCTGTCCAGCAACAATGCTCCAACGTTGTCTGGCAACATTGCTCCAACATTGTTACAACGTTGTCACAACGTTGCTCCAACATTGCTCCAACGTTATTCCAACGTATGGCAGTAATTAACAAAACATTAATTGGTTTCAAGGTGAAGTCCACCATTACAACTCTACACTCAAATCTTTATCATCATATGTCTTATCCTATCCTAAAATCCTACATCCTAATCCTATATCCTATTCCTATCATCCTACACCTATCCACTGTATCCTGTCATTGACTCCTATATATAGAGCAACTTTGCTATACTTGGCAGAATACAGTTAATATCATTTTCCACACCTAACCTTGAATATTTCACTTAGAATAATATGTTTTGATTATATATGATATGGTAATGGAGCCACATACTTTTCTGAAACTTTTCATGGTGGAAATATTGAATAAACATAAATACTCTAATTATTATAGCAATATTACCTAAAATTTTGGTCATTTACTGATGTAATGAATATTCATGAGTGCATAATCATTGTCCAGATGAGGCAGGTATGGCAGCGTTGGTCCAATGTTGGTCCAACGTTGGGTGACGTTGATCCAACGTTGGTATAATGTTGGTCCAATGTTGATGGAAAGTTGATTCAACTTTAGTCCAATGTTAGTCCAACGTTGGCGTAAACGTTGATTCAATGTTTGTCTAATATCGGTTAAATGTTGTTGTAACGTTGATTCTTTGTTGGTCTAATTCTAAACAAATCCAACGATGCACCATCTCCATCAAACAGTTTTCAACACTGTGCCATCATCATCTGTAATCTGTTCATGATTCTATCAAAAAACATTACAACTATTATTACAGCTATTCATTTCTTTTCATTCTTTCTGTTACAAGTCTCTTCACATAATTAAGAGAAATCAAGATAATTACGTGTGATATTTATTGAGGCCTTTGTAGCATTCAAACTTTTTTGACATCCTCTTTTTCTCAAACAAGACTAATACCAAAAAAACATATGCATATGTAATAAAAATTAAGATGTATTACATTTTCTTGCGAGTTGCAATCTCTGTTTCTGTCTACAATTGTTTAATGACTCGGTATGCAATGCCAATTGCAACGTCAGTAATCATCACAAAAACTCACATGTGTAATTGCAGTCTCTCAGTATTTACAAAATCAAAAAAGGAGGTCGCGTAACTTGGCCTCACTCAGAGTAACGTAGCTACTGCCTACTGTAACTAAAGAGTGCCTCTTTTTGATTAAGATAGAAGTCAACTGATATCTCAATATGCATGGCCATGGCCTAGTCTCGCTCGTGCCATAACTATTAAATGATATTTCAGCGTCAAGTGTAGCATGCCTCACATAGCAACTACAGGTTTGACTGCAGTTGGAAAACACTCGGTCCAGGCTAGGCCAGGCATGACCGACCAAGTCAATTCAAGGCAGCGTATAATAAATAAGGCAGGAATGCCAGGTAGCAAGTCATTTGGGTGATTTCAAGTACGGTGTACGGTGTTGAGAGCGTGAAAGGGCTGCTGAACTGAGCTCCAACACCAAGCGTAATATTATTTTTCATTGAAATGTATTAAAACTCTAATGATTTGCTCTTTTAGGAAATTGGCAAAGCCGATCTCCTAATATAAATATAACGGAGATGGTTCGTCGTGTTCGCCCCCTGTTCGTAATTAAGCTACAGTTCATCAACACCAACACTGAACTTTAAATCACGATTCTCCCAATCCCTGTGGTACGTCGGTGTTGCTGAATGGGGAAATTGCTTGTAGATCATCAACACCATGCAGCCACAGTGCAGTGTTGGGTTCAGCAGATGACAATCAACACCAGCCTTCAACACAAACTGCCGGAAATACACCATATTTTCCGAGGTCAATCTTAACACCAGCCTGATTCAAGTACGGTGTTGTCACAACACCAACACTAACCCAGGGAGCTCCGGCCCGCTCAGCGGGCCGGAGCCCAGGGGCTTACCGTGTAATTCACCATACCCACGGTAGTAGCGTGAAGTATGGTCTAAATAATTATCCGAATAAATAGTTAAAACAGAAATTAAGCACTTACCACGATTATATGGATGAAGGTCTAACGATTGGCAGCTTCCTGACATCGAGGCACAGACTGGAACCTCAAAAAACGAAAAAGTTATGTCGCGGTAGCTCTCCTTCTTTCAGAATTCATAGCAAAATGGCCGTTCGAGACCGGTACCGAGGGTGTAGGGCGCATGCGCGAATTTGACAAAGTCTATATCATAGAGATGTATACTAATGCACTAGTGCTATTAGTCTCGGTCTCAATCGGCCATTTTGTTTTGAATTCTGAAAGAGGAGAGCTACCGCGACAGAACTTTTCGTTTTTTTAGGTTCCAGTCTGTGCCTCGATGTCAGGAACCCGGGGGGGGCACTCAGTATATAATGCATAGTGGGTATGTGCCGCGGAGGGGACCCCCATTTTCACACTCAAATTTCCGTTCCGAGGCATAGCATTTTTGTCTTATTGAGAAAAAGAACAAAGAAAGCCGCTCCAAAGCATAGCATTTTCTTCTTCTCGAGAAAAAAGAAGAAAAAAAATCCGCTCCAGGGCTTCGCATATTTTCTGTTACGCCGTTCCGGTCGCAATTTAGGTGAAAAGCGGCCGCAGCTCGCTGTCCGACCATCGCCTCTGCACTAGCGCGCCCGTCAGTCGTGCCGCCGGGCTAGCTGCATGCACGTTCCATAGGGATGCATACGCACTCGCACGCAGGCGACCCGTTCCAAGGACCCCCGTTTTCACAAACATTTGTAGTTCCGAAGCCCGTTCCGAGGACCCTCCTTTTTACAATAAGCCCGCTCCAAGGCCCCCGTTTTTTGTCTCGCCCGCGGCACACCCCTACCACTTTTTTGGTCGAGTGCCCCCCCCGGGGTCAGGAAGCTGCCACTCGTTAGACCTTCATCCATATAATCGCGGTAAGTGCTTAATTTCTGTTTTAACTATTTATTCGGATAATTATTTAGACCATACTTCACGCTTCTACCGTGGGTATGGTGAATTACACGGTAAGCCCCTGGTCTCCGGCCCGCGCAGCGGGCCGGAGCTCCCTGGGTTACACTCACACGTATTGCCAGGTTAGTATTAGTATACTAACCTCGCACCACGAACCGCGTTTGGCAGTGGATTTCTTACTAGTGGGTCGCACGTGCTGGGATCTCACTTCTTGGGTCCACAACACACGACTTCTATGGCTTGATTTTTCTGTGCGCGGCGGCATGTAATGAACCCTTGGGTGCCTGGGTTACACCACCCATGGTTGCAATGCTGCCGCCGTGCACGGTAAAATCAAGGCATGTCGCATGCAACTCACTCTATGAGCTGATCCTTCCACAGACTTTGGAGATTCCTGGAGACCAGATTAACTAATTGTATGCATATAGCCGAATCGATATTGCTAAATATATCAATATTCCATAAAATTATTTCATTTCACTTACCAATCCGTATGAAGTCAATTTGGAGACTTATTTGAGTACTCTATTCCCCTCTGTTCCTCGTCTTTTCTTGCTCTTGACGATCGCGCGGCAGTACGATTGCGGATAAACGACAACATCAATTTTTGGCCTAAAGAGGGCGCGCGATTTATATTCATATCAAAGACATGACAAGGGCCAAGACTAGGCACCTAAATTATTTTACACACAAATCGACGCAAAGCACTACGCAAAGTCCGTAAAGTGACCAATCTTTTCGTCGTATAGACTTCGGCAGACCGTATCGTTTCTTATAGCTTGTACCGCTGGTTTCGTTCCAGGTACGTAGATTTTTTTTCTATTTTTATTTATTAGTCATCGTTTTAAATTATTTGCAATAAAGTGTTATCATCACCAATAATAATCTTGAATTATGTTTATGAAGGTATAGACAGGAATAACCGTCGTTTCTGGGGATTTATTCAACAATTTCTGACATTTTACTTTAATCCCCATGTATGGTGAGTGGAGCCAACGCAGTTCAGCGGAACAACCAAAATACAGAGACTGAAGCTTTTGGTCTAATGAAGGTATTGCATTTATTTGTGCCCATAATTAGTCAAGTAATTATAAGAATAGCGCATTCAAAGAATTTGGACACGGTTAGGAAATTACCGAGGAGCTGAATCAAGGTTGTGAAATTTATTAGCGCCACCAACGGGCTTCCTTGTATTTCCATAGAAGAGACAAGCGAAGACACTTTCCAGGCCGAGGTAAGCGAAATTTGCTCTTTTTGACCGATTATTATAGTAGTAAAATTTATACCTTTTTAATTTTTTAATGTATTGCTAATTACCGGAAAGAGCCCCGGTACGTAGCGAGAAGGAGTTTCGGCAAATATTACTTCAGCAATGAAGCGATGTTTGCCGACTACTTCGAAATCTACGGTCAAACACGGTCCGGTGTACGAGGTTCGTATATATATACGAACCTCGTACTAGTGTGAGTGGGGTTACACCAACACCAGATTTCAACACTGTACTTGAATTTTGAAAATCATCCAATGACTGTTGCCTTGCCATTGGTATCGCATACTCGTTCCCACTCACACGTATTGCGAGGTTAGTATTAGTCACTCACACAAGCTAATTACGAGGTTAGTTATTAGTATGTTATACTGTGCAGTGACTGGTGTTAAGTACTACTTTACTACTACTTACAGTACACGAATATACTAGCGTCGGACTGTACGCACACAGAAGCTGACTCCGGGATCTTTCGGAGGGGATCAATGGTTGCAGTTACCGATTATCTGCAAGTGCAAAGAAAATTCAACTGTAGATTGTAGGTCCTAAATATACAGCTTATAAGTACTGTTCCAGATCACTAGATATTCTGGAATTTACTTATCTATATCCACTATCCAGTCCAAATTCTGCCAGATTCTTCAAGTTCAAAATTGAAGGAAGCAGACTACACAGACATGACAGAAAGAGTCCGACGTCGCGACTAATTCTGCGCATCAGAATAGTATGGTATTTTTAAATAGGCACATTTGATGCTTGTATTTCCTTCTTCAATTTCTTCTAGTTATGTGACGGTAGGCCTATGACATATCTCGTACTTACTGTGAAAGGCCTTGCCAGCTGCAAAGGATCGACGAGGGCGTTTCTGGAAATTCTGGTCTTGAACTACATTTTTTTTCTTGTTTTTCTTCTTTATTTTCTATATTAATCGACACATTTGCATCCCCAGGTGCATGCAGCCTCTCTATTCTACCCCATCTTTATTTTTGTTTTCCCCTTAGACTTAGTTTTAGTTCCTCTTTCCCTTCCCATTATTTTCCTTCTCTCTCGATTTCTTTTCCCCTTATTGCTGGGGGATACCAAGGGTGACATGGATAGACAAGCAAACTTACTTGATCGACCCCCCCCCTTAATGGCCCCATTGGAAATTATGCCAGTAGTCTTGTCTTGTCTTGGGTTAAGTCGGCATATGCAGACTTGCTTACTCCGCCAACTTTATCAATTATCAATTCTCCAATGAACCAGTTTCTAACGTTCTCAACACTGTGTATATTATGCCGGGATATTATGTTGACTGTCAAACAAACATCCAACAAACTATAGTTTCCAACATTGTGTCAATGTTAACTGTCCAATAAACTATTCCAATTACGCTGTCCACGTTGTGCCATTGTCCGTTGTTCAACAAATCTCCAAGAAAATAGTTTCCAACGTTGTTCCTTTGTCGGTTGTTCAGCAACTCTCCATCGAACTAGTTTCCGACGTAGTCAACGCTGTGCCTTTGTTGGCTGTTCAACACCTATCCAATCAAACACGCGTTTCCAACGTTGTGACGTTGTTGGCTGTCCAACGAATCTCCAACACACTAGTTTCCAATGTTGTGCCATTGTCTGTTGTTCAACAACTTTACAACGTTGCCAACGTTGTGTCATCGTCGACTATCCTACTGATCTCCAATCTACCAGTTTCCAACGTTGTGCCAGTGTCAGTTGTTCAACAACTTTCCATCTAACTAGTTTCCAGCTTTATCAACGTTGTGTCATTGTATACTATCTAACTAATCTCCAATCTACCAGTTTCCAACGTTGTGCCATCGTCGACTATCCAACAAATCTCCATCGAACTATAGTTTCTAGCTTTAACAACGTTGTGCCATAGTTGGTTGTTCAACAACTTTCCATCGAACTAGTTTCCAACGTTGCCAACCTTGTGTCATCGTTGACTATCCAACTAATCTCCAACCTACTAATTTCCATCGTTGTGCCATTGTCGACTGTCCAACAACTCTCCAACTAACACGTTTCCAACGTTGCCAACGTCGTGTCATTGTTGATTGTTCAACAACTTTCCAGCGAACTAGTTTCCAACGTTGCCAACGTTGTGTCTTTGCTGGCTGTCAACAACTATCCAATCAAACGTGTCTCCAACGTTGTGACATTGTCGACTGTCCAACAACTCTCCAACTTACTAGTCTCCAACGTTGTGCCATTGTCGACCGTCCAACAAATCTCCAACAAACTAGTTTCCAACTTTGTCAACGTTGTGCCATTGTCGGTTGTTCAACAACTTTCCAGCGAACTAGTTTCCAACGTTGCCAACGTTGTGCCTTTGCTGGCTGTTCAACAACTATCCAATCAAACGTGTTTCCAACGTTGTGACATTGTCGACTGTCCAACAACTCTCCGACTAACAAGTTTCCAACGTTGCCAACGTCGTGTCATTGTTGATTGTCCATCATCTTTCCATCAAACTAGTTTCCAACGTCGATTCAACGTTAATCCATCAAGTTTTCCCAACGTCCAACGACTTTCAAGTTTCCAACGTGGAGCCAACGTTGGCTTGTTACCTGGGATATGACATGAAATTAGGAGTTTGGAGCATACCCCATTCTTAATTCTTATACATAAACAAAGGTCTAGAGAAAAAATCATGCTTTTGTCCACCGTGTCCACATAATTTCGCTAACAGACCAGACTTGCTGAAGAGCTATAATGAATTTTGGATAGGCATGTTTTTGCACGTATATTGTCTATGGTTAGTGCAAGCGCGCGTGCTGTAAACTTTGATGGAGGCTAATTCCGTTATTACTTGTCGTAGAAGGTTGATCAAGGTATCAAATTGTTCAGAATTATATTACCAATGCAAATGGCGATCCTATGCTCTTAAGTGCCATTACGCGCGAGAACGCGCGCGTAACCGTGCGCGCGTGCAAATTTTTTGAAATGCTTAAAATGACCTGATTCGTACTCTACTTTGGTCAAAAAGTGATTTTGAGCATTTAAAAATTTTGACGCGCGCGTACGCGCACGTCGTGACCTTTACATGACCTTTGATGACATGGACAGTTGACCCTTGACCTGAAGTTAATGTGATGTAAATATGGTTAATTTTTTATAATTGATAATGAAGATATGATTGATAATGTGAATTTACAAAATGGCGTCTAAATGACGTCATGATGACTCTTTGACCTTTAACTTTTTTGTACCTATTACATGATATGTCCTCATAACTGATAATATTTTGAAGAAAATTGAAGATGTAGATTTGAGATTTTAGTGGAACAAGAAAAGGGCGGAAAAATAAACTAGAATTTTATTTCGTCATGAGGACGAATTAGGTGATCTGTCTCTGATTTCATGATCACAAAGACAATCAGAATGTTTATTGAGATATGATCATCATGATGAAAACTGAAATTCTCTTACGAGTATGTTGAATATGCTCTTGAAAAAGAGGGAAATGAGAAAGTTCTGTGAAAAAGTGTTGGTCATACACATATTGTACATGTACATGTATATATCGTACATTAAAAGGGATTTTAATCTCTTTTATTGTCCAATGTTTTATTTTATATACATTGTAATGGTCATAAAGGATCATTTGTGACATGTTGAAAAGAAAAGAAAAAATTATCATGTTTACCCATGCCCCTTGGACTCGAACCCGGGACCCTAAGGATGAAAGTCTCATGCCTTACCCATTGAGCTACACACTTCCCATAAACTTTACACATAAGCAAAACAAGAGGATCTCAAATCCAATTTTGCTTAAAATGACCTGAATCATACTCTACTTTGGTCAAAAAGTGATTTTGAGCATTTTAAAAACTTGACTCGCGCGTACGCGCATGTCGTGACCTTTACATGACCTTTGATGACATGGACAGTTGACCCTTGACTTGAAGTTAATGTGATGTAAATATTGTTGATTTTTGATAATTGATAATGAAGATATGATTGATGATGTGAATTTACAAAATGGCGTCTAGATGACGTCATGACGACCTTTTGACCTTGAACTTACTCAGATGACAAGATAAGACCCCATATCAGATGATATTTTGAAGAAAGTTGATCATGTCGATTTTGAGATTTTATGGTCACAAGAAAAAGGCGGAAAAATAAAAATAAATAATAAATAAAAAAAGAAAATTCGTACGAAATTAATAGTTGATCTGTCGATTGACAGATCACCTAATAAATTATAAAGAAAAAGAAAATTCGTACGAAATTAATAGTTGATCTGTCGATTGGCAGATCACCTAATAAGCTCAATGTGGGGCTGTGAAATATTTGTTATTGTTTTGGGCAATCACCCATGAATACTTAACGTCATTCATGATATCCCATAATGCTTTTGTTTATGAGTCTGGGGAAAACCGATGATCAAACAAGAAATATATGGAATACCCGACGGTTCAAAAAAACTTCTCATCAAAGTTGAAATAGTTTTCCAACACTACGTGTCATAATGACCGCCCCCCTCTATCTCTTCCTTTCTGGCACATGCTATGCATCAACCCTCAAGACCAGGGCCAAGACCAAGGCATGGAAATCAAAGCCAAGACCAATAATAAGGAATGACTAAGACACTAAAATCACAGACAAGACCCAGCAAGGCCCAGGAAAGATCAAAGAAATAAAAAAGAAAATTCGTGCGAAATTAATAGTTGATCTGTCGATTGACAGATCACCTAATAAACTATAAAGAAAAAGAAAATTCGTACGAAATTAATAGTTGATCTGTCGATTGACAGATCACCTAATAAGCTCAATGTGAGGCTGTGAAATATTTGTTATTGTCTTGGGCAATCATCCATGAATACTTAACGTCATTCATGATATCCCACAATGCTTTGCAAAGTCCTTTTGTTTATGAGTCTGGGGAAAACCGATGATCAAACAAGAAATCTCTGGAATACCCGACGGTTCAAAAAAACTTCTCATCAAAGTTGAAATAAAAAGTTTTTCCAACACTCCGTGTCATAATGACCGCCCCCTTATCTCTTTCTATCTGGCACATGCTATGCATCAACCCTCAAGACAAGGGTCAAGACCAAGGCATGGAAATCAAAGCCAAGACCAATGCTAAGGAATGACTAAGACACTAAAATCACAGACAAGACCCAGCAAGGCCCAGGAAAGATCAAAGGATGAAAATCCAGGGCAAGACCAAGGGGGAAAAAAAGAAAGACCCTCTATATCAAGATATAGGCATTTTAGCCTACGTTTAAAATAGGAACAATGAGCAACAGATTTATAAAAATAGGATCTAACATTCCATGAGATATCCCGGGGGGGGGGGGGGAGGCTATTGCTGTACACATGCGTGACCAAAAAAAAAACGCGTTTAAAGGGGTGGTTTTTTTTTACTTTTGGACGCGGGCCGCACGTGCACTCGTTAACATTAAGGGTATTAAAAACACCGATTTTCAAAAAAAGGGCAGCTTTGAAAGACTGGTCATATGTAAATCGCAGGGTCAAACGTATTTAGGGTTTTTTCCAATTTTTTTTAACTAGCCCAACGTGTTTAGGGTATTTTTCCCCCAAGCCTTTTCCCTGCATGGGTCACATTCTGGCGACAACTTGTTCAGGGGCCAAAATATGAAAATAAAGCATGCGAGAAACTTGTTTAGCATGTTTAGGGGGTGATCTTGCACACAGAAAAAAAACTCGTTTAGGGGTGTTTAGAAAATACTTTGGCCACGCGTGTGTACAGCAATACATTTGACTGCCCCCCCCCCCCCGAGATATATATTCCTTAGTCACAGAAAAGTATCATTTTAGTCCTTTTTTTTGGGGGGGGGTAGACTCTTTTCAGTGGTGAAATATAGCGTTATGAACAAATGAAAATATATGACATAGGATAATAAAGTAAATGGGAGCTTGTATGAGTTCATATTCTGTAAAAATAAGCGGTACAAACCTGAAAAAAAGACATGGCCCATTTTCTAATCTAATAAGGTATTGCACAATGAAGGGGTGAATGTGAGTGCTATATGAAAACATCAATCACACCAATTCGCATCTTCTTAGTAGGCTTACAAGCATTACGCCTCACTCGCATATTGAGAAAATACCTCCCACACAGTGGCTTAGCTACGGGGGGCCTGGGGGTGCACGTGCCCCGGCCCCTCCTGAGATTTGATGTGCCCCCCTCCCCAGGTGCCCCCTGAAAAAAAATTGGCAGAGCAAAAAAAAGGGAGAAAAAAGAAAAGAAGAAGAAAGAAGAAAAAAAGAGGATAATAAGAGGAGGAAGACGAGTAAATGAAATAATGTGAGGGAAGACTTGCAAAAAAATATTTCATTTTAATATATAAAATTTTTGCTTGCGCTTCGCGCCAGAATTGCCTCTTCGATGAGATTAATATTTTGCTCAATTTTGCAATAACTTGCTGATATGGAGCAAGTTTGAAGCCAATATACAAAACATATTTTAGCTAGAACATCGAGCTTTCATTATTTTTTTTTTCATTTACAAATTTAAGTGCTCTGTAAAATATCCGTTTTATGGTCTACATATCAGCATTTTTAGCTCACGCTGCGTGGTCACATTGTTTGATTTGCCAAGTTGCTATTGTCTACGTGTATTCCATAATGTTCCATTAAACAAATGTATTCAGAATGCCCAGATTCTAGGTCTAAATTTAAAACATGCGCGATAGCCTTCATGCTCTTTATTTAAAGTGTACTTAAATTATCCAGTTTCATATCAGAATATCAACAATTGCCTCATCACGCTTCACGATTGCATTATTAATGATACCCAATCAACTATATCCTATTTATGATTAAAAAATATGAATAGTCTCCCACTTTTAGGTCTAAAATCTCAATTTTCTTCCTCTCGGCGCTTCGCGTTCGCATCAACTGTTTAGTTACATACCTATCCCATTTATTTATACAAAAAGTGCTTAGAATGACCATTTTTTAGGTCGGAATGTCAAAAAAATTGCTCGCATTATTGAAATATACACCGTCTCCGTGGGTAACTGTAATCAGTCCTTAACAGGTCCCTTTTCGATAATGCTAGAACAGTTAATAAAAATTTCTGCACGCGCTTGGCGTTCGCAGTAACCATCTAGTTACATACGAATTTTGTTCAGGATCACACATAACATTGCCCAGAATATTAAATTTTCAGGACAAAATACATAAAAGTAAAAAAAAAAAAACCTGCTAGCGCTTCGCGCTCGCATTTTTATAAGGCTTATGAGATTATTTCATGTTTATGGTGCACTATAAGAATAAAACGAAGAAGTGACTGATCGGGGAAAATATAGGTGAAGAAAATTTCGGGCCCCGTCCCCTATTGACGAAATTCGGATCCGCCCTTGTGACACATACACACACACCGGAAAAAAATGTTGCCCCCCCCCCTGAAAAAGCAAGGACCTCCAGTGCCCCCCCCCCAGGAAAAAAAATCCTAGCTACGCCACTGCTCACACGTAAAGATTATAAAGCCTGCCTAACCCCATTGCATACAGGTTGATTAATTTATTTCCGTCACAAAAAATACACACGTAAAAGGGGTCGCGGAACGGTTTTCAAAGTGTGTGTGTGGGGGGGGGGGCTGACCATGCAAAAAATTACAATGATATGGTCATATTTACGTTTTTGTACACGGTTTTGGAAAAAAGTGGGGCGGGCTTCAGCCCCCCCCCCCCTCGCCTCCGCGGCCCCTGTGTAAAGAGACATTATGTACATGTATACATACACAATGAAATAAATTCTAAACATTGATAAATCATTAATGTTTTAAACAAGCTAAAGAAGTTAAACGATAAAAGACAAAAGACGGTTGGATAACCCATATTCAGCTGCATCATTAATAGGTTGCCATTGACATACATATATACCAGATTCATATGATAATAAAGAAAGAATAGTAAATATAATAATGTCTATCGTCATATAATAATTTCAAGATTACTCACATATTGAATGGTATCTTTAATGGTGTAAGATGTTCCCAATGAATACAAAATGAGATGTATGCAACTCTAATCGGGTTATCAGGACGATAGAGGTACTTCTTCAAAGGTGATATTAAGATGAAATGGGAGGAAATGAAATTAAAAATATGCTCAATGTTGGGCTGTGAAATATTTGTTATTGTTTTGGGCAATCACCAATGAACACTTAACGTCAGTCATGATATCACACGATGCTTTGGAATGTCTTTTGTTCAGTCTGGGGGGAAACCAATCAACGAATATAAAGAATAAACAATATAAAAATTATATGTATACAATTATCTACGTGCGTATCCAAGTGAAGAGGTGTGGGTGTGTATGGGTATGTGTACACTGTGTGGCATGGGCGGAAATCTGTCCCGAAAGGTAGGGGGGGACCACAGGGGCGGATCCAGCCTTCGCCAATGGGGGGGGGGGGTCAGCCATATTTTAATCCCCGATTGGCCGCTCGATGATGATTTTTGTTTGTTTCATTGAAGGGGTAGTCTTCATGGTCACTTCTTAGCTTTATTCTTATAAATCAACATAAATATATAATATCATAATCATTATTTATATAATGCGAGCGCGAAGCGCGAGATAATTTTTTTTTGGGGGGGGAATTTTATGTATTTTTTCAAAAAATTTGAACATTCTGGGCAATGATTGTTATCCTGAAAAAGATATGTATGCAAATAAATAATAATTACGAACGCGAAGTGCGAGCAGAAATGAACTGATAGAAAAGGTACCTGTTAAAGACTGCTTGCAGTTAGCCATGAAGACGTTACATATTTCAACAATCAAATAATGCGAGCGCGAAGCGCGAGCTGAAATTATTTTGAAATTTTTACCTAAAGAATGGAAATTCTAAGCACTTTGTGTAACTTAAACATAATAGGTAGGTATATAACTAAACAATTGATGCGGAGCGCGAGCGGAAAATTTTGAGATTTAGACCGTATGTAAACATTTTCTGGCTGCACTTTGCACTCGCATTATTAATGTAAGGAAGACCTCCAATTGCTCATACTTTTCATGACAGAACATGTTTCGAAACACCCTATTCATGTTCTGTCATGAAAAGTATGAGCAATTACCTCCAATTGCTCATACTTTTCATGACAGAACATGAATAGGGTGTTTCGAAACACCCTATTCATGTTCTGTCATGAAAATTATGAGCAATTGGAGGTCTTCCTTACATGCGAGTGCAAAGTGCAGCCAGAAAATGTTTACATGTATACGTTTAATTTGAACTGATCGAAAAGGTACTTGTTAAGCAGTGGCAGATCCAGCCGTCACCAATAGGGGGGGGGGGGGGGGGTTCAGCCATATTCTCCCCGATCGGCCGCTCGAAGATGAATTTGGTTTCTTTGAAGGGGTAGTCCCAATAGTCACGTCATAGCTTTATTCTTATGTATAAACTTAAATATATAATATCATAATCTTTATTTATATAATGCGAGCGCGAAGCGCGAGCAATTTTTTTGAGAATGTATTTGTCCTGAAATTTTGAACCTTCTGGGCAATGTTTGCTATTGTGACGAGATAATAATAGGCGTTTGGGTCTAGAGAAGAGACTAAAAAAAGGATATGGCTACGTGAAACAACGGACTGGTACAATCGGAGTCGTCATGTATATATGTTTGTATATAAACTGTTAAATACGATTTGACATGGCGTGGCTTGTTGCTTATTCATGAGTGCATGTCTGAATGGAGATTCAGGAGGTTTACGTGGCTTGTCCAGGACAGGTAACAGTAACTGAGTAAGAGCTTGTATGGACCAGCAAAACGTAACAGTGGGGGCTTGTCCGTGAATCCATTCCCCTGCCTAACAGTGGAGGCTTGGTGAGAGTCGACCCAGAACTCTCGGCGTAAGTTGTATCGAAGTACCGTATACCGTATAATGCTAGCGCCGGCAGCGAAATTATTTTTCCCACCGAGTTCTGGACCAACATATGAATATTCATGACTTGCGTCTTTGGATTGAGAGTACGCATGCGCGTGGACTTTGCCTCGACCAGTGCCGATCGTAAGCATTCACGTTGCTCAGAATGAATTAGCATCACCAAATTACCGGTTCCCTTTCATAGTTACATAGGCCTTATAGGCTTAGATCTATAAATATATATATCCAATTCTTAAACACTTATTAAACTAGCTGCCATTAATGGCAAGACATGTGCAAGGGTAGGGCTAGCTTAGATTAGCGCATTAACTTTACCTCAAATCTGGACCTGTCTAATGAATCAGTGTTGTAGTGCCTTGATGCTCGGCCTTGGCCTTATGGCGCCTTAATGCCTACTTTTTCAAAGCCTTGGCCTTGAGGATTTTGAGCCTTGAAATTTTAAGGCTTTAAGGCATTTTCAAGGCTTTTTCAAGGCATTTTGTATTTTGTACTTTCATTTGTTTTAAATAAGTAACTATAAATGTTTCAATTGTTTTTTTAATATATTTAGTGACACTTATGCTCGATACTACCAATTACCATTAACAGTAGCAGAAGCAGTAGTAAGTGTATCGCAGTGTCATCAATTGTAATTGTCACCATTATCAAGAAATTCAAACAAATAATACATCAGTTATGAAAAATATCATTATGTGTTGGTAATGTGTTGTAATCATATGTTGATAATGACAGTAAATAATAATGGTCATGATCAAGATAATAGTGCTTTGATGACAAGAATAATTTTTACATCTGACTGCAATTTTGACAACAATTTTCATACTTTTAACATAGCTAACTCTAAAGAACGATAACAAGGTTGATTTCTATTCCATTAGGATTTTCCTTGTATTATTTTCTTTGGCCAACAAGAATGTTTTAAGTCTTAATGATATTCTGAAAAGATTTGGTAAACTTGAACACAGTCTCAAATTTTATCATATCCAAATGGGTTATGTCAATGGCATGATGAGCCAGAAACTTTGAGGGGCCAAGCATGGCATATAGAGCAAAATTTCTGTCAAAAAAGAAGAAAGCGATTGAAGCGAGCGAGTGAACAAAATTTGTACCCTTCTTTCTATAAAAAAAGCTAATTTTGCAATAGATTATTTAAAAAATAATATCACATTTACTCCATCTTTTCCTTTCCCTCCCCTCCCCCTTGTCTAAGTTTATTCTAAGTGGTGGGACTTCTTCTTCTCTCTATCTCTCTTCTAAATTTTATTATTTGTTTTGGGTCAGATTGACAAAACAAAGGGGGAAAAAATGTTAACTTCTTTTTAATCATATATCGTCCAACACTGAATCTCATTTCTCTACAGTGTCAAGAAAATAAACAACGTATTTGTTTTTGTGTCAATATGGTTTCAAGAAATAATAATTAACAAAAAATAATTAATATTATCAATAAATATTAATAATTAATGATTAATTAACTGTTTAATAAAAGTGGTTGTAAGCAGAAAAAAATATGAAAACTGACAAGAGTCCTAAAAATGACTCATTTTCAGTTTAAGCATTTGAAAATTTTAACTTGCGCTTTGTGCTTTCTTGCTCCCCCCAAAAGAAAAAATCCCCGTAGGATTTTTTTTTCCAAATGAAATATGCCTTTTTTAAAAAAGAAATACCCTCTTTAATAATAAAACATAATACATTTTAGGTTCGAAAATCACAGATTTTGAATCGTGCTTGCATCAATTATTGTTTAGTACAAAGTACTAATGGTTACAAAAATGTATAGAATGTTGCTTTATGGTTGAAATATCACAAATTTTTGGCTCGCTTCCTGCACTCGCATCATATTGTACTCGTTCTCTTCCCGTTCACAAAAAAATGCTTAGAATGTCCAGTTTTCAGGTTGGAATGTCATAAATTTTTGAGCTCGCGCTTTGCGCTCGCACTAGTTTTATTGGTGAGTTATGTATCTTATTTAAAATGCAGTAATTAACTGCTTCATTTACTGGTCAGTATATAAAAAAACAAGCGAGCGCAAAGTTATTTTTTAGTTAGATACACATCTTTTTCATGATTATAAAACCAGTTCAGAATAAAATAATTTCCATGTCTTATTACACGACATGTCAAGAAGTTTGAGCTGGCGATTCGCGCTGGCAACATTGCGCAAGGCAATAGCCCCATAATTGACCATAAATCAAGTTTTACAACTTCAGAATTGATTTTTTTTTCAAAACCGCTTGCTCGCTATGCTTTCTCGCTGAAAAGTAAAACCTAAATCACTTTAGAAAGCCTTTGCTCAACTTAATTTCTACAAAACACACAATTACTTCACGCAGTTCATAATCTCATTTTGAAAATACATGTATCTGTTTGCACAAAAAAACTCATTTTGAAAATGGGTGCATTTTTGTTCTCTTCCCGTTCACAAAAAAAAATGCTTAGAATGTCCAGTTTTCAGGTTGGATTGTCACAAATTTTTGCAATGTAAATCGCCTAAAGACAAATTATGGATTATGTGTACACAGGTAACTATATCATTATTTTAATATTTCTCTATAATGAAATTATTTTTGTTTTAAATGTACAAAGGTTAAATTTTTTTCTCGCTCAGTCCCCTCGCTCACATACATTTTACCATGTGTGATGTCTGCCGCCTAAGTATTGTTAGATCATTGTTCTGTATATCGTAAGTTTGAAATGCCTTGGCCTTGAGGTTTTCAGGCCTTGGCCTTGGGTCTCCATGCATTGGCCTTGACCTTTGGTATTGAAGCCTTGGCGTTGGGTATTAAAGCGTTGGCCTTAGAGATTTGAGCCTTGACTACAACACTGAATAGCCGACTAATGCAATGGTTAACTTCGAACTGGTTAATTCCGAACTTCACGTTTAATTAGGTTTAGACAAATTAGCTTATTTGCCCTGGTTTGATATGTCTAGTCCGTATACAAAACCAGTCCTAGATCTAAAAAAAATTATCTTAGTTCTAGTCTATTCTCTAGATCAATAGTTCTTAGTTCTAGTCTATTCTCTAGATCTATACGCTGTATCAGCATGGAACCACTAGTGTACCAAGGGGGGGGGGGCAGACTGCCCCTCTGACGAATCACAACTGATTCAGGGGACGTGCCCCCTTTGAGAAGCCAAATTAATAATTTGTAATGTAAAAGTGCAATGAAAAAGACGTATATATCCCCTTTTTTGAACGTGAAGATTTTTCTTTGCTTGTCAATTTTTTTTTCAGCTAAGAAATCCATAATTTGGGGTGAAGACCCTTTTTTTTTTGGGAGGGGGGGCTTGTCACATTTTTTCGCGGACGAAATATCTTCTAAAAAATTTGCCCCCTTTTGGAAAATCCTAGGTACACCAGTGCGTGCATGGAACGTATTCTAACATCAGACACAAATTAACGTCAGTGATCTTGATCCCCGTCTTCACCCAAAATTAAGGATTTCGTAGCTGAAAAAAATTTGACAAGCAAAAAAAAAGATCTTCACGTTCAAAAGAGGGGACATACGTCTTTTTTCGTTGCATTTTGACATTAGAAATTATTAATTTGGCTTCTCAAAGGGGGGGGGGTACGTCCCCTGGATGAGTTGTGACTCCTCGGGGGGCAGTCTGCCCCCCCCCCCTTTGGTACATTAGTGGTTCCATGTTGATAGCGCCTAGATCACAGTCTAGATCTAGAGACTAGACTAGAACTAAGATATTTTTTTTAGATCTAGGACTGGTTCTGTATACGGACTAGACATATTAAACCATGGTAAATATTGGTCCAAACCTAATCAAACGTAAAGTTCGTAATTAACCAGTTCGAAGTTAACCATGGCATTAGTCGGCTATTCCTATTAGTATTAGGCATTAAACAGGTCCAGATTTGAGGTAAAGTTAATGCGCAAAACTAAGCTAGCCCTACCCTAGCACATGTCTTGCCATTAATGGCAGCTAGTTTGATAAGTGTTTAAGAATTGGATGTATATATAGATCTAAGCCTATAAGGCCTATGTAACTATGTAAGGGTACCGGTAATTTGACGATGCTATTCTGAGCAACGTGAATGCTTACGATCGGCACTGGTCGAGGCCAAGTCCACGCGCATGCGTACTCTCAATCCGAAGACGCAATCATGAATATTCATATGTCGGTCCAGAACTCGGTGGGAAAAATAATTTCGCGGCCGGCAAAGCCAAAGTCGCATGAACGTATTACAGTCAGTCTGCAGGTCCCAAGAAAGTGGCTTCTTTCATCCAAGTGATATTCATGACTTGAGATGTTTTGCATATTTAATGAGCTTGATGCGGACCAAAACACCTCTTTTCATTCGGTCATTGCTGCTCTAATTGTGCATCGAATTTCATGAATTTGGTACCATTGTAAAGAAGAAGAATCATTCTTTCAGGTCATGTGTTTGGATTTATTCAAAGATTTTGTAATATAGGTTAAAATTTTGATCTAAAATATGCTACAAAAGAAATATTTTCACCTGACAAAAGCTGCTATTTTCACACTTTATTTTTGTTTGAGCCCAAATGATTTTTATATCATGATAATGCTGAATATGTATGCTCTGAAATGATATAGGTTTCAAAATAAGAATTGGTTTAATCGGGTCAAGATCACACTTTTCATTTGCCAAGTACATAAAGCAGTTTGAAAACAAGAATACTGCACTCTGATTGGTCAAAGAGACCACACAATGGCAAATTCCAACGGTCCCAGTGCCTGGGTTCGTGAGAAGGTCACACTTCCCATGTGGTAATCTCCTCAAATACCCCGCGCCTGTAGTTCTGTGAATCTTATCCAGCCAATCAGAACTCTGGATTTCATGCAAGTACAAAATTTCAGAAATCTCGTCTTGTACCTTGTTGGGAAAAGTGTGATCTTGACCCGATTAAAAGGTGCCGCATATCAAGAGTGGTATTGTGAGAAAGTACAGAAATTCAGCTTTATGGTGATATAGATATCATTGAGGCTCAAAATAAAAAGTTTTGCACCATTTGCAAAAGAAAACAGAGGAAGAAAATTCAGTTTTGAGGCACATTTTCAGGCCAGAAATTTACTTATTTAACAAAATATTGTATACAAAATAAATGACCAATATGAAAGAGTAACTTTTACTCTATCTGATGGTGCAATAATATTTCATTTAACTTGAGGTTAAAACAGGTAAATTCTTTGAGAAAGAAAATCTCACGAATCACGAGATTTTGCAAGGAGGAGGATTCAGTCACGAGATGATTTGGATGAATCTGGCCTTTTTGCTCATTAGCATAGGGACCTGCGGTCTGACTGATTATCGATGCGTGTCCGATCGTATTCAACGTGAGGATTGTCATTAGACATTTGCATGGGTGTGTGTACACGTAGATGTAATGCCAGTGTGTGGATATCGTTATCAGTGTTGTGTATGACGCTGTGTGGTGGCACACAAGGTTGAGTATGGCGTGCCGTTTGTCCAATAAGCAATTCCATGTATTTCAGTTTGTCTCGCTGTGAGATGTGTTTTGTTCATGTAGGCCCTAGTGTTGAATGAAATTTGGGTTGATGATATTTCAACTGGTTAACCATTTTTAAGGGTTGCTGTGTCGGTTAATGGTAACTGACAGTGTCGACTGGAGTCAAGTTGACAGTGTGGTTGGAAAAATTTTCAACTGGGGTGACCGAGTCAGGTTACCATTTCTGTAGGTGGAGGTCATATCTACAGGGTCAGCCAAGTCAGGTTGACATTTTCTTCTGTGGTTGATATAATTTTCAACTGTGATAACCGTATTGGTTATTGTCTTGGCTAAGAATTAAAGGTTTTCTTTAGCTGTTTCTAGTCTTTTCAACGTTAAAGATTAGGGGTCTTCTGTTGACCATGGCAGAATTTTCTTTGGACGATTTCGTTGACTCTCCCAGTGTTGAGAAGTTGCTGGTTCTGAAGAAGGTTCATCTCTTGGAGATTGCTCATCATTACGAGGTTGCTGAGGTAAGGAATACTTGGCGTAAGTTAGAAATTCTGAAAGCTGTAATTCAGTGGTTAGTGGAAGAGGAAGATGTCCTTCCACTTGAAGCTTTATCTAAGGTTCCAATTGAGTCTGTGAATGTGGACTTGACAGAGCAATTACGTTTAAAACAATTGGAATTAGAGATAGCGAAAGTTGAACTTGAACGAGAACAAGTAGTTTTGAGAAGGGAGCATGAGAATGCTAGAGAAAGAGAAGAAATTAGGCAAGTAAAGTCTGATTTTGATGTTGCGAAACATGTTCGAATGGTTCCCGTTTTTCAGGAGGGGGAGGAGATAGAGAAATATTTCCTTCACTTTGAAAAGGTAGCTGTTAGTTTGAGTTGGCCGCAAGAAAAATGGTCACACTTGTTACAATCTCAGTTGAAGGGTAAAGCTCGAGATGCTTATTCAGCTTTGTCAGTTGATGATGCGGGTCGTTGTGACGTTGTAAAAGCAGCAGTGTTGCGTGCTTATGAGCTTGTACCGGAAGCGTACCGTCAACAATTTCGGAAAACGCGCAAAGATGAGACCGAAACTCATCTTGAGTTTGCTAGGCGCAAACAACAGTTGTTTGATAGATGGAGTTCGTCACTCCATGCAGATAGCTTTGATAAGCTTAGAGAAATAATTCTTCTCGAAGAGTTTAAGCGTAGTGTGCATTTCGATGTTAGGTTGCATCTTGAAGAGCAGCAAATAGGAACGCTTAATGAAGCAGCGAAGCTTGCAGATGATTATGCGCTAACGCACAAAATCACTAACAAAAAATCAGATGAGACAAACAAATCTGGAAAGTGGAAAAACAAAAACAAAAATGGTGCTTCAGCACACAACAAGAAAGAAGTAAAACCACAATCTAAAGATGACGAGCAAGAAAAGAAATGCTATGCATGTCACAAGGTTGGTCATTTCAAAGCAAAGTGTCCTACACTTAAAGGAAAAACAAGTGAATCAAGTAATTCACATCCAAATGCATTTGTGAAAAATTTGCAAAGTTCAGAGAGTAGGATTGAGCCAGTTAACTTAGAGAAAGTGAAAATGCAATATGAACCGTTTGTTTCTGTAGGATATGTTTCCCTAGCTGGTAGTGTCGAAGCAAAAAAAGTGAAAGTGTTGCGTGATACTGGTTCGTCTCAGTCTTTGATCTTAGAGAGTGTGTTGCCTTTTGGTGAGAAATCTTGTGTTGGAACTAGTGTTTTGCTCCAAGGAATAGGAGATGGCTTTGTAAAAGCACCCCTTCATGTGGTAGACTTGAAATCAGACCTTGTTTCTGGTAGTGTGAAAATGGCTGTGAGACCATCACTTCCGGTGGCAGATGTTTCCATTATTTTAGGGAATGATCTTGCTGGTGATAAAGTTGTGCCATGTCCAGTTGTGAGTGCTATTCCGTGTGAGAGTAGTAAAACAGAGAAGTTGGTTGCAGAATTTCCTACTGTGTTTCCGTCTTGTGCTGTAACTCGTTCGATGGCAAAGAAAGTAGAGTCTGAATCGAAGTCTAGTGAGCTAGATGAGGTTAACTTGGGAGATTCTTTCTTTTGTCGTTTGGTTGATGATGAATGTGAATCATATGTGAATGAGGGTGCAGGAGAAACTCAAAGTACAGAAGAGAAAAGTCAATGTGAACCAATGCCGATAAGTAAGAGTAAGTTGTTGGAGGAGCAACACAAAGATCCTCAGTTAGTATCCATGTTTGAGAGAGCGATCTCTGAGGAGGAGGCATTGACCGTGCCTGTTTATTATTATACAAAGTCAGGTGTTTTGATGAGAAAGTGGAGGCCGATAGATGTTCCTGCTGATGAAGTTTGGAAAGAGGTCCACCAGATTGTAGTTCCTTCTACTTATAGGCCGGAAATACTTAGTCTTGCTCATACAGCACCACTTGCAGGTCACTTGGGAGTGGTATCAGGACAACTACCCCCTGGACAATCACCCCCAGACAACTACCCCCCGGACAATTACCCCCCGAGGACAATTACCCCCCGGACAATTACCCCCCGGACAATTACCCCCTGAGGACAACTACCCCCCGAGGACAATTAACCCCCGGACAACTACCCCCCGGACAATTACCCCCCAGACAACTACCCCCCGGACAATTACCCCCCGGACAATTACCCCCCGGACAACTACCCCCCGGACAACTACCCCCCGGACAACTACCCCCCGGACAATTACCCCCCGGACAACTACCCCCCGGACAATTACTCCCCAGACAATTACCTTCAGAAAATCCCCCCTTCTCTCCAGCATCAATGTTAGAATTAAGCGGGACCCATTGTAAGTTTTAATCGGTGGCACAGGTTTCCGAAATATGTTCTACTTCATCTTACCTGTATAACTTTTTCTTTCTCTTTTATATTACTCTTTCTCCTGTTCTCTCACTTTCTTCTTTTTTCCTTTTTTGTTTAGCGGCGCCTTCTGCATCATGAAAAATGGGGGGGGGGGGGCTTGCACCCGAAACCTCCCGTTTGGCTGTGCATATATACATCAGAAAATTTGTAAACTGGCCCTCATTCTAAGTTTTCATAGAACAATTGAACACGATGAGTCATAATAATCACAAATGCTGAATATCTTTGATTCCAACTGATCTGATTTTTAAACATTTATTTTGGGTTTAATTTCAGGTAAGAAATCAGGCAAATAGATAAATCGTTAAAAAACACCTTTATAGGTAGAAATATTGAAAGTCGATAACGCAACTATGAACACTAACACTGTCAAGTAGACCTATTAATCTGTTTTTTTTAACAGTTCAACTAACAAGAAGCTAAGAATTATGAAACAATTGGTGCACATTCCAGATTAAGATGTGGCTTTATAACTTAATACAGTAAGCTAAAAAACTTAAAGCAAAGATAATACACACAAGAACACCTTGTAAATTACAAGGTGTTTTTGTGTGTAGTATTCTTGGGTGAAAGCAATTAAAAATTAAAAAGTACCAAATTTACTAAATTGTAAACAATATGACATATTCAAATACAGTGTTTTTTCTATACAAATTGACAATCATGATGGTATACAATTCGTTTAAGGTGCATTTTAAGGACGGTTTGTAAGAATTTATAAAGAAGTAGGCCTATGCAAATCAAATAATGCGACCGAGCACCGTGAGCTGAAAATATTAATATTTAGACCATAAAACGGACATTTTACAGAGCACTTGAAAAATCAATTTGCAAATATAAAAATAATGAAAGCTCGATATCCGAGATCTTGTATATTGGCTTCGAAACTTGATATTTTAAGCTCCATATCAGCCTATATTGAGCAAGATATTAATCTCATCGAAAAAGCAATGCGAGCGCGAAGCGTGAGCGGAAAATACTTGATATTCCGGTATGAAAATGGTGAATTTGAGCACTATCTAAAGCATTGTGTAGGGAAATTGTGAAATGGATTTGGAAAGCACTTAATAAATGATGCGAGTGTGAAGCGCGAGCTGATATCTTCATTATTATTTTGACCTAGGACCTGGACATTCTATAGGTCTAAGGACATTTTGTCATCATATGAAAATGATGACAACTTTCTTATTCCTCTTCCTGAGTGCGATATGAAACATATGAAACTGTGATATTGTCGATATTCTTTTCTGAAAAGGGACGATTTAGTCATTAAGAATTCATGAAAATTATATTCTCATATTTATTAATGTAATAAGCCTAAATGAGTGAGTAAAATGTGTTGACACTGAGGCCTGAAAACTAGATATTTTAAGCACTTTTGTAATCATGAATAGGATTTGTGAGTTGATATATTTTTAACAAAAATGCGAGCGCAAATCGTGAGACGAAATTTTGGTAAACTGTCATAAAAGGGGGGTTTTAAGTAGTTTGTTATATAATTTGGCAAATCAAATAATGCGAGCGCACAGCGCAAGCTGCAAGTTATATTCACACCATAAAACGGACATTAAACAGAACACTTAAAAATCAGTTTGTAAATCAAACTAAATTATGAATAATGTCCGAGCTGAAATATGCTTTGTAATATCAACTTCAAAACTTGACATTTTAAGCTACATATCAGCCTATTTAGCAAGATGTGTATCTCATCGAACAGGCTATGCGAGCCCGAAGCGCGAGCGAAAAAAAAATAAAGTGACATGAAATATAGTTTTTAATCATTTTCCAAGTCATCCCCTGACCTTTTTTTTCACTCGTCTCCCTCTTATTTTAACTCTTATTTTTCCTCCTTTCTTTCCCCTTCTTTTTCTTTTTTTCTTTCTTTCCCCCTTTTTTTAATTTTTTTGCTCTGCCGATAGGGGGGGGGGGGGCGGGCCCCCTCGCCCCATGGATCTGCTTATGGATGGAGTTCAATTTTACAGCTTTCTTACGGCGAGCTTTCATTATTTTTAAATTTGCAAATTGATTTTTCAAGTGCTCTGTAAAATGTCCGTTTTATGGTCTAAATATTAATATTTTCAGCTCACGGTGCTCGGTCGCATTATTTGATTTGCATAGGCCTACTTCTTTATAAATTCTTACAAACCGTCCTTAAAATGCACCTTAAACGAATTGTATACCATCATGATTGTCAATTTGTATAGAAAAAACACTGTATTTGAATATGTCATATTGTTTACAATTTAGTAAATTTGGTACTTTTTAATGTTTAATTGCTTTCACCCAAGAATACTACACACAAAAACACCTTGTAATTTACAAGGTGTTCTTGTGTGTATTATCTTTGCTTTAAGGTTTTTAGCTTACTGTATTAAGTTATAAAGCCACATCTTAATCTGGAATGTGCACCAATTGTTTCATAATTCTTAGCTTCTTGTTAGTTGAACTGTTGAAAAAAAACAGATTAATAGGTCTACTTGACAGTGTTGGTGTTCATAGTTGCGTTATCGACTTTCAATATTTCTACCTATAAAGGTGTTTTTTAACGATTTATCTATTTGCCTGATTTCTTACCTGAAATTAAACCCAAAATAAATGTTTAAAAAATCAGATCAGTTGGAATCAAAGATATTCAGCATTTGTGATTATCATGACTCATCGTGTTCAATTGTTCTATGAAAACGTAGAATGAGGGCCAGTTTACAAATTTTCTGATGTTTATATGCAGAGCCAAACGGGAGGTTTCGGGTGCAAGCCCCCCCCATTTTTCATGATGCAGAAGGCGCCGCTTAACAAAAAAAGAAAAAAGAAGAAAGTGAGAGAACAGGAGAAAGAGTAATATAAAAGAGAAAGAAAAAAGTTATACAGGTAAGATGAAGTAGAACATATTTCGGAAACCTGTGCCACCGACTAAAACTTACAATGGGTCCCGCTTAATTCTAACATTGATGCTGGAGAGAAGGGGGGATTTTCTGAAGGTAATTGTCTGGGGAGTAATTGTCCGGGGGTAGTTGTCCGGGGGTAGTTGTCCGGGGGGGTAATTGTCCGGGGGGTAGTTGTCTGGGGGGTAATTGTCCGGGGGGTAGTTGTCTGGGGGGTAATTGTCCGGGGGGTAGTTGTCCGGGGGGTAATTGTCCGGGGGGTAGTTGTCCGGGGGGTAATTGTCCGGGGGGTAGTTGTCCTAGAACCCTTGGGAGTCTGTAAGACTCGGGAGAAAATCCTTTCTCATTTCTTTTGGCCAGGTTTACAAAAGGATGTTGCAAACTATTGCAGAAATTGTCATGTATGTCAGGTAGTAGGTAAACCAAACCAGAAAATACCAGTCGCACCATTAAAACCAGTGCCAGCGTTCGATGAACCGTTTGCAAGAATTATCATAGATTGCGTAGGTCCGCTTCCGAGGACAAAAGCGGGTAATGAGTTCCTGTTTACCATTATGTGCGCAAGTACCAGGTATGTCGAAGCGATTCCACTTAGACGTATCACCGCAAACAATGTGAGCAAGGCGCTGATCAAGTTTTTCACGACTGTAGGATTACCGCGTACCGTTCAGTCTGATCAAGGATCAAACTTTATGTCGAAAGTCTTTAAGCAAGTGCTAGGGCAGTTAGGGATTGAACATGTATTTTCTAGTGCATACCATCCTGAATCACAAGGAGCACTTGAGAGATGTCATCAGACACTCAATAACATGCTCAAAACATATTGTTTGGAGACAGAAAAACAATGGGATGAGGGAATTCCATTGTTGCTTTTTGCTTTGAGAGAATCTGTTCAAGAATCTCTTGGTTTCAGCCCATTTCAGCTCGTGTATGGACATGAAGTCCGTGGACCCCTCAGGTTGTCGAGTGAAAGGTTGTTGTCAGATGAGGAAGATGTGAATATGTTGGACTATGTATCGTCTTTCCGTGAGAGATTGCATCGTGCTTGTGAAGTTGCTAGGAAGAATTTGTCTGATTCTCAGGAGAAAATGAAGTCTTGGTATGACAAGAAGTCCAAGGAAAGGAATTTCAAGGCAGGTGATGAAGTTTTGGTTTTGTTACCAGTAGTTGGTAATGCTTTGCAGGCTAGATTTTCTGGACCGTATACCATTCTGAAGAAAGTTGGTGATGTTGACTATGTCGTCAAAACTCCAGATAGAAGAAAGAAAAAGCGTGTATGTCATGTGAATATGATAAAAGCTTATGTTCGAAGAGATGATGAAAAGAGAACACAACCAGTGTTGAGTGCTGTAGAATCTAATCTGAATGATGAAAGTGAAGAGATGTGTAACATTGAGAGAAATGAACCATGTGTGAAATTGAAAAATTCAGAAGTTCTAACACACATCAATGACAAACTAACCCACTTGTATGAGAAGGAGAGGAGGGATGTGAAAGAGCTGTTGAATGAGTATCCGCAGTTATTTGCAGATATCCCATCTCGTACTGATGTTGTTGAACATGATGTTGATGTTGGAGATACCGCCCCAATCAAGCAGGCACCTTATCGTGTTAACCCAGTAAAGATGAAGAATCTTGAAAAAGAAATAGAGTACATGCTGCAGAATGGCATCATCGAGCCAAGTAGCAGCGCATGGTCGTCACCATGCATCTTAGTTCCGAAACCGGATAAGTCGTATCGTTTCTGTACCGACTACAGAAAAGTCAATTCGAGTACAAAGACCGATTCTTTCCCAATACCGCGCGTAGATGACTGGATTGACCGTATAGGCAAGGCGAAATATGTGAGCAAATTTGATCTGCTTAAAGGCTATTGGCAGATTCCGTTGACTAAGAGAGCGCAAGAAATCTCTGCATTTGCTACACCCCAAGGCCTATTCCATTACACTGTGATGCCATTCGGTATGAAAAACGCGCCGGCTACATTCCAAAGACTTGTGAATAGTCTTGTCTCTGGTCTTGAAGGCTGTGAAGCTTACATAGATGACTTGATTGTGTATAGTGAAGATTGGGAGGTTCATGTACAAAGAATCAGAGATTTGTTCAGGAGATTGTCTGATGCCAAATTGACAGTCAACTTGGCAAAGAGTGTGTTTGGAGGTGCTACTGTTAGTTTCTTGGGTCACGTTGTTGGTTCAGGTCATGTTCGACCACTCTCAGCGAAGGTAGAAGCTATTCTGGCGTTCCCGACTCCAACCAACCGGAAGGAACTGATGAGGTTTCTTGGCATGGCAGGCTACTACAGACGATTCTGCCATAACTTCTCTGATGTCGTCGTCCCGCTGACCAATCTACTACGCAAGGAGGTGAAGTTCATCTGGTCCTGTGACTGTCAAGAGTGCTTTTGACAAGTGAAAGCACTCCTATCTACCAATCCTGTACTGGTGGCTCCAGATTTTAGTCAGTCATTCTCTCTGATGGTTGACGCTAGTGATGTGGGTGCCGGAGCTGTTCTTACGCAGAAAGATGAACAAGGAACAGACAGGCCCATATCGTTCTTCTCAAGGAAGTTTTCGAGCAGTCAGAGAAATTATTCCACTGTGGAGAAGGAAACTTTGGCATTAATCTTTGCACTGCAACACTTCGAAGTGTATGTGAGTGGATCTCAACATGCATTGGACATATGGACAGATCATAATCCTTTGACATTTCTAAGTAAGATGAAAAACAAAAATCAAAGACTTACAAGGTGGAGTCTACTGCTCCAAGAGTACAACTTGAACATTAGACATCTACCGGGAAAAGACAACATTATTGCAGACACATTGTCGCGAGTGTAAACCAAATCCTAAACTTTGACCAATTTGATAACATGGACTTTGTGTGAACTTTGAACTCTGGACAATTGAAGTTTGACGTCGTGTGTATCAATGTTAAATTCGGACAATGAAAGTTTGATATCATCAATGTGATAAACTTTGAACGTTTGTCATGGTGTTATGTCATCGTGACGTTTGAGCAGTGAACATTTGACAGCGTGTTAATTCATCGTGACATTTGAACTGTGAACGTTTGATATTGTGTATAATCAAGGTGAAATTTGGAAACTGCACTTTCTGTGAACTGCTGAACTTGAAACTTGTATCATCATGTGAATTTACCTAAATGCTTACTTGTCATCTCAACTTAATGGATACTCCGGAATGGACTCTTTACCATGTTTGATTTGAAAGTGAACTGAACTTGTGTTTTTTCTGGATTTCTGGTTGACAACTGTGCTCATGACTATACTATATCTTGGATCAAGTAATCTGAACCTACTGCGAATCTTCATAAACATTCAATGAACCCTAACTGAAGCGATGATGTTGAACTTCGTTGAACTGAAACTATAATTGGAAGAAGATATTGGAAATCAGAAGTTAGAACTTACATCTTGAATGATTTCTCATATCATTGACTTTTGAACTCAGTGAAGCAAGGCTTTTTATATCGCTTTTCTCATCACACTTGGAAGAATATCATGTATTATTATGTTGATTATTCATGTGAAATTTCTTATGGCTGTGATTATTACGAACATACATGTATTTCAGAACATGCGTGTACCTTTTGATGAATAAGTTTTACTACATGCATGCGCTATCAATACATGTCTGTTTTACTCATTTCATTATACTATGTTTTATATTATGCTTTTCTTTTGCCAAAGTATGCAAAATTGCTGCACAAAGAGCGTGAAATTGAAAAAAGGCATTTCGATGTGTTTTAATGCATTAACTGTGTTTGGTTAAGCGCTATATTCATTGTGATAATGTTCGTTTATATTAACAAGCAAAATTTGAGTTGCGAACATACTTATTGCAATTTCTTTAAAAAATTATAAGCATGTTTTTAAGGAAGGGAGTGTGACGAGATAATAATAGGCGTTTGGGTCTAGAGAAGAGACTAAAAAAAGGATATGGCTACGTGAAACAACGGACTGGTACAATCGGAGTCGTCATGTATATATGTTTGTATATAAACTGTTAAATACGATTTGACATGGCGTGGCTTGTTGCTTATTCATGAGTGCATGTCTGAATGGAGATTCAGGAGGTTTACGTGGCTTGTCCAGGACAGGTAACAGTAACTGAGTAAGAGCTTGTATGGACCAGCGAAACGTAACAGCTATCCTGAAAAAAGATGTGTATGTAAATGAATAATTACTACGAACGTGAAGCGCTAGCAGAAATGAACTGATGGAAAAGGTACCTGTTACAGACTGCTTGTATAGCCATGAAGACGTTACATAATTTGAAAATCAAATAATGTGAGCGCGAAGCGCGAGCTGAAATTTTTTGACATTTTTACCTAAGGAATGAAAATTCTAACCACTTTTTGAAATTTAAACAAATAGGTATATAACTAAACAATTGATGCGAGCGCGAATCGCGAGCAGAAAAAAAACACGAGATTTAGACCTAAAAACGGCACACTCTATTCATGTTTTGTTAATTATTAAAAGAATGAGTAATAGGGGATCTTCCTACATTGATAATGCAAGCACAAAGCGCGAGCAGAAGATTTTTTTATATTGTGATCTGAAACTGGATAATGATTTAAATATAGAACAAGTTGAGTATCTGAATAAACATGCGCGGGCGTGTTTCATAATCAGACCTAGAATCTAGGCATTCTACACATCTTTTATTATGAAAAATCAGAGCGAGCGCGAAGCGCGAGCTTAAACTATATGATATTCCAATCTGAAAAAAAAGTTAATTTCAGCTATTTATTTCAAGCACTCTGTAGGAAAATTGTAAGGTGGATATGGATCGCACTTAATAAAGAGCTGATATTTTTCATTATTATTTGAGTTTTGACATAGGACCGGGACATCCTTAGGACATGTCATATGGCGCGATAGCTCAGTCGGTAGAGCGGGGATTCGTATTCCGGTGACCCGGGTTCGATTCCCACTTGGTGCGCTAGTGTCCTTTGGTAAGACATTAATCCTCAGTACCAGGTCCTTCGGAGAGGACCTTAAGCCGTCGGTCCTCTGGTTGCTTGCTTACAAGCATTCATGCTTTCTTAGCCATCAGGTAAGAAATAACCACCACCAATATGAAAATAATGACTATCTTCTTATCCCTCTTGCTAAGTGCGAGATGAAACAAAAGGGACAATTTAATCATTAAATTTATATCTTATTTATTAAAGCCTAATGAGGGCGAGAAATCTGATGATTTTATGGCCTGAAAACTGGACATTTCAAGCACTTTTGTAATTATGAATAGAATGCATCAGTTAAAATATTTTTTACCATTAATGCGAGCGCAAAATAATAGGTACTTAATAAATCGAAATTTGCGAGCGCTCAGCATGAGCAGAAAATTTCAATATTCAGTCCATAAAGCTGTCATTTTTACAGAGCACCTTTTAAAAATCAGTTTGTAAATCACACGAAATAATGATTTCCGAGGTGAAATGTGTAAAGTATATTGACTTCCAAACTTGATATTTAAGATCCATATTGAACAATCACCTAACAGGCAATGCGAGCGCGAAGCGCGACCGAAAATTTTATATAGTGACATGAAAGATTCTTTTTATTTTCCAATTCTTCTCTTCATCTTATTTTATTCACTCTGGAAAATTTGACCAGCAAAAAAAAGTTTTCACCCAAAATGTAAGGTCATTTAGTCCAAAATACATGTATTATTTCGAATGTGAATGATGCATTTTTTTCCATCACAAAAGACAAAAAATAGTAGGGGGGACATTTGGTATTGTGTCCCCCCTACTACTATGAGGTGCTGATTTGGCGCTTGCGGTGCAAGCGTAGTGGCTGCGCTGCGGGTGCTGGTTTTCTGCAGTCGCTGTACAGCGCTGTATGTGCTAAATTAGCATTTTATCTTTTACAGTGTATATACATATGGATGAGTGTATGTGTGTGGGGTGGGGTGGAATGCGTGTGCGAATGTGTTTTGCTGTAGGTGGCCGATGAGTATGTATCGAGTGTATGCATGAGTAGGCCTACGTATTATATACACTACTCAAAAAAAGTTAAGGACCACTTTTTAAAACGTACATAAATATTTTATACAAGGTGTTTTATTTCTGGAAATACCTCAGTACAACTGTCCTAAATGTCCTTAAACACGCTGTAATCAATTTCACGCATGGGTGGTTTCAGTTGTTGCACAATGTCTCTCGCATCACTGCACATCCTGAAAAGTGGGCCCCGAGGGGTATCAGCTACCGACATGAAGTGGTAAAAACGAATGTCTGAGTGTCTTTCAGGCAGTTCAGTAACGAGTGTGACCACCTCCTGCAGCAATAACGGCTTCACAGCGCTGTCTCATGGAGCTGATGAGGCGATTGATGTCTCTGACGTCCAGTGCATCCCATGCAGCCTCCAGAGCCACACCCAGCTGCTGCAGTCCAAGTGGATGGGCTTCGAGCTGCTCGAGACTCCTCCCCATCATGTCCCAGACGTGCTCTATCGGGTTTAAGTCCGGGGACCTCGCTGGCCACTCCATACGCTCAATCCCCTGGCCCTCAAGGAACTCGGTCACCACCCTAGCTCGGTGGGCACGGGCATTGTCATCCATGAAAATGATGTTTTGTCCCACATTTTCTGCAAATGGCACCACTATAGGTTCAAGGACCTCATCCCTGTACCTCACTCCTGTCATTGCTCCCCCTGGGACCACGTAGAGACGAGTACGGTTGGCGTAGGTGATGCCTCCCCACACCATGACGCTGCCTCCCCCATAACGGTCATGTTCTGCAATACAGGGGTCTGCAAATCTCTCTCCTGGTCGCCTCCAGACTCTCGAACGTCCATCATTGTGGTCAAGGGAAAATCTGCTCTCATCTGTGAACAGAACTCTACGCCATTGCTGTCTGGTCCATCTGACATGCTCCCGAGCCCAGTTGAGACGAATTCTTCTGTGAGCAGGGGTGAGTGGGACACACTGAGCTGGCCGTCTGGCATGCATATTGGCTCTGTGAAGTCGGTTACGGATTGTTTGAGTGGAAACAATCACTCCAGTTGCTGCAGCGAAGTCATTGTTGAGGCGGCGTGCACTGTGAAAGCGGTTGCGGAGGCTGAGATTCGTCAAGTAGCGATCATCTCTAGGGGTTGTCGAAACTGGTCGGCCACTGCGGGGTCTCTCGGAGTATAGCCCTGTCTCTCGGTGTCTTTGATTTGCTCTGCTAATGACACTGTGTGACACGCCCATCATTCTGGCTACTCTTCGCTGACTGAGGCCAGCTTCCAGCATCCCTAGGGCTCTGGCTACATCTGTTTCACTTAGGTGGTGTCTTGGCATTGCTGTTGTAGGCAAGTTGTTGATTGTACAGACTAAAGACGGAAAATGCTTTGGAAGACACTTGTCTTATGGCCCACTGCAAAGATGCCAGAGACATCATGAAAGAACTACATGTGTGAAATTGATGTCATTGTGTTTGATGGCATTCTGGACAGCTGTATCTTGGCATTGCTATGATGTCTCTGGCATCATTGCAGTGGGCCATAAGACAAGTGTCTTCCAAAGCATTTTCCGTCTTTAGTCTGTACAATCAACAACTTGCCTACAACAGCAATGCCAAGACACCACCTAAGTGAAACAGATGTAGCCAGAGCCCTAGGGATGCTGGAAGCTGGCCTCAGTCAGCGAAGAGTAGCCAGAATGATGGGCGTGTGTGTCACACAGTGTCATTAGCAGAGCAAATCAAAGACACCGAGAGACAGGGCTATACTCCGAGAGACCCCGCAGTGGCCGACCATTTTCGACAACCCTTAGAGATGATCGCTACTTGACGAATCTCAGCCTCCGCAACCGCTTTCACAGTGCACGCCGCCTCAACAATGACTTCGCTGCAGCAACTGGAGTGATTGTTTCCACTCAAACAATCCGTAACCGACTTCACAGAGCCAATATGCATGCCAGACGGCCAGCTCAGTGTGTCCCACTCACCCCTGCTCACAGAAGAATTCGTCTCAACTGGGCTCGGGAGCATGTCAGATGGACCAGACAGCAATGGCGTAGAGTTCTGTTCACAGATGAGAGCAGATTTTCCCTTGACCACAATGATGGACGTTCGAGAGTCTGGAGGCGACCAGGAGAGAGATTTGCAGACCCCTGTATTGCAGAACATGACCGTTATGGGGGAGGCAGCGTCATGGTGTGGGGAGGCATCACCTACGCCAACCGTACTCGTCTCTACGTGGTCCCAGGGGGAGCAATGACAGGAGTGAGGTACAGGGATGAGGTCCTTGAACCTATAGTGGTGCCATTTGCAGAAAATGTGGGACAAAACATCATTTTCATGGATGACAATGCCCGTGCCCACCGAGCTAGGGTGGTGACCGAGTTCCTTGAGGGCCAGGGGATTGAGCGTATGGAGTGGCCAGCGAGGTCCCCGGACTTAAACCCGATAGAGCACGTCTGGGACATGATGGGGAGGAGTCTCGAGCAGCTCGAAGCCCATCCACTTGGACTGCAGCAGCTGGGTGTGGCTCTGGAGGCTGCATGTGATGCACTGGACGTCAGAGACATCAATCGCCTCATCAGCTCCATGAGACAGCGCTGTGAAGCCGTTATTGCTGCAGGAGGTGGTCACACTCGTTACTGAACTGCCTGAAAGACACTCAGACATTCGTTTTTATCACTTCATGTCGGTAGCTGATACCCCTCGGGGCCCACTTTTCAGGATGTGCAGTGATGCGAGAGACATTGTGCAACAACTGAAACCACCCATGCGTGAAATTGATTACAGCGTGTTTAAGGACATTTAGGACAGTTGTACTGAGGTATTTCCAGAAATAAAACACCTTGTATAAAATCTTTATGTACGTTTTAAAAAGTGGTCCTTAACTTTTTTTGAGTAGTGTAGTTCAAATGTGTAGAGATAAGTATTGTAATCTATAGCTACATTATTGCTATTCGCTTTGATCACCATTTTACGTTAACTTTAACTGTTGAATTTGTACCTTATTCTGTAAACGTGTTACATTTTAAATTAGTATATTGTAAACATAAGTTTGTATTTATAAATTTGCTATATCTGTATATATTATGTATATCTACTTTGTAATTAAAGGGCCCCAACGAAAACCAGTGTTTGTACTGATTGGGCTTCCCTTTTTAAATATGTGAAATAAATAAATAAAAGGTTCTCATCAAAGTTGAAATTTTTCAACACTCAGTGTCATAATGAAAATTTTCTCAGACTGCCCCCTTCCCCCTCTCTATCTATCTCTTTCTCTTTGGCACATACACTGTAAAAATATTGGTAAAAGTTTTACCACCACGATGGTATGTGTCCATTCAATTTGGGCAGTATTTTACCCAATGTGGGAAGCATATTGTTCAGTAAGGTTAAAAAATAAGCAGCAATTACTTTAGAATGGGCAAAATTTTCATCGCACTGGATAAATAAAAATGCCCAATGTTGGTTGGACATATAATATCCCTCCTGGACCACTTTTACCCAATATTTTTTAAGTGCATAGGCCTGGAGCGTTGTGGCCCAGTGGATTAGTCTCCGGACTTTGAAACAGAAGGTCGTGGGTTCGAATCCCAACCATGGCGTAATTTCCTTCAGCAAGAAATTGATCCACAATGTGATGCACTCAACCCAGGTGAGGTAAATGGGTACCTGGCAGGAATTTATTTCTTGAAACGCAGCGCGCGTAACAGCTGCACTGCTAAAGCCAGGGTAATTATGCTGCATATATTGTAGAGCGCTTAGAGACTTCTGACAAAGTAAGTGTTAAGCGCTATATAAGGAAGTATAATTATAATTATAATTATTATACGCCCTAGCTATGTCAGTGTTATAGTCAATATATAAGCTCCCAAGACCAAGGCAAAGACCAAGGCAAGACCAAGGGATGAAAATCCAAGGTAAGACCAAGGGACAAAAAACCAAGGCAAGACAAAGGTATGAAAACAAAGCAAGACCAAGGCCAAGGAAAGACCGAGGGATGAAAATCCAAGGTAAGACCAAGACAAGACAAAGATATGAAAACAAAGCAAGGCCAAGGAAAGACCGAGGGATGAAAATCCAAGGTAAGACCAAGACAAGACAAAGATATGAAAACAAAGCAAGACCAAGGCCAAGGAAAGATGAATAAATGAAAGCAACCAGTCAAGACCAAGGGATGAAAACCTCTCAATCAAGGTATATAGGCCTGTAGCCCTCGAGACTAGGTCCAAAGTCCAAAGAAATGAGAATCCAAGCCAAGTCCAAGACATATGTTAACCACAAGACAAGACCAAGGCATGAAAACCTCAAAACTTCTAAATATCAAGATATAGGCCTGTAGGCCTACATTAAAATGATGAGTGCTGAGCAACAGATTCATGAAAATATTAACCAACATCCGATGGGATATATATTCCCAAGTCAAATGAAGGTAACATCTTTTTTATCTATATTTTTTTTGGAGGGGGGGGGCTCGATCTTTTTAGTGCATGGTGAAACTTCGTTGTATGAACCCCCAAAATATAATTTGAAATAGGATATTGGAGTGGAGTGGCGGAACGTGACCCGAAGGAGACAAATGATTGGAGGGGCACTGTGTTCTTTGTGAACAATGATGTGCCCCTCCTATGCTTTGTCTCCTCCGGGTCACGGTCTGCCACTGTTGGAGTGAGAGCTCATCTATGAAACTTAGCGGTTACAAAACTAAATGTATTACTGTACACACGCATGACCATATTATTTCCAAACACCCCCTAAACGAGTTTTTCCCTGTGTGCAAAACTACCCGCTAAACAAGTTTTTCGCAAGCTTCATTAACACATTTTGGCCCAACAAGTTGTCGCCAGAATATGACCCCTAAACACGTTTGTCTTCTTGATAATAATATATTTAATAATAGACAAAACTATATTTATGGGCATTGCATAGCCCCCCCCCCCCCCCCCCGTGCAGTTAGGGTTAAAATACACAATCAGGAAGAACCGGAAAACTTTTCAGAAACGAGGAAAAAGCCCCGGGGAAAAAACTTGGGGAAAAAACATCACCTAATACGTTTGGCTAGTTTTAGAAAAAAAAACATACACTAAATACGTTTGACCCCGCCACTGACCATTGACCAGACTTTCAAAACCACCCTTATATTTGAAAATTGGTGTTTTTGATACCCTTAACGAGTGCACGTGCGGCCCGCGTCCAAAACTGAAAGAAAACATACCCCTTTAAACAAGTTTTTTTTTTTGGGGGGGGGGTCACGCGTGTGTACAGCAATATATTTGACTCCCCCCCCCCCCCCCGCAGATAAATCCATGCATCAATAGTAGTATTCATTATTTGGTGATTAAAAAAAGTATCAGTTTTGTCTAGTGGGGGGATGATTGTACATGCCACCCCCTCTCCAAAAAGTGGAGGGGATGTATCCCCCTCCATCATCCCCCTGGGATTTACGCCCGTGTCAAAAAGTAAAAACATGGCACACTTCATGCGGTAATTGGGGCTCTTATAATATATGTGAGGTGTATAGTGTAGGTGACTATTAAATTGACACAATTTGGCTATCATTTTTAAGGATCGGTCATGCTGGAATGCACTTATTGCTGTTTTGATTATCATGATTATATATATATATTTTTGGGGGGTGGGGCAACTGCCCCTGCTGCATATGGCCATGTGTAGGAACACATCTGCCTTGGAACAAAATAAATTTAGCAAGAATTATCTAACATGGTTTAAAACTAAGTCATTAATGTTTTGGGGAAAAACTCTGAATAAGCATAATTCTGTATTATGAAATGCACAGAACTATTTCAAGATCTCACTTCATAATCATACTTACTAAAATAAATTAACAATACACATTAATTTCTTGTGTCTTTTATCATTTAATACAGACTTTAAATAATTTTAATTGGTATATAACTAATTAAGATGGCACTGAAATCCTTAAGTTGGTATTTAAAAATATCCAACCTTGAAAAAGGCCTTGTACTACAATCAAACATTAACAACAATATCAAGTATTGAAGAATGAACTTCCCCTCTGTATGTACTTCTCTTTAAGACATCAACACGATAGCATGCGTCCGTTCGGCATGATTTGACCAATGCGGTGACATTTAAGCATGACTCTAAGTCACAATTAATCTTTGTGAAACACCCCCCCCCCCCCCCCCATGGAAGGCAATTCTTTGGAAGACATTGATACAGACATTCATAGTAACATAATATCACAATAAGATTCATTTAAACTGAATAGTGCAATTCAAAATTGGTAAAACAACAAATTGGTAACTCGCTGGATTCCACAACAATTAGCTATGCAGTGTATAAAATAATATACAAGTATAAATCATTTCATTGAATGAAAGAATGCATACTCTTTTTACTCAATCAAATAATGGATTAAAAAATGATGTAATTGCAGAATCACAAATTCAGGAAGTGATTTGAATTGGCACGATCACATCATGATATAATTGAAGAATGTCATGTAACCTACATGTATATCGTTATCACAATGATCAGATATAAAATAGATTAATAGAAGTGAACATGGAACAATTCCAGTTTATTAGCTTCATAAAATGACACATTGGATCTGCAGTTAGAGTGCAGACAATGAGAAAAATCGGCTCAAACCTACAGCTGATTAATCACCTGTTCATCCATTGTGACGTCAGCACATGTAAAATATGCGCATCATGCGATCATGATGCGCACAAACAACTGTGGAATTATGTCCTTAAGAATAGGGGCAAAATAGTGGGGTTCAAAGTAACTGAAGACCACCTAAGGGAAAGGCCTTCGATGCCCTGAGAAATTTCCTTGATGCCCTTCCAAATATGTTTACACTCAAAGCCAAAATAAGTACAGTTTTTGCCTATGGCCATGCTACCCAGTGTACAGTAACCCAGTGCATGTGTCCCATTGAGACGAACATTTATTATTGATGCCCTTTTTAATGATAATGGGTGTCCCAAAGCCCTGTTTTCCCATCCTTTTGAATACCTCATTGAAAATGGATTTGGCACTTTGAATGATTAATCCATGTCCTTATTTTGTGTATCTCATATTAGCACAAGAAAGTGACGCCAGTTATGCATGAAGCTGGCTGTAGCTTAGAAACATTTTACAGAACAGCGCCCTCCTATGATGAAATCATGGGTACTGTTTCATTAAGATATGCCACACTGAGTAGATAGGGGAGCCTTCGGCAAAAAGGGTACAAAAATAAAATGGATACAAACTACTACATCTGCATAAAAGCACCATTCTAGCTCCTAAAACAATGTACGGGAAGCTCACCTGGAAGAAAAATACATTGTAAAAATACCCCCCCAAAAAATGATCAAAGATATTGGTGAAGGTTTGAGGAAAATCCAGCAAAGATAAAGTTAATAGAATTTTAAGATTTGGATTTGTGACGTCACATACGAGCAGCTGCCCCATACATGTATGTTGTGTATTTTACAAAATGCATAAATTTCAGTTGAAGACTATAAAATTCTGTTCTTTCTGGAGTGGGTGTGAAAAATTTGGCTGCAGACATATTGAAGGAACAAATAAAACCATTTTAAATTTGTTGAGGAAATGACATGGGAGGTCACAAATACAAAAAATTCTCATTCTAATAACTTTTGATATCATTGATGGATTTTCTTCAAACCTTAACCAATATTTTTCATTATATTTTCTGCTGTTTTTACCCAAAAAAAATTCCATGATGAACTTCCCCTTTAAATTATCTTGAATATTTCAGACTTTCTGTCAAATAACTATCAAGCACACATTCAATTCTACCATAGTAAATTGTTCTATATTCATAAAAAATAAAGATATATCTAGCAACACGTAATAATTTACCAATATATTTTCACAAAGAAGAATATTATGTGAATTGAATATGTTTAAGTAGCATTCATGATTACAATGTACATTTCAATCAATAAAGAACAACTATTTACAAGTTTACTAGAGTACTTCTCGATCATATTTACACTTTTTCAAGTCTCAACACAAATACAAGGTGAAGGGACATCTAAGTAAATGGGAGATTTCAAGTTCAGTGTTAGTATTGGTGTTAGAAGCACAGAACACTCCCTTCCCTAGCATCAACACCTTACATGCCCTAAAAAACACTTGAGCCAAATAAAAATAATAGGCATTTTGTTGGCAAATCTATCAAAAAATAATCTGTTCAAAGAAGTATTTCTATTATCATTATTACCCCGGATTTAGCTAGTCTAGAGCTACCTTCGAGTGCTCAATGCTTTCAAGGTATTAATCCTACCGGGTACCCATTCACCTCACCTGGGTTGACTGCAGCATGATGTGGGTAAATTTCTTGCTGAAGGAAAAAAAGCAAAGGCTGGGAATCGAATCTAAATCCCTCAGATTGAAAGATGAATCATAACCACTACACCACAACGTTCCCATCACATCAAAGTACATTGATGATAAATCAACAAACATTCTTTCCAAGAATAATCGGATCTTGGAAGTCAGTGGATTCTGACATGAAAAATATGACAGCTGAGCAGCCTGGCGTTACACAGTCTACTGCCCTGCCGGTGTAAACTTCTGAAGGTTCAGAAAGGTTTAATTTACACCTTGTGAGATTCATCCAAGAACCAACTACATTTTAGGTCTAGTGTTGTGCTGATCTCCAAATTACCCGTGATCACCAAACTCAAGGGTACATGTACATATTATTCTTACAAATATAAACAAGGATCTTGTAACACAAAGGTCTGTTCTTATCACTATAATGGCCTTAGCCAATGAAAATCAGTGTTGTATGCCAGTATTGATGACAACACCGAGCAGGGACAAATCAAAATTGCTCTTTCATATTTTGCATTGTGTGACAGGATAGAGGTACCCATTATACTGTCAATGTTGCTTCATTTAAATGGGCAAAAATTTGCTTAAGCAGAAGACAAATTGTCCAACTTTCCAATATTCAGCAGAGTCTGCAGAAAATAACCTTATTGGCCCGTATTCTGATGGCAGGTTTAACTTAAACTCAGGTTTAAAGTTGTGGTTTAAGTATGGGAAGCCAAAAAGTATCAAAATTTTTATTAAGTTGTATGTTTCTCATATTTACTGTGCTCTTTCCTGATTCATCGATGGTGAAGACAATCATCTATTTATACTTGCTAGACAATTATGAATGATTTGAGAGCCAAATGAGCTGAAGTATGCTATCTCTACTGTTAGTGATTTATGTAACAATTGGCTACCCATACTTAGACCACAATTTTAAACCTGAGTTTAATTTAAACCCGACTCCAGAATATGGGCCATTGGGTTGATTAATCGTCAAAGTCAAACACTTTTTTTGGACGAGAATACGTAAAATGTGAGATTACATCTTTTCAGGTGAATTTCTGAGGTCTTCCCGCATGAGATTTAACTTCAGCAAGTCAAGCATAATAGTCACACTGCCTAACAATAACCATTATTTGAGATTTCAGTTTACTTTGAATAAGTACAGAATTTAGAAACACAAATTAAAAGCATTATACAATTGAAACTACTATCCTTGGTTTCTCCGTGATCACCCATTTTCAACAGTGTTACAGTAGCTTATAAACATTCTGTCAGTGAAAATGACATCACGAAACACTCCCCTATATTGAGCAAGGTTTGGCTGAGATTTTTAAGTAAAAGGCATGATGAATACACATGGAACAAACCATATACATGCAGCCAGATTCAGGCTGTTTGATAGACGCATCACATATAATTGGGTGATGCTTGAAAATGAATTATTTATGACATTATTAAACTTTTCTCATACATGGAAGATCGAATCGTCAAGTGTTTTCTACTACACTTGCAGAAACTGGAAGCGCAATTGGTTGGAAGCACTAAAGATGAGCTAAGACACGAGGTGATAGAATAAGGAATATAAAATAAAGCTACATGTATCGCAAGTAATACTGTTTTCTATGGTGTTAGTCTTGGTGTCGGCATTGTCAGATGAGTTGGTTCGTGTCAGGATCCTCAATAATACATCAGCAGGCTCAAACACCAGAGCAGAGTGTTAAGGAAGAAGTGAAATGGACTAATGTAACACCAATCTTGAAGAAATGTCCAGGAACACCATAGTAGATAAAGGTGTCTTGTCAAGGTACACAATGAATCTGACACTAACACCGGAGTAGAGTGTAACTGGATTGGTGTCACAGAAGGCTCCGATGATGGTAATACATAAAACATCAACTATTACACTACAAATGAGTGTAGGGCAAGATGACATGGATTGGTGAAGTAGTTGTTATCACATACACCAAGCTTAACTTTACAGCTAGGAACCCTCAGGAAAGAGTCAAGATGTGTCACAGTGGTGTAAACTGGCACACAGCATTGAATAGCAGTTCAAGGCACTTGCAAATCTGTGTTGCTTGGGGCTACATAAGAGAGGAAAAACAGAAAAGATAGAATGTGAATAAATCAATTTGCTACAAGCTGATGATCAAATACAAAGCACATCAGTATTTCATATATTCTTCATATAATGTGTGCATTTGTTCATTTACTCATATTCAGCTATGCAATTTTTGGTATTGTGAAGGTACAACAAAATATATTCAGAAATAATATATAGGCCTACAGTTGAGGCAATATTCATTGCAAAAAAAAAGTAACAGGGGGGGGGGGGAGTATCACAATAATCTCATGTTTACATCTTTACCTCATTCTACTATTAATATCTTATCATCAGAATAATCATCACTGTTGAAATCATTGTACTCTAAAAATATACTTGTGATCAAAATACTCCCAAAAGATGGTTATTCAGAATTTGTTGAAATATCCATTGACAGTCAACCTGTCAAACGGTGACCCATTAAAAACACAAGAGTTTTCTGAGCTTTGGTTTGGCACAGCCACACCAACACTGCAGATCCCCGAGGCATGTGTACACCACTGTTATAAACTACTGAAATCCTTGCATCTGATTGGCTGAGAGCAAATTTGGCAGTGAGAATCTGTGACAAGATGACTCCCCAGGTAGGTACTATGAGTCAGATATGACCTTAACAGAAATACTACCAAACAATAATGGAGATAAAATTGATCCAAACTGCCCTGAAGGTATTTTGTAACCTTTGATCTCGGACTTATTGGCCCGTATTCTGAAGTCAGGTTTAACTTAAACCACGGTCTAACTCTGTGCTAAAATTATGGGAAGCCAAAAGTGTCAAAATTTTTATTAAGTTGTATGTTTCGTATGTTTAGTGTGGTCTTTCCTGATTCATCAATGGTGAAGACAATCATCTATTTATACTTCCAAGACAATTATGAATGTTTTGAGAGCCAAATGAGCTGAAATGTGATCTCTCTACTGTTAGAGATTTATGTAATAATTGGCTATCCATACTTAAACCACAACTTTAATTAGACCTGAGCTTAAGTTAAACATGACTACAGAATACGGGCCATTAGAAAGATATCAATCTGCATATAGAGTACCAGGGGACTGTAACACAAAGTTCAGCAATCACTTTAAAGGAATATCTTTATGACTGATTGAATTGACTATTGTGTACAATCAATTGTTAAAATCAAGCATACAATCAATAACTACCCTAATACAAGCCCAAGGTTGTCTTCTGAAAGAGAGTGATTACTCCAATCACTCTGAACTATGGAAAGCCAGCAGTGTGTTAAGTATTTATCAAGAACTATTTTACGTTGTGTAATGTATCTTTTAATACTGGTACATTAAAAAAATAATTAACTGAATCTCTCACATATATTCATAATGAGCGGTGTAGAACGACATACAGGGGTGTGGTAAGGGTGTATAGGGGTGTGGTGTGGTGTATTTGGGTGTAGTAAGGGTGTATGTTGAGTACATTCAAGTAGGAGACGGTCATAAAGGTCTTCTCCTTCTTGACCTAGCTTGACTGCCATCAACTGTCTCCCTAAACTATCTTCACTATGAACAGTTTAGGAAGACATAGAGGGGTGTGAGGTGTATGGAACAGGTGGATAGAGGTGTAATAGGGGAGTAGGGAGTGTATGTAGGGGGAACATACTTGACCTAGCTTGACTGCCATCAACTGTCTCCCTAAACTATCTTCATAGTGGACAGTTTAGGAAGACATAGAGGGGTGTGAGGTGTATGGAACAGGTGGATAGGGGTGTAATAGGGGAGTAGGGAGTGTATGTAGGGGAAAATACCTGATGAGTACATTAAAATAGGAAACAGTCATAAAGTTCTTCTTCTTGACCTAGCTTGACTGCCATCAACTGTCTCCCTAAACTATCTTCATTATGAACAGTTTAGGAAGACATAGAGGGGTGTGAGGTGTATGGAACAGGTGGATAGGGGTGTAATAGGGGAGTAGGGAGTGTATGTTTGGGGGACATACCTGGTGAGTACATTCAAATAGGAGACAGTCATAAAGTTCTTCTCCTTCCTGACCGAGCTTGACTGCCATCAATTGTCTCCCTAAACTATCTTCATAGTGAACAGCTCGGATGATTTCTACCAGGCCATGTCTCCATCTAACAACCTTAAGACAAAAAAAAAATATATATATATATATATCATCAATAGCAAGTTTGAGCCCATTAAGACTTTGGTTCACATTGACTTGTATAACTTTTAAAATGCTAAATTGTGCCTGTAATGCATTCAAAACATCAAGCCATGAACAAAATTACACCACAAACATCAATGAAGTAGAACAAGTCAAGCGGAATAGTGCCAGGTATGTGATGGGCAACCCATGATCGTCAATCAAGTGTTAGTGACATGTTAAAAGAGCTTCAGTGGCCTACACTCCAGAACAGACGAAAGCACAGTCAGTTAGCAATGCTCTTCAGGATAAGGTTCAACCTGGTTCATATTCACTGGATGAACTATCTGATTCCTTGATTCTGATTCTGGCTGCTTGAAATGCTATGAATCCAGTGACCGGGTAATAATGATTGCTTTAAGCAGTCCTGCACAGTGGTCCCACTTCCTTGCTTAAAAGTTCGAAATATATGACATATGAAACTGGTTGATTTCAAAGTGTTTGAAACTGTAATATGCATTTTTATGTTTCATTGGTCCGCCAGTGGGAATGAAATTGCATCCTTGACCAGCACCACTGGACAGACCCAGGTTGATCGACAAACTCGCCTCAAACTTTATAATAATATTATAACAATGTTTGGATTAAATGTTAGCAATCCTATCCTAACCTGTGGCGGTCTGATACCGGGTGGAATCTGAAATCTATCTTGGGGAATCTTCTCTAAAATCTTGATGCCATACTTGGAGAGATTCAACGTGACAAAGTCCTGATCGGTCTCAGCAAACTTGAACTGACCATCCATCTGAGGGAGAGTGAGGGGAGAGAAGAGAGAGAGAGAAAGAAAGACAAAGTATGATAGTTCTTAATCCATGCGATGACACAGAATCAGTGAAAAATCTATACGTACATGTAGAAGTTGGTTACATGAATGTACAAAGCACAGACATGAAGATGAAATATATGTAGAATTCATCATCTTGGACTTGATATTGATGATGATAACGATGATGACAATGATCTCATTAAATTAAATAACAAAATATGATTGCTATTGACTGTACTTTTATCAATAGACATGTCAACACAAGTTCCAGGACCTGAACAAGTTCCAAATGGACTTTCAAATATCCAAAATCATAACATTTCTATCAGTGAAAAATGAACCCTTATACTACTTAATCCTCTGTTGAATGATAATAAAGGGATTACCTACATGTAGACCCTGAACAGGTCCTGGTCTTACCTGTGCTTAGTCCAGGACCTGAATGAGTTCAATATGCAATACCCAGAACCTAATAATTATCAATGTATATTTACATTTCAGGACTTAATTTCCATAGGCTATAAAATAAAAGGATCACTTTAGACCCTGTCTCCAATAGAACAGGTCCTGCTCTTACCTGTGCTTGGTCAAGGGCTTGGATGAGATCAAGGTGGTCTTCTTGTGAATGTTGTAGACCCTGAGCTGAGGCGATCATACCAACATACCTCACCATGAAGTCCACTGAGAGGGTTAAAGGATCCCGTACAACTGAATAATCAAGTCAGAAATCATTACAAAATCATTACAGAGGAAGACGCTATTAAATCTACAGATCAGTGACATAACATTTGCTCCTGCGACAATGGCTCTAGCTTAATTTCGCCTAAGATGTAGGGTTAAAGTTGCAATAGGGTTTTAGGTTAGGTTAGTATAAAAAGTGTTAAATCCTGGGTTGAAATTGGTAATTCGATTAGTATGTGGAGTAGAGCAGAGCAATTGTCTCCGGAGCAAATGATATGGAACCACATGATCAGGTGGATGTTTCGTTATTCTGTTTGTAATTAAATTATAAGCGACTTCATGAACGACTTACGATCCTTTCTCATGGTAAATGATATACACCAAGATGTATATATACCGAAAATGCACCTTATCATATATATATATATATATACATGTAGCAAAATAAATTTCTGATCCATGCTCGATAAGTTGATAAACATACATCCATGTGTGTCTAATGATATTGCATTATGCTATTACACACTTTCATTATTTTAAATTTCAATATTTTATTTATTTTTGTATATATATATATATATATATATATATATATATATATATATATATATACATGTATATATTTTTCCCCTTCAATTAATTGAAAATATGTGGAAATTGTATTATGCGATTATGTATGTATTATTGATTTCCTGTTTATATGAACTGTTATAACTATTATGATTTTCTAATGATGTCATTGTATTATTGTAAAACAAAATATTCATGTCAATTGAATGAAGTATATTAATAAATTCCATTCAATTCACCAAATTTTCAATGATGGTTATTCAGTGCCGAAGTGATGACGTCAAAAAGCGTTTTTTATACCCTATTTTGGTAGAGCATGATGAACCCCCCACCCCCCACCCAAATTTGGTAGGAATTGGTCCATGGGGGAGGGGGGCTTAGATATGACCTAATGAATACATAATCAGCCCCATTGAAATTAGTGTACCAGGCCAATCATACATTGACTTTAATGGGGCTAATTATGTATTCATGAGGTCCTATCTTGGGACCCAATAGACCGATTCCCACCAAATTTGGGTTGTGGGGGGTTTTCATCATGCTCTATCAAAATATGATATCAAAAAGCTGATGTGCAAAAAGTGAAAATTGATGACGTCACAATTCGGTACTCTAATTAAAGTCGCTTGTAACTTGAGAACAGCTCATTGCATACATGTATGAGTTGCCCATATTATTGTCAAAGGCAGCTCCATTTTAGTCCGAACTCACACACAAGACAAATAGTGCACTAAACTGAATTTCATCAAAAAGTGGAATAAGTGCCTTTTGGAAATAAACCAAAGAGAGGCTCCTTTCCTGCCAAAAGCTTTCAAGTGAACGTTAATCAATCAATAGTGATGTAAAGACTTAGAAGATCAAAACAAAATGAGATTAGGGTGGGCAGGAAGGGGGTTGGAGAAGGCTGTACCCAATTATCAACTTATATTACGAATCAAATGCAACGGTGAAGATGTCCTGGGTCTGACGGCCCTGGTGAGTAGGGAGGATGACGATGGTAAAGCGAGTTGTGGATGAAGAAGGGAGGAAGGTTTTTGCAGGAGGAATAAGCAGCTGAAGAATACAAGATGGTTAATGGCGAGAAGGAAAAGGTGAGGGTGCTATGAACAAATAGAGTTTAGTTGAAGGTTTATGAAGAAGGAATAAGGAGCTGTAAGAGGAAGGACAGGAAAGCGAGGATGATTGAAGATTTAGAAGGATGAGAAAGGAAGATCGGAAATAGGAGATAAAAGTGGAGAGAAAGAAAAATAGTGAGAGGTACACTGTATGAAGTATTGGAGAGACTGAAAGAGAGATCACCAACAAAATAAAGGCAAGGAATGAGAAGCAGACAGAAAGAGAGAGAGAGCAGCAAGAGAATGAAAAGAGAAAGGAGGGATAGACCGAGATGGCAGAGAGAGAGAGACACACACACATATGGAGAGAGAAAGGGTGAGAAAGAGAAAGATGGGGGGAGGGGGACAAGGGGAGTGCAAACGTGGATCAAAGAGAGTGTGACTGCTTAGACGATACTAAAAATATACAATCTAATTAATTACTTTGGTAAGAGAGTAAAATAAATATTTTTAGTTTTCTCTAAAGGAATGAATGGAGGGGGCCTGTTGAACATCGTTAGGAAGTGAATTCCAAAATTTTGGGCCTGTGAAAATAAGAGTATTTTGAGCAAGCCGAGTTCTTACCTGTGATAATAGTTATTTTGAAAAAAAAAACATATCATGAAATGCAAAAGGTACCACTTTATTCTTATACATGTACATGTATACTGTCCTAGCTGGAATTGGTATAAGTCTTGAATTGTGGGAATCGCTACATTCACGATGACAGTCATTAATATTATCAATATCGTTATTATCATTAAAATTGTTTTTATTATTATTACTATAATGATGAAAATAATACAAATAATAATGATTATATTAATGATGATGATCATGATGATGATAATAGTATTGATATTATTATTAAGATCATACTCGTTTTATGATTCATTGTATCAAAATATGATGTTTGACCCTGAAAACACAGACCATCCCCCACCTGACGGACGCCCAATGCATGTAAATATTTTCTTGCTTTGTGAAAATACGCGAAAATCTAATGTGTTATGTATTTTTTTATCCGACTTTGATGAAATGTTAGGATTACGTTTGTTAGATTTCTCTCCTTTTATTCACATCATTATTAGGGTGAACATTCCATTTGAAATTTGATCGCTATTATTATTATCATCTGTAATTTTTCCTCTTCAGGGCTGGTAATAATCCTGCCACTTACACCTTTGACGATGACACAGATATGTCAGTCAAGGACATACTGGAAACATTCATCAAAACCAAGTTGCATCCTTGGAAAGGTAAGCGGGCCGCAAGGCCGAAATATGCTATAGGCGTTTGCCGTATAACCAATCATGACCAAGGTACCTGCTCGGTTATAATGAGAACAAATAAGAGTAATGTCGACCAGGCAGGGGGTTTCCATGCAGAGATGTTGCCGCTCAAAGAAATCAAGAGAATGGCAATTGATCCAGACTTTTCAGAAATTTTCCTTACTTTTTCGCCGTGTATACAGTGCATCGCTGAACTCCTTGGTACTGAGAAGGAACCAGGATTCCTACGCGCACTACAACGGAAATTTCCCAAGGTAAAGGTAGAGCTTACGTTCAGTGGATTGTATTACACCAGATTACCAACTTGCGATGGGATATCGCACTCCTGTCATTGCATCCCGAATGATAACGCATTAAAAAATCTGATGATGCTGGGTGCATCACCTATGGAGAAGAAAGACTGGGATGAGCTGATAGAGCTTCTGACCGAGTACGACAAGCATAAGACAGACGAGACGCATACTCTGACAGACCTGAAAGACATTCGTTATGGAGAGAAGTACGGAGAGTGGCGTGACTGGGAGGATGAACAAATGATGGATGGATACAAGAACATGAAAAAGAAGCTACTACCAGGCACAGCTCCTAATGATGTTGGAGATGTAACTGAAAAATTTGAAAAACTTGCCTGTAACTAGGGGCCGCACAGTGGGCCAGGAGAGAGCAAAAGTGCGCCAAAACTGGTTTTTGGTCATGAAACTAATTTTTTTTTTTCATGTTCTAAGTAAAGGTAAGAACCTGTAAAATGTCTCCATACAATATTTCTCCATGAAATTTATTATTAGTTGTCCATTTTATTCAATATCACTGGAAAATTACCCTTTACGGCTACCGCATACATGTGTAAATGACACGTTTTTAGATATTTCACTGTTTTAACAAGACGGATTGCTTAATTTATTTCTAATTCACAGTACTCTTTGATGAATGATTGTTTTAAGTGATCGGAAATTTTCAAGATAAGATGATAATCCCTTCAGAGGTAATTTTGGACGAAACCATTTGACAATGGGAGGTTTTAGCAATTTTTTTTCATGAGCATTTCTTTTACAAATTGCTGCCGATTGCTGCGCTGTAAATACATGACGGTCTATGTTATAGTTCATGCTTTACACTGATACCAAATTTAGCTGCATATATGTGCATTTTCTGGAGATATAACCAATTTTCCAACCACATGTTCGCCGTATTTATCACAAAAATCGTTCGATCCAAGTTAGTGTCCCATTATGCGCGTGCCGAACGTTGCGGGTGACATTAAACAAACTCCCCGTTGCGTGCTGAGAGAGAGAGAGAAAAAGGGAGACAGAGAGGGATGCAGTTATAAACAGAGATACATTGTATGAAGAAAAGTTTAATAAGGAAATAAGAAAAGACATGACAAAGAGATAATCCATAGGGGAAAAAAACAAACTTCACATACTGTATACTGTCAAAAGGCAAGAAAATAAAAATTATCACTGGAGAGGTCTTAAGGAAAATGAACTCTTCAAGCGAGACAGATTTCAGGCACGAACATCTCATGACGTCTTGTTCAAGCAGCTGTGTTTCCTACATTCTCCAACTTGTTTCGAACCATACCATCTCCCACATCAAAACCACTGGATTGTAGGAGGAAATTGAGAGTGGCACGCTCCCCTCCTCCTACCCCACGCACAGATTACATCTGCGACGCAAGGGGAGGATCTGTGTCTCCTCTCATGATTACCATGCCCCGTGCCACACAGAATGAACAACCCTGGCAGCCGCTAAAGAATCCAAACAATTTCCAGCTTTCGACTTGATCTCTTCTTCATCTCTCAAGGCGTAAGAGAAGGATTTCGGAGAGAAATTTGCGTCGGGGTGCGGGGATAATCTCCTGCCCCTGGCAAGCTTACATGCAGATCTGTCACACGCACCCTGCGTAAACCTTGGAATTTCCTTTCAGAAAGCAGCTGGGGTCAAAGCAACCTTTTACAAGATATCTATTCCCTTAATACCACCCTCCCCTCCTTCTGAACTTCCTGCATCTCCTGCAGGCTATAGCCCTTTCATATTGACTTCTATCCCCATTTTTTTTACAACTTCCTTGCACTTCATGCAGACGTGTTAAATCAACATCCTTCACCCTCCCCTCCTTCTAAACTTCCTGCATCTCCTGCAGGCTATGACCCCTTCCATATCTTCTTCTATCCTATTCACTTCTTTACAACTTCCTTTATAGAATCCATCACAGTTTTCAAATAATTTGCTTTCGCTCCTCAAATTGAAAATGTGGATCTGCTTTGGCAATACACATTGGCACCAATTTGTAAATTGAAGACCTACTGTATGAAAAATGAAGATGGATATTATCTGCTTTTGCTAAATAAATTTGCAACAATCTGTAATTTTCTATTATTTTGAAGACCTTTAAAAAAATATGGATATTATTGAAGTCAAAATGAATGATATAGTGTGCAGTGAAAACAAAATTAAAAGAAATCAAGAATGATAAAGTTTAATAAAGTTTAATTAAAATGAAATGCTCATTGTTCCAAATTTCACTTAACTATTAAAATTCAAAGTGAAGTTCAAAAAGCTTCATTCAATTTGATTAAGGATTATAAAGCACATGTGAAAGGGACACATGCCAAACTATAAGCTTCCTGCACACGAATGCTCAATGTTACCTTCAGATTATATCAAACATTCATCAAACATCAATACAAGTTCAACATTGATCAAAAGATCTGCTGAGACAAGATGTTTCAATTGGCTTGTCCGGAGGAATGTGTTCATTCAATTTTTTTTTTTTTTTTTTTTTTTTTTGAAAATACAGCAAAGGTGTTTTGTGAATTTAGAAACCTCATGGGGAAAGCCTTTGCATATAGGGTGTAGGAGGAGACAAGATCTCTCCCTCATTGCCCTTGAGATTAACAAACTTGTAAAACAAGTTGATGTCTCAAAGGTCCTAGGTCTAATTGAACAGTTTCGGTCTTGTACCTTCCTTAATGCTTTCAAAGGTTTATTTTTCATTTGGTATAATGCCAGTTTGTCCAATTACCAACTCGTCTACTATCATTTGGTCTACCATCAGTTCGTCCACTCACCACATGGTGTACTTTCATTTAGTCTAATGCCATTTCATCAAATAACCAGTAGGTTCAATAGCCATTTCGTACATATTTTGGTCCAATTGCACTAAGTGTTTAATTGGGTGAAATGAATGAAAAGAAAATGGGTATGAGACCAACTGGTTATTGGACGAAATGGTCAAAGACAACCTGGTGATTACACAAAGTGATGATTGGACCAAATGGTTGTTAGACGAAATGTTGATGGACGGTATGGCATTAGACTATAAAATGAAGGTAGACCATGTGACGAGTGGGCAATAGACGAATTGGCAATTTACCCTTTCAACATTTCAACAGTAATGCTGCAATTACACCAACGAAACCGACCAAAGGTTTAACCCTAATTCTCCCGGGGTATTTTTATTCTTGTCATTCCCGGGGGGGGGGGGGCCATTATGGCCCCCCCTTAAGATCTCAGCCGCGGATTGCGCGATCACAACGAAAATTTGCATGATGGTAGACAATGATGTAATCTACGCAGTTGCATTGGTAAATTTCACTGAATTCATATATTTTTATTTTATATGAATTAATTATGCTAATTTATTCATGAAATCATACTTTTTGCTCTGATTCACTAAATAAAGCTCCTAGAATGCTATTTTTTGGTGAAAATATTCTTTATAACATTCCTAACATTTGTGAATGAAAACATTCTGGTACCAAGACCGATTTCTTATGTATTTTATTGTTTTTTAATTTCTTATGTATTTCTTTTTTTTTTTTGCTTTTTTTTTTTTATTGTTTTTTCGATGGAAATCGTTCCAGACTTAATTCTGATCATAAACAAGGCAAAATTAATAAGGTTTAATCAGTAAAAGTAGAAATAATGATACATTTATGAATTTTGGCTAAATACACAATTTGCATTGGATTTGTACATGAAATCACGTTTATGAGCAATTTGGGGTCTGACATGCACTTACATAATGTTGCGTAATGTCGTAACCGAGTACCCGGGCGTCATAAATTTGGTCTCAAAATTTGCGCGAGACTTGAAAGTATAAAGTCAGTGAGCGGCGAGGTCAACAAATTTTGCGCAGCAGATATATCGCGAAAATTGTCGAGGGGGGGGCCATTATGCCCCCCCCCCCCCGGAAGAATTAGGGTTAATACCATTGATAGCTTTGGCCGGTCTGGAGTCGGCTTTGCCTGTGTGACAGTGACATTGTGCTGGTGTATGATCTTTAAAAGTACAAGATGCACAACACATACAAATTCTCTTCAAGCCCAATCTACATATTTGACTGATAGATTCCTCAAACTACCACATTGGGTGGAGGGCAACAATTGGAGGTAAACCCTACAGTGGGATTTGAACCCTAGACCCTAGACCTTATGCTTCACAGTCCAGAGATTTATCCACTGAGCCATGACACCTGTATACATGCATCAGGGCTATGGATTTCCTGAGATGATACTTACAAGGAGGTTTTCTTTCTGCTACCATGTCTTTATATCCTTGGCGTGATGAAACTGGGTCTGGACGGAGAGGCACAGCTGCTGTATGATGGGGCTGTACAGAAGACAAAAAAAAATGTTCTCAGTATACTTTCTAAACTAGTTTTATAGTGGACACGGGTTAAGGAAACCAGTTCGGAAGATCTTAAGACAGAAAGACAGAAAGACAGAAAGAAACAAAGACCATGTTCTCAGTATACTTTCTAAACTAGTTTTATAGTGGACACGGGTTCAGGAAACCAGTTCGGAAGATCTTAAGACAGAAAGAAACAAAGACCATGTTCTCAGTATACTTTCTAAACTAGTTTTATAGTGGACACGGGTTCATGAAACCAGTTCGGAAGATCTGAAGACAGAAAGACAGAAAGAAACATAGACCATGTTCTCAGTATACTTTTTAAAAGAGTTTTATAGTGGAAACCGGTTCATGAAACCAGTTCGGAAGAACTGAAGAGAGAAAGACAGAAAGAAACAAAGACCATGTTCTCAGTATACTTTCTAAAAGAGTTTTATAGTGGAAACCAGTTCACGAAACCAGTTTGGAAGATCTGAAGACAGAAAGACAGAAAGAAACAAAGACCATGTTCTCAGTATACTTTCTAAACTAGTTTTATAGTGGAAACCAGTTCACGAAACCAGTTAGGAAGACCTAAAGACAGAAAGAAACAAAGACCATGTTCTCAGTATACTTTCTGAACTAGTTTTATAGTGGAAACCAGTTCACGAAACCAGTTTGGAAGATCTGAAGACAGAAAGACAGAAAGAAACAAAGACCATGTTCTCAGTATACTTTCTAGACTAGTTTTATAGTGGAAACCGGTTCATTAAACCAGTTCCGAAGATCTGAAGACAGAAAGAAACAAAGACCATGTTCTCAGTATACTTTCTGAACTAGTTTTATAGTGGAAACCGGTTCAGGAAACCAGTTCGGAAGATCTGAAGACAGAAAGAAGAAACAAAGACCATGTTCTCAGTATACTTTCTAATCTAGTTTTGTAGTGGAAACCGGTTCATGAAACCAGTTCGGAAGATCTGAAGACAGAAAGAAACAAAGACCATGTTCTCAGTATACTTTCTAAACTAGTTTTATAGTGGAAACAGGTTCATGAAACCAGTTCGGAAACAAAGTCCATGTTCTCAGTATACTTTCTAATCTAGTTTTGTAGTGGAAACCGGTTCGGAAGATCATTTTGCTAGCATTCCCATCTGATTGCACACTCACAAAATCTAAATTGGGGACAACATTAAAAAAAAAAATCAAGACAAAAAAAAATGCCGGTTTGGATCATTACTTAGTCACTGAGAGCCAAAATGAGATTTTCTGTGTGAAATATAATAGCATTTACTAGCATAATTTTGGCAATATTTTTGAGCAAATACAATTTTTAGACAACTTTTCATCGCAATTGTGTGGTCAACGTTCATTCAAGATGGGGGTGGGTTGAATTTAGGAGTCAAACTAGCCCAGTTTTTTTTTAAAGCGTACATAGGTTTCTGCTAGTATTAAAGTAAATCTGAAATCTTTTTACGTGTAGCTATTCTTTCTACTGCTCTTTTAGTCCTTTTCCCAACTTCAACATACATGTAACTTCAAATTAAAAACAACATGCTCAATTCAATAAAAGCGATAGCCATTGGAACCTAACTTGTATAGAGAATTAATAAGTGACACGTTATCAACACATGATCTTCATCTTTTCACATGATATGTTTTGGGAGCATTTCATTAAACAAATAGTTGAGTGAATTTCACTGCCAGATGTTACAAGCTACTTGAGATCCTTGCATCTGATTTGCTGAACGCAAATTATTTGGTGAAAATCACTCACAAAACATTTCATGAAACGCTTCCCTGACTGATACTTAGTCATCTTAACACTCATCCCACCCACCCGAAGGAAAATAGGAAGAATGGAAGGAAGGAGAGGGGGAAAGTGGGTATCATCTTCCCGTTTTCTTTAAATCTGGCTAATTCAATTCCTATTGCGTTTCATGATTTGCAGTATTAACCCCTAATGACGATGCAAGTAAAACAGTTTTAAGGGCGGGTAATTTTTTTTTATATTCAAGTTCTTATTAATGGCATATGCTGTAATAGCACATAAGAAAAAGGTGTGGAAAGAATTTACATTACACTTTCTGCAGATGACAATATCAGTTGTGTATTTTCCAAAATATGACAGAAATTGCGAGTGCCACATTTAAAATGTAAGAGCTACATGTTCATGTATGCACATCAGGGGAGTGTTTCATCAACATTTTCATCCAACAAGTTGTCAGATCTGACATCTTTCTCTGATGTTGATTGGCTGAGAGGTTCTGTTACTATGGTAACTGTCGAATAAAATGGGACTTGTCGGATAAAACGTCCGACAAGTCCTTTCATCAAACGCCCCCCAGGAAGATACATGGTTCTCTAAATCCAAGCACACATGATGTACTACATACATGTACAGTATGTGGAAGGATCTGGCGATACTACAAACTTTGAAATCAGTAATTCAGATCATTATTCAGGTGTATGGTGCCATGACCTGGCAGAACAATGTATCTTTATAAAAACACCAACAGATTTTATATTTCATTTTTAGTTTCAAAAGTAAAAAAGAGTAAGTTTCCCTCTTCTTTCTAAATAGAAGACAATTTCAAGTTGTATGGAAAAGGGCAAGCTCTCTAAAAAGAAAAGAGAGATACATACATGTACAAATACAATGTAGTTTTGGCATAACACAACCCCGCTTCACTCGAGCAACCTCACGAGCTGACCCTGATTATTTGTTTGCATTTTATGCTTTGTTTCCTTCTAAAAATGAATTAAGGTGTTGTTGTGAAAAGTAGCAAAATTTCATACACAGCTGTAAACGAGAATGGCGAAATATATTTTTCGTCTTTTGATTTTTTTATTTAATTAAAAATTCTAATAACAATTCAAAACATTTAAAGTCTCCTCTAGTGACATTAGGTTTTTTTTCATAAAAAACATTTTAATCACAAGCTTTCCTGTCAATCATATTGCTAGTGCTCATTAGTATAGCTCTAGAGGTGAATCACAGCATGGACCTACTACTCTGATCACAGGAAGATAAACAGGTTTACTCTGAGCCTAGCATAACCCTTGTTTGTCCCACTCTCCCTTCATACTTGAGGCTTTAATAGCGGAATTCCTAGCCCCTTCATTTGGAGGTGATGAGTGGCAAGCTCTCAGTCGCCTTGAGCGCCACTTCCAGTTTTGAATTGAATCATAACAGGACGGTCATAAATTGCTCAGATGAGATCTAAAGCTTTTCATTTTGTTTAATAAACAATCAAGTATGAAGAAAGTTGATTGGTTCAAGGGGGGAGGGGGTGCTGGGGAATAGTCATGCCAATTTTCCTTTGTTTTATTTATTGTATCACCAATTCATTGCTAACTTTGGGCTCTGGAGTGTTTCAAATTTAAATACATGTATACAAGTACAGTTATTTGAAGCTGAAAGGTACAGTACATATTGCAAATGATTCCTGTGAATGAGCTAATTTTTCGAGTCTGGAAGGTCACAGACGTTTTATAATCAACAGTAAATTTTTGCAAAATTCCAAATTTCAGGTGACGTGAAATGATTAGATAGTTAATCTGTTTTTTTTTTCTCTTTTGATGAGCGTGAATTTTATAATACATTCAATGTATTTTTTTTCATACCAGGGCTTAATTCAGAATGTGACATCTGAATGTATCTGAAAATAAATGGCTCTTTCAGAATTTTCAGTAATTTTGACAGATATCACATACAGAATGGCTTAATTATCCTTAGGACTTTCCACAAATTCATTATTTCATCATACCTAGGTAAAATCAGAAGGAATAATATGAGTAAGAACAGAACACATTACCCAACTTACAAACAAAATATATCTCCTTAAAACCCTTAGCGGGCCACAGACACATTTTCTTGCAAATGAAAAAGATGCAACTGTAATAATTCCTTTTCTTTTTATGATGGCAGTACAGGCTTGGAAAAAAACAATGTTTCTTTTATATTGTGTCTGTGAATTCTTCCAGTCATTTAAACACAAGCATGGCTTTTTGCATATTTTCCTAAAAATTTAAAAAGAAAATCCATGATCTTTCAATACAAATTATTAGACTTCCTTCTTTTAGGTTGTTTGATATTTCAAGGAAATAATGCTTGTGGCATCTTTATAGGAAAACTTTTATTCAGAAAGAAAGAAAGAAAATCTTGTAACATCAGCGTTGGCTTTAAAAAAATAAGTTTTATCAAGTACCCAAATTACCATTGAAAGATTTAATCATCGACATGCGGGAACAAATGCCTGCCCCCCCCCCCCCCATCTTCCTCCATGAACATTAACCTGTCTATTGCAGTTTTAATCACACATTGTCAGTTTGACGTTTGACTTCAGTTTCATTGACAGAATACCTCAGAAATTGGATGTAATCAGAGCCTTTTATTACAGAGTTTGGCCACTTCGCTTTCAGTGGACTAACACGCTTCAATTATGCTTGCCTAACAAAGCAATTTGTCCCTTGTTGTATTTTAACTTTAATATTGAAAACAAATTGGCCATGATTGTGATAAAGGGCTGTGATTCCATTCAACTTTGGGTTAAAATCACCATAAACCAATCTAAACCTGTAATTTTTGATAGCCCCTTTAGGCCATCATGCACCTACATGTACATTTAGGAAGAAAGTGAGAAACCACCAAGTTCTCTGATCTTCAAGCATGTAAAAGAGCAAATTATGTGCACTGTACCCATGGATCATTCAGGCCAAGATTAACTGTTCGTTCAGTGTTTTCATTTTCAAAAAATGACCTTTTCTGATTTGAGTAATATTTCAGATCCAAAAAGAACTTCTGTTTTTTTTATAGAATATAGACAGCAAAAACACAAATTCTGTTCTGCTCTATAAATTCAGTGATTTTCACATCAAGAGTAAAGAACCAAAACACTTTTTTCTGTTTTGATTCATCAATGGAAAATAACCATACCAACACTTCACACTACTCTACTGAACACCCTTTCATCGTACGTACAGTATATAAATGCTTTTCCTCCATTTTCCAATACATGAAGGCCTATTATGCAGGCATGTACATGTATATGTAATGCTGCATGAAGGCCTATGCCTACTTACAGAAAAGACCTACAATACGCAATATGAAATCAAAACTTACTTTTTCATTGTATGAGTTCCTTGAATGCATATTTCCACTACAGATGCAAAATATCCTAATAGCAAGTAAACACCTCTACAAAAAGACACTAAAGACTCAATAAGAACTTGCGATTTGAAGAAGTATTTTATATAAAGATCAAGATGGCCACCAAACTCCTCAATTTGTTCACCTCTATACATAGGCAGAATGAAAGCATCTAGATTATGACTGGTCAAAAGTGGTTATTTGTAAAGGAGATAATCTGGAAACCTCACAAAGGACTAGATAAATATACAAACACTTGAATAGCCATAAGGAATGTGGATCAGGCTTTTAAAACTGCTCTCACATTCATCATCATACAGAGTTGGAATTATTTAACCAAGAGCTGTAAAAAACAAGCAAATTTGAAAAAATAAATGAAATTTTACCCAGAGTAGCCACTTCAGCTAAAAATCAGCTGATCTCCCAGCTGGATCTGGGTCCCATTGCACGAAAGTTAATATTATGGTAAGTTTGCCATCCAATGTTAACGTTGATCAAAATCAAGAATGGATTCCATGCAAGTTACCATTGCATGGCAAAGTTACCATAATTATATGCAACGGTGCCCTGCCCTCTACATGTATGTCAAGAGTCTGACAGAAGACAGAAAGTCCCAATGTTTTGAAGTCTTGTTATGACTGGGACAGGCATTGAACCCATGACCTACCATTCACGAGGCGAGTGGTCTACCACCATCATGTACCTGGTCATTGTGAATTATTTACCTTGTACGGCTCGAGCATTTTTGTTTTTATAGGTAATAATTGTAAGTTTAAATATTAAGTAATTCTGTAATTCACAAGTCTATTTTCTTTGTTTGTAGCATGTTTACTTTGTAACCTTTATTGTAAAGCGCGTAGAGAAACTTACAGTTTATTATGCGCTATATAAGAAATTATTATTATTATTATTATTATTATTATTATTATTTGTAACTCAGCCTTTGGCCGTGCAGGACCATAATATGGTGCACCATCGGCAAACAAAACGATGACTCTCATGGTTTTAGGCCCTACATGTATAACAGTATGATTTGAGCCTTTGAGGGCATATCAAAGATCTTGTACAGATACAGCATTTAATATAATTCTACTGGTTTGAAGTATAACCATTCTCCTTTTAAAAAAGCCAACTTGATTGTAAATGTGGACTTCCTACTAGAGAATCTTCTGCACACTATATCAACACACAGTAATGAAACAACAGTACAGGATGTCATTCAACTATTTCTTGACTGTATTCCAAGACCTATAATGTGTCCCAGAAAAAGATATTTTCCACTATATTTTGGCAAATGATAATATGGTACTTCAATTCAATTAATTATAAAATAAAGCTTTCTTCTCAATCCGTTTTATTCCTTTAAAAAAAAAGAACGATTCATGCACTGATGAGCAAGAAGAGTATGAAAATCAATGTCAGAAACCACGCTGTGGGGAAAAGGTTGTTAAGATTTGTGAATACACAATAACCTTGCGCAAGAAAGGAATGGCTCATTATCATTTTCCTTTTTTTAATATTCTTTGTTTACTATAAAGATTCTTTCCTAATCTCAAAATGAGATCACAATTCAGAACCACACCTGAGTTCCTGTGCAAATCATTTCTTTTTGTACCAAAAGTCTGCTATGCATGACTGATCATCTACCGATGTGGTCTTAAAGAGATTTCCCTTTTGTGTATCAAATTTGTAATTCAATCATATTAAATTATCGTTGAATTATCTCTGAAAATGTTTTACTTTTTTCTGAGACATACTATATCTATGTGCATCTCTGTATCACTGACAATAATAGCGTTAGAGCCCTACACTGCAATGGAACCCCTCGTTAATTTGTGTAAATTTCCTGCTCGTGACATAAAAAGGGTTCTGTAGTACAAGAGAATTCTCTGCACCACATCCCCTAAAACCCATAATATCAGTAACATGTTAACATTTATTGTAGTCCAAGTATCTTGGCTCATATAAAAGAGCATTCAAAACTTGAAGTCCTCTAAAAAAGAACATGTGATATCATACAGAATTATGCAAATCTAATTTACACCACAAACTGACAGTGAGACTTTTAATCACAGTACAAACTGCAGATGTAGATTTAGGAAGATTAAAAACCTACAAGTGCATTTGTAATTACCTGGAGTTTACTGTAGATTAAAAGTAATACATGAAAGATATCAAGAAAGTGATAACTTTATCCTAACCATTGGACAGGCATACAAACAGAAAGATGAAACTTGGAGAAAAATTAATTTATATCAGGCCTCATAAAAATATAGGCAAGGACAATTTCTTAAAGGAGCATTACAGCTCAGAATATAGGGGGCTGTGCTACATGTTTCAAAGGGGACACAACAAGTGATGGCATAGAATAGGCACTTTACTTTTGTAAATTTTAGATGACACTTGTGTATAATTCACATTATTGTGTGTTACCAAAGCCTATTAATAATTACAAAATATATGAGAAAATCTTGACTTGTTTTAAAAGAAAGGAGTACACTTTACCCTCGGTCGAACCATGAACACCATACCAGCTGCCTTGTAGTTGAACGTAACCACTTCTACGACAACACATGTTTGTGACATTGTCTTCATTGAATCTCCCTGACTCTATTCAAACCACTTCCTTGACACAGCGGTTGGCAGTTGAGGTATGTTTGGCTGCTAAATAAAATCTTGAGATCATATGAGTGTCAGGTGGTTTGGAAATAACTACTTTGTGCTCAATCTTCAGTTATGATGGGGGGTACTTTCTTTTACTTGCAAGGCCGAGGTGCACAACTAAACTGTGTGATGTCGAGAAGCGTCCATGAGATGCCAGATACGCAACCGCTGCTTTTTTCCACTAAATGTAGTTCAGGATAAAAAGTACTGACCAATACACTACCTAATCTGTATTTAAAAATCTTGCGACTTCAAGGCCTTCGAAAAAGGTCTACTCTCAACAAACAGAGCATGAAGTCAAGGTGGCCATTGAAACTCTGGGTCTGCTTGGAGAAGAGGACAAGATCCTGGATCACTGACCAATCATTAAAGAATACAACCTTATCGGTCCAATATTGTGGCTCTTTCAATTTGAGTGTCTTTGAAAGTACATGTATCTATTCTCTACAAACGGTGAATGATATTGAGGTGAAGCTCTCGGTCTGATTGGAGAAAAGGACGAGAGGTGGATCATTAACTGCCCATCTTTGGTTGGATGCTGCAATCATCCAACTGGCTACCAGCTATCTGCACTCCGAGGGTAGCTGCAGCACAACTCTATCACACCTTAAAATCCCTCTAGACAACTTGAAGAAACCAGGCATTCCATGATATCCTTTGACAGTGGTCATTACTCCAGCACGCCTCCTGGTAAAGTCTACTCTCGGTTTCTACCCTCGATGACATCACAACAAGACCTGCACTTTCCTTTAGCTTTTCCCTCAGTCTATGAATCTTGCTCTTGGCAATACAGATGTCAGGTTGTCTCACAACTCCCCTCTCACACGAGACATGTATCTCTTGTAGTAAATTCTTCAGAACAGGTGATGGGTTCAATCTACATTGCATCAAAAGCAGCACTGATTCCCCCCTAGTCTCCACTTGCAAACCTCATCGTCAAGAGCAATTTTCTCCCAACCACAACTTGATTTTTATTTGACCAAAGTTATTATGCTCCAGAATCAACTCTTTGTGGGGGAAGGCAACCAGATCTCAGCGTCTACACAAGATTCCAGTAATGCTGATGATCTGTGTGTAATCTCAGCAAACGAAGTCCCAGAGATCAGTCACTAAGTGAATTAAACACGTAGCGTGCGTAAATAGACTTGTCACTCTGGCGACTCATCCACCGAGAGAAACAGAGGCACAAAGAAATAGCAAGTTCATCGACTTTAATAGGTTGCCTGCCGGGTGGGTAGGCTTTAATCAGACCTTGGAGTCCCATAGGACCGAAGGGGGCTGGCTACAGGAAATCCAAGCACTCCCTTACAGCGATTCAAATTTCCACCTCAAGCAAACCTGTGAGTAGCAGGTGCCTTGGCTGGGTGTACTATCACTACAAGTAGCAACATAATATTCTGTATTCTTGGGGTGGGGTGTACAATACACAGTGTAGAAGCTTTCTGTCAGATTCAATACAAAAGCAGTTTTGCAGAACAGGTGATTTTTAAACTATCCATGTACATGTAGAGAAAGAATCTAAAATTCATGTTCTTGGACAAAAGTGGGCAATAATAGATGTATTTGGATGAGACCATGTGAATTTCAGCAAATTTTTGAAAATCTACACATGAACTGTACTCAAGGTTTTTTAGGGGTTTTTTGAGGGGCAACTTTTCAAAAAAGTTTTCCCACATCAGGGAATAATTTTCCTGGTATCACATTGCAATTTGCTTCACATTTTTCAAAGTCTGCTCTTTTACACAAGACTATATAAATAATTAAGAGCATTTTTCTTTAATGACCCAAATAATCAAGTTTGGTCAGCGAAATTATTCCCTATACCCTGTACTGGCTTTTAATCAAATGGCAAAAGGTTTTTACTAACTTTCTGTGGTCATTTAAAAAGCAATTTAGTAGAATAAATTTTCACATTTAGCCCCATTATTGACATTGGAATATAAAATGATTCGCGCCTAAAACAGCTCCATGCTGAGTCAGCTACCAAACCAGGGGGAATGGGGGTGGGGGCACATTGAATGCCCCCACCCCGAGATCTTGATCTATGATTGTACAAGCAAAATAGTAGTGTGCGATGTAATCTATGAGGCTGTATTGATAATTATTTGGAATCAATTTTTTCAATATGAGACTAATTGCTCTAATTTCCAAGAATGCTCATTTTATGTGTAAGTATTCTTTGAAGCATTCCTAACAATTGTGTTTGAAAAAATTTGATTTAAAATCAATTTCCTATGTACAGTGTTTCTTTTCTTTATAGATTATGCCAAATTCATTGCAGAACCTAATAGTGTTTATGAAAGTAAAAATAATCATCTTTATGAATAAAGATGAGAAAACTCCAATTTGCATTTGAGTCAGTGAGGGTGCCATAGAAAAATGTTGCACAGCGGAATGGTCACAGAGAATGTCGGGGGGGATGGTTCATCCCCAGCCCCCCCCCCCCCATAGATGTACTGAGGTCTAACTGATGAAAGGTAAATACATGTATTTAGTATAAGCACCTCTTACTCTGTCAGACAATATTGGTTCTACTCTTGATAAATCCCTTAAATTCTTGGTGTACACATACATGTAATTGATGATTTGACCACAGCTAATTAGCCAACCTGCCAATAGGAAATGGTTGGATCGAGACTTGAATTATGGATTGGAAACATCACTGACGTAGATTTCCTTTGACTTCCTATGGTCATTATCCAAGTTAGACACATGCTGAAACTTAAGTCTTCCAGGGAAGCTTTTAGTGCTACACTATTACAGTAGTGCTCAGCAAAACAAAATTTCAATCATGAGAAAGTCTTCGTCACCACATCATCTTTAATGTAGATATGGCACATTAGACTTTGAAAAAACCATGAAATCTCAGCTGAAAACATGATCAAAAATCAAGTACGGATCTGGAAATGGAATATCATGCATATTTTGCTAATTTCTCAGAAATTACACACTTTCTACCAGAATCAAATCGGCACAAATATTAGCACTTGGTCATTCTGTTCGACACCATATATGTGAGATCTAAGATGATGGTGGCAGTATGTGAATTTCAAAAAGCAAACACATATATATCTAAACATTTCATGATCTGCTCTATATTTTGATACGGTAGCTAAATCACAGAAAATGGTAAAGAAATGTTTGAATTTACTTTGTCTCTTTGAATAATGCTTGTATTTCCATAATTTCATCAAAAAAAATTATGTGTCTGAACACAGAATTCCTACAGTACCGTACATGTAGCTGTGCTTGCTTGGTTAGCATTAATGGCATAAGGTATGACTTTATGCATAGCTGATCATCAACAAAACTGTCGAGTCAGTCCAACAAGAAGTCTATTAAAAGCGTCATCATTTCATAAAATCATTGGAATTCAAGCATTATTTCAAATAAAGATAATTTAATTCTTTGTCATTTTCTATGATTGAAATACCAAATTAAAGAGCTGATGTTGAAATACTTTTAGACATATGATTTTCTTTTTGAAATTCAGATGCCATCTGACTTTCATAGAGTATGTGTGCATGCGGAATCTTCTATATCACACCATGGTGAAAAAGGAGATTCTTCGCTTTACAATGTAAGGTCATTTATCTACATCATTTGTTTATTCTAGGACGAACTGTATATTCCCCATGTGGGCATTTCCCTTTTAATGTTTCTCGTCAGACTTAATATCTTTTTTAAACACGACGATGCAATTAAAAGCATTCACCTGGAAAATGTGGAAGAATATATATTTTCAGAAATCACTTTTTTAGAATAAAATTAGCCTGATTGGAGCAACAGGCCTAGAGTCGCCTCAGTGATCACTGCGAGGGGTGTTTTAAATGCCAGTGTAGCAATAGCCGACAGTAAGGAAATGTCTCATTCAACTTCATTGCAGACGAGGTGGTAAAAAACATAAACGGCTCTGTAATTTGGCAGACAGTCATTTACTGTATGTGACTCATTGATGCTGTTCAGCA